>NC_141161.1:9224653-9527525 GCF_053477565.2 Lygodium microphyllum | reverse complement strand
AGCACTTGTTTATGGTGCAGCACATGAATAATTCTGTGACAAGTGCAGAAGAAAGCAATGATGTATGGTATGTTGACTCAGGTGTATCAAACCACATGACAGGTCATGCAGAATGGATGGAGGATGCAAGAAAAATGGAAAAACCAGGATTTGTGGAGAGTGGTGATGATACTGCACATCCTATTGTGCAGATTGGAAAAATTCCCTTGTCTATGCAGGATGGGAAAAAGAAATACATGTCCGATGTATTTCATGTCCCGAATCTCACCAAGAATCTGGTTTCTGTTGGTCAAATGGTTGAGCAGGGCTTGCAGGTCAGATTTAATCCTCATGGATGCTTTGTTGAGGATATGAAAAATAAAGGTCGCTTGATAGCAAACGGAAAGACATGTCTGAATTGAGTGCAGCAATGTTTGCATATGGGACCGGTGTAGTTGCAGATATTGATATCTGGCATAAACGCATTGGTCATGTTAATGTACAGCGACTTAAATCAATGCAGGCCCAAAATATTGTTGCAGGTTTGCCAAAATTCAAGGTTGCAGAAATGCATAAGGTATGTGAAGCCTGTCAGTTTGGAAAACAGGCAAGGAAACCATTTCCTAGACATGTTCAAGAGAGTAAGAAGCCATTGGAATTAATCCACTCTGATGTGTGGACAACTAAAGCTGCATCTCTTGGAGGCTGTCATTATTTTGTCAGTTTTATTGATGACTATAGCAGAAAAGTTTGGGTGTATTTTATGAAAAAGAAAAGTGAAGTTTTTGGGCATTTCAAAACTCTTAAAGCGATGGTTGAAAAAGAAACAGGCCTGCAGATAAAATGCCTAAGGTCAAATGGAGGGGGAGAGTACCTCTCAAATGAGTTTGCAAGGTTCCTACAGGAGCATGGCATAAAGCAGCAATATTCATGCAGTCATACCCCACAACAAAATGGAATTGCAGAAAGGAAAAACAGGCATATTGGAGAGGTATCTCGTGCCATGCTCAATGAAAAAGACTTGCCAGATTTTTATTGGGCTGAAGCAGTTGCTACAGCAGTCTACATAATGAACAGGACTCCCACTGCAGCAATACATGGAATGACTCCAGAGGAGAGGTATACTGGTAGGAAACCAGATATTTCTCATTTGAAAATTTTTGGTTGCATTGCCTATGTACATGTGCCAGATGAGTTGAGATCCAAGTTGGATCCAAAAGCTGAGAAGTGCATCTTTATTGGTTACTCTCTGCAGCAAAAAGGGTATAGATGCTATAACCCTTCTACTCGTAAGTTTACAGTGAGCAGAGCTGTTGTTTTTTATGAGATGAGTAGCTGGTATAAACCAGTAAATGTGATTGATGATGTAGATGCACAAAATGGTAATGCTGCACAGAATTCACAGCAGCAGTCACAAAATATTAGTGGACCTGGAGCGTCCTCTAGCAGTGGTTCACATTCTTCGCCATGGACAGGTAGATTGAGATCAGGAGAATCTTCTCAAAGTAATGCAGATAGTGGTATGCAAGTATCACGAAAAGGAAAAGAGAAGGTTGATCAGCCCATGTTTGATGTGAATGCAGGTCACTCTTATGTGGATGGTGAATCCAGTGGCTCAGAACAGAGCATTGATGATGAGTTGGGTATTCCTTCTATTGTTACACCTGGAGTAAGGAAGACCAGGGATGTTTTGAGAGCACCTGGGAGTGAACCTACTTTGCGCAGGTCTACGAGAGCTAGGTATCCTGTGGATAGGCTGAAATATGATGGATTTACAGCCATTCACTATGCATATATGGTCAAAGTGATACAGGAACCAGAACCCACTTCTTTTGAGCAAGCCATGGGAAAAGAAAAATGGGAGAAAGCCATGGATGAAGAAATGGATGCCTTGGAAGCAAATGCTATATGGAAATTGGTACCTTTGCTTAAAGGTAAAAATGCAATTGGCTGTAAGTGGGTTTATAAGGTGAAGCACAATGCAGATGGTTCTGTGAACAGATACAAGGCAAGATTAGTAGTCAAGGGGTGTGCACAAACATATGGCATTGACTATGAAGAAACATTCAGTCCGGTTGCAAGGATGGCAACCGTAAGAGCAGTCATTGCTATGGCTACATCAAAGGGATGGTCTTTACATCAGATGGATGTAAAGAATGCCTTCTTGCATGATGATTTGCAAGAAGAGGTCTATATGGAGCAGCCACCAGGTTATGTGCATGCTGTTCATCCTGAGTTTGTTTGCAGGTTGAAGAAAGCCTTGTATGGCTTGAAGCAAGCACCTAGAGCATGGTCTGACAAGATAGGACAGTATCTTGTCACTATTGGCTTTCAAATTTCCAAGGCAGATTTCTCACTTTATGTGAGAAAAACAGAGAAAGGTATTATGCTACTTGTCATTTATGTTGATGATTTGATTATGACAGGTGACAGTGATGAAGATATCCTTCATGTGAAAATGCTATTGAAGCAGAAGTTTGAGATGAAGAATTTGGGAGAGCTGCGTTATTTCTTGGGCATTGAGGTGATTAGATCACCAAGTGGAATACAGCTCTTACAGAGGCAGTATGGATTGGACATGCTGTCCAAATATGGGATGACAGGCTGTAAGCCTATTTCAGTTCCTTTGGAGCAGAATGTGAAGCTGAGCACAGATGCAGGTGAGCTTCTAGAAGACCCTACTATGTACAGACGCATAATAGGAAGTTTGATTTATATGACTATTACCAGGCCAGATTTGAGCTATGCTGTTGGATTGGTAAGTCAGTTTATGCAAGCTCCAAGGAAATCGCATTTGGATGCGGCTAGATGCATACTCAGGTATGTGAAGTCCACATTGCAATATGGACTATTTTATGAGACTGGGGCTCAGATACAGTTGCATGGATACACTGATGCTGATTGGGCTGGTAGTATCTATGATAAACGATCTACCAGTGGATATGTGTTCTCTTTTGGGAGTGCTGCAGTCACTTAGAGCAGCAAGAAACAGCCTACAGTTGCCTTGTCGAGCACAGAGGCTGAGTACAGGGGTGCAACAATGGCTGCATATGAGGTAGCTTGGTTGCATAAGCTACTTTATGATATGCATCAGTCTACAGATGGGCCAGTTGTCATTTATTGTGACAACATGAGTAGTATACACTTGGCAAATAACCCAGTCTATCATGCTAGAACAAAGCACATTGAGGTGCATTATCACTATGTATGGGAGAGGGTTTTACTAGGTCTTATTGATCTAGTTTATGTTAGCACAGAGGATCAGGTAGCTGACATATTTACGAAGGCATTGGGTGCAGAGAAGCTGCGCAAGTTCAAAGACCTGCTTGGTGTGCAGGAATTGGGATTGAGCTCAAGGGGGAGTGTTGAGATATTGAGCTCCACTCGTGATATGCCAGGGTGACCGTTGTGCATTTATGTCACTGACTTGTCAGTATGCGGTTAGTACACCACCCATGAATAATAGCTAGATGACAGCTATCCTTATCTACTCTAGTTCATGGCTCAGTTAGTATGCCACCTTAGTTAGTTGAGTTTGGTTTGAGACCCATATATAGGGTTCTTTTATTCTATGTACTTGAGTTCTTTTGGCTTACACAACTAAGAAGAGGAAAACTGTTTTCAGCCTCCACCCTTGTGTGTATTCCCCCATTGTGCAAGCAAGAAAGCTTCAAGTGAGACTCCTTCCTTCTCTCCCACAATCTTGACAGAGTGGAGCTCGATATCTCAACACTGCGTGGTGTGCTTTTTTTTTTTAACACTAGGAGAACGACAGCCTATACCTAATCTTCCTTGTCTGATTGAGGCGGAGAAGGGGGTCGGATGGACTTGCTCAAAAATTGACGGCTTTGCATGTACCCTTTGAGATTCATGTGGACGTGGAGGGAGGTGGTGGAGACGAAGGGATGATTGCACCTAGTAAACTGGTTTTCGTTCATATCTTCTAGGAGAGCTAGGCAAAAGGAGGGAAGAAGTCTAGCTCTCATCATGAGGCGCGCCATGGTGCAGCTATCAATAGCGTTGGGGTCAAAAAAGAGGGGAGGCAAGCCACGCTCTTGTGGGGTCGGGTCCTGATTGAGTAATAGCTTAAGTAGCCTAAGGTAATTACAGGTAGTTATAAAGGCGGGATCGGGACAGGAGGAGAAGTCCGCGAGAAAGTGTGTCATGGAATCATTTAGGCTTCCTAAGTCAAAAAGGAGGGCATGCTCGAAGGAGGCGGCATTGGAGTTGTAGATGATGGGAAAATCATGCCGCCCATGGAGGGTGGCAACAAAATCCACACCTACCCTACGAGGATACGCCATGAATGTGGGGTCATTCCTCTCGTAGGATAGGGTGTTGCAAAATGCCATCCAGGCGAGCATGCTAATATTGCACACTCGCATCCTCCAAAGAGGTTGGCAATTATAGCCCTGTACAGTATGTGGTATTTCGAACACCTTGTCTTGCCAAAACTCTACTTCCTCTGTGCCCCACAGAGTAGGGGTCTTCTCTCTTTCTTCCAGCCATTTTTGTCCCAGTCGGCCCCAGTCGCGATCACCTCCTCCATTACCTTAATTGGTAAGACCCTCCTCAGGTTGTTAGGCATGAGGAAGATGAAGGTGAAATGATCATTTTCATTTTCTTGCCGTTCCCAAATCACCAGCTCCGCATGGAATCTCGTAGGGAGGTCATCGAGGCATGGTGGGAAGGGTGCGGATGGCCGCATGACTGGTTTGGCTCTTAACTGCCTCCTGGTTTCTTCAACTAATTTTCTCTATCGCTCCTTGAGTGCGGTTTGTTTGTTCGATGGCAGGTCAATCTGTTGTTGTTCTTGATCATGCGGCGAGGAGGGTTGTGGATTATCTCTTCGCTGGTTCTCCTTACGACGAATTCAATGTCAGCCTCCTCCCCCTATCGGTCTTCTAGTTATGCTCCTTCCTCAAAGCCGAGTGCGTCCAACTCCTGGGGGATTAGGCCGACCAATAGTAGGTACTTTCATTGTTCTTCTAAGCCCAGCCTAACCTCTGCAGGTTGGGGTGGCATCTGTAGCCCCGCATGCAGGGCCTTGCCTGCGATGCTCAGTTTCTTCTACACCACCTCCAACGACTCCTTTCCCTCTGGCCGTGTCGTGTCCAATAATGTGTTGAGGAAGACCTATTGCTGGGCACTGAAGGCTGTCTGGGCGGCGTCTGCTTTACTTTCTGCCAGGATTTTTTCTTTTTCCACCAAAGCGAGGAGCTACACCAGTGCCTTCACCCGTTTCTCGTTCTATGCGGCCCATTCCTCTACCCTTTTGTTCATTCCTTTCATGCTCTCCCCCTGCTTCTGTGCTAGGGTTACGAGCTTCTGCTCCTGGGCTTTGAGTTCTCTGTTCATATTCTTGTGCTCTTTTCTTCCGAGGTGCAGTTGATCAGTCATAGACTCGATCTCTTTTCGCTGCTACTCCCTCTCTTGTCTTCTCTCCTCTTCTTTGGCATTTAGTTCCTCCATCATTTGCTCGATGTTGGCAGTTTTCGCCTCCATTTTTCCACATTGCATCAAGAGGAGCTTGTATTCCCGATGCATCTGCACCAGTTCTTGATTTTTCTCCTCGAGCCGCTGTTTGTAGCTTTCTTCCATGTCTTCCTTGGCTTTTAATTCCTACTTGAGGTCAAAGATTTGTCGTTGTTGCATGGCTATTATGCAGGTTTTCTCCAGCTGGAAGACGACTACTAACTCCTTTTCCGCCACCAACTCAGCCACAGCCATTCTCTTTTCCTCCTTCGCCCTCTCCAATTGGGAGAGCAGCTCGGCGATGTACTCGTCGTAACTTGCTAGTGGCGTCATTGTTGTGTGGATTGGGGTGGTCGAGGCCTCCACCCGCGGACGCTTCTGGTCCTGCCTCGACTCAGCATCTGCGGTTGGCCTCTTTTGCCCCATGGCCGTGGTTTCTGTGCTCTTCCCTTGGGCCATTTCTTTACTGATGAAGTATTGCATCCAGGCCACGAAGTTGGAAACTTCCATGCTGGTGGGTATGCTAGAGGTGAGTATAGTTGGTTCGGTGAAGGGTGCTATGAGAATGGAGATAGGATGGAGGAGGGCCTTGCCTTTGCCTTCCAGGACAACGGGCGGCGCAACTGGTACCTGCGTGCTAGAGCTAGGCCCTTCTTCCCTCAGCTGGCTCTAGGCTCCTGGATCATCAGCCCTGCGATGTTACTCAATGGACCGGCGTGTGGCTTCGGCCAAGTCCTCCTCCTCCTTTCTTCTTAGTTCCTCTTCTTCCTCTGCCGCTCTTCTTTGCCTTTCTTTTTCGGCTTTCCTGTATTCTTCCTCCAATTTCTCCTTTTCTTCCTGCTCTTCTCTTTTTCTCTTCTCAACCTCCTGTTTTGATGCCTTTTTAGCCCTCTTGACTTGTTCTGTTGTTTCTTCCCTTCATGTTTTCTCTTATTCTCCCTCTCCTCGGCCTCCTTGAGGGATTGTCTTTTTGCTTTTTCCAAATCCTCTTTCTCCTTCATGTGACCTTCATCCGATTTATTTTTCTTCTGCGATGTCTTCTTCTTGGGTTCCTTGGCCTGCTTTTTGCTTGATTGCTCTTCTTACCCCTGTCCTTCCTTATCAGTCTCAGTCCTGTCGCTGGACCTCTCTTGATACTGATAAGGGGGTGACCTGTCAGGCATTTCCCCTTCCCCTTCTTCTACATCCTGCGTCTCTTTTACTGCCTCCTGGATGAGCGCAGTTAAAATGCTTCCATAGGTGATGAACGAGGCCTTAGACGAGGCCTTCTTTCTTTCTGTGGCCCTAGAAGCTGGAGACTCTCCTCCTGCAGGAGTGCTTCCTAAAGCCAATGCTTTAGCCACCTGATCGATAGTTTTGCATACATAGCCGTTCCAATCGACTTCATGTAGGGTATAAGCTGCTATGTTCTCCAGCATAGGCACACTGATTCAGTGCATCAATGCGTTGTAGCGCTGGCTGGAGAAGAGCGTGTGTACCAGTTTTGCCTGCAATCTGGTTTCTGCATCAGGGATGTCCTGGATGCTGATGTCGTCATTTGTCAATATGTCCTCCTTTCTCATCCTCAGTATGGCGTACACATCTCTCTTCTGCTTCTTTTCTATTTTCGGCTCCAGTCCCAACGCCTTTTCTACCAAGGCGGGGGTTAAGCGAACCTTCACCTGTTTGGCGTTTTGTCCCCTTCCTATTGTGACAGTGCCACACTCGTTGTCGAGGTCGTAAGACCTGAGAAATTCCACACACTTTGTGTGGTCGGGTTCTTGTGTGAATCTTTCCAGGTACTTGGTAAAGTTGCATTTTTCAACGACTCTCCTGGCCGCCTCCTCCTTGGCCACAAAACCTCCTATGTTGTGAATGGTTCGGAACTTTAGCTGGTTGTAGATGCGGCTCTCTAGAGTGATCCTGTACTGCGCTCATTTCCTCTTTCGTGAATGGAAGTCGGTGGGCATGGTCTTGTTGCGACATCTTTCGTTCGTGTCATAAACCCCAGTTTCCATTAGTGCTTCCAAATTAACAATTCACAAAAGAAATCATAGACTAAAAAGGAAAGACTCTATGTGTTTACTGAATGAAAGCCTTAAAATCTTATCCAATGTGGAGCCTTCCCTTTCAGCTTTAACTTTTTGTCTTTTATTTTAAAGTTCTCTTAACATCTTCATACCTTGCTCGTTTTCTACACGCTTATGCATTTTGCTTGATTTTCACTGGTTTTAATTGATCTCTTGATTCACCATTGATCTCTTGATTTACCTTACTCCCCTTCCCTTCCCAGCTTGAGAAGAATCCTTACTAGGATTGAAGGTGTGGAAGGTTAAAGACCTTTGGCAATGGGTCTTAGGTGTCACCAACGTAGGAACCAAGTGTAAAAATCGGGGTTGTACTCTAACTGAGTTGCACGATCGAGATCAAAAGGGCGAGTACCAACATGTGTTATGTAAGTGAGAATATCTGTTAGGAAGTCACCGGAGGCACCGCAGCTAGCAATCTGTAGCTCCTCCTCAGTCAGTAGGCGATCGAGGTAAGGATATCCCTTGATGTGCTCTTCCAGGGGGCAGTTGCAAAGAGTGGTTAACACTCTGTACGAGGTTGGCGCAATATAAGTGGGGTCATACTCCGCTGTTTTGATTGCACGGTGTTGCTCCACGTTGGTCATGACTCGGCATCCCTCTACTTCCCATTGCAACCTAAGAGTGTACCAGTGCCGCAAGAATGGGGATTTAGCCTCAGCAAGTTGGGATAATTTTGCAATTTCTTGGTCAGTGATGGCAAAAGTGGTTCACTGATCGTATGATGTTATGAGGCACTGTTTGAGGGCTTGCTCTTTAGAGACCTCGCTGTCGAGAAATACAGTAGCAAGCGGAGTTTGCTGCCTTTGCGAAGGCAAGTTCAAATGTCTCCCAAGAACAAGACATCATGCGAATTTCGGTTGCAAAAGGCTCGGACAACAAGCCTAAGTCCAAGCGGTCATAGCTTAGAGCTAGCTCTCTGAATGTGGCATTGAGTCGTCTAATGCAATCAACCACGTCTTCCCTTGTATCTTCGGCTAGATCTGAGGCCAGTGTCAAAAATGACTTCCACTCGTATGAGGGTTTAAGACGTGCTGGTGGTTGGGGTTTGATAGCACTAGAGCCTTTGACAGTGGATAGTTGTGGTTACGGGTGTGGCTTAGGTTGCGGTTGGGCTTCCTGGCTTAGGGCTGGGGGAGCAGCAACTACTTCTAATGGACTACTACCTTTAGAGTGGATCATTGTAGTCGGATGGACTCTAGTGGGTGATGGGTCATGCGACGATGTCTGTCGTTTGGGCCGGTGGGCTTGTTCGAGTCTCTCGGGCATATGTGTAGATGGGCTTGATGGATGTGAGCCTGGGGAGCACTGCGACTCATGGTTTTGAGGTTTGATGGGGCTGAGGGTGATCAAGCTTGGGGGTAGCATACGAGTGGCAGTCTTGGCCAAGTGGGCTTTAGGAATATATAACCAGGTCTTTCCCTCATAGTAGCCTTGCGCGTGCAGGAGGGCTTTGGAGACCCACCTTTGCCGGATCATGCCCTGATTTCTATAACTACACCTTGGCATCCTAGGTTTAGCACTTTGGGTCTTATGAGGTCGTGTGCGACGACTCCTAGGCAACAGTTGCAACTGTTTAGGCCTCCATTGGAACCTAGGCTGTTGAGCCTTAGCTTTTGTTACCACGAGTAGTGGTTCTTGAGAGGTGGTGGGTGGTGGCCGGCACTACCCTTCTCTTTAGATTCGGATGCTAATAGTCCTATCGGTGGTCGTGCGGATTGTTCCATCGTGCAACCCTTGCTGAAAGGTGTATCCATGCAGATGTTGCCTATGGCGAGGTGAATGCGCTGCAACTCATAATTGATGTGGCAATGAGTTTGCTTCTTGAAGGTTCGCCCTAACAGCGTCTCCGTGCCTGCGTCCTTGGTGTTTGGCAGCACGTAGAAGATCATTGGTACAGTTTCAGTCTCGATAGAAATGGCGGCCCTGCACTTGCCAAGGAGTGCATAGGAGCGGCCCCCATATGGATTTAACTTGGCGTTAGTGGGTTGTAGTGGCAGTTTGCCAAGTTGGGTCCAATGATCGTGAATCAAGACATTGAAGTCTGCTCCCTCGTCAATTAAGGCATTGAAGATACATGTTCGCATGGCAATGACCGTGATGTGCAGGTATGCAGGTTTCACGATTTCCTCATTCGTGTCATCGATTTCGGTGATGGTGGCCACCCAGACGTTGACTAGTGGTTCCAACATTGGTGGTTCATGCAAAGGATCTGTGGGGGGATAGTATTTCTTGACGCAGCTTCTATCAGTCGCTACGTGAGGCCGAGATTACCTTGGTTAGGACATTGACAAGAATCTTATTTGTGGATTCCGCTTGGTCGTTTTCTTGAGGGTAGTATGGAGAGGATTTCCGATAGATAATTAGGAAGGTGGATAGGAGATGAGTTATCACTTCATTGATGAAGTGTGTCCCCTGGTCACTGACTAGTTCGATGGGGCATCCAAATCGTGAGATCACCTGCTCCCATAAGAACCTGGCAGTCGTTCGAGCATCGTTCTTTCGGGTTGCTCTCGCCTCTGCCCACTTCGTTAAGTAGTCTGTGGCCACAATGATATATTTGGCCTGAGAATATTGTGCAACAGGGCTAATGGGTCCCATGAAGTTGATCCCCCATTTTTCAAATGGTTGTCATGCAATGACTGGGTTTAACTCCATCTGATCCTTGTGAATCAGGACCTTCCCATTGACATTCATCACAATTCTTAACAAATCGCAGGGCATCACGAAACAGCGTTGGCCACCATAGTTGAGACTACAATACCTTGCAGGCCGTTGTGTCTCCGCTAACATTCGTCACAATGCTTAACAAATAGCGCGGCATCACGAAACAGCGTTGGCCACCATAGTTGAGATTGCAACACCTTGCAAGCCGTTGTGTCTCCGCAAAAGTGTCCACCAACAATCCCATTGTGTGCCTCCGGGAGCACGTCGTGTATCTCATGTTCGCACATGCATCTGCGCATCAATCCATCTTGCCCTAAGCGATATAACTGGCCTGCTATCAACTGGTAGGGTTGGATTTTGAGAATAAGTTGCCTCAGTCTTTCCTTCTCTATTGGTCATTCAAGAAGTCCGTGCTCAAGCAGTTGGACTATGTCATCTGTCCAATATGGTGTTAGATCGGCCTTGAATAAATCCCTCCCGTTGGAGAGGTTAAAGAGGTGGGCGTTTGGCAATTCATCGATAATGCCTTCTCCAGCGAATTCCCCTGTGGGAATGCGTGACATATGATCAGCCATGTAGTGTTGTTTCCCCTTCCGTACAACCACAGAGAAGTCAAACTCCAAAAGCAGAAGGAGCCACCGAGCTATGCGTCCTGTAGTGCAAGGTTTGTTCACTAGGTATAGCAAGGCTTGATGGTCTACAAAGAAGGTGAAGGACGTAGCCAATAGATAATGTTGGAACTTCTTCACAGCAAACACCATGGCCAAGCCCTCTCCGTCGTCGAGTAATTCAATTCCGTCTCCATGAGCTATTTAGCAAAGCTCACTGGATAATCTAGGTTGTGCTCGCTAGGTTGGCACAACACTGCCCCCACAGCGATTTTAGAAGCATCGATATGCACGTGGAAGGTTATGGTCCAATCCGGGGCTCATAGAATTGGTGTTGTGGTTAGAGCCCTCTTCAACTCTTCATATGCGCGTAGGCTTCAGTCCATTCGAAGACAATCAGCAGTTTCTATAAAGGTCTCGCTATCAATGCATAATTCAACACAAACCGTTGATAGTATCACGTATGGCCTAAGAAGCATTGAACTCCCTTGTAGTTGGTTGGGGGTGGAAGGTCAACACCACATGGCTCCATGTAGTCAGTGGCAATGCCAGTTTATTGGGTGGATGGGTCCCATGTAGTCAGTGGCAATGCCGTTCTTCGACACCACATGGCTGAGGATGCATCCATGTTTCACCCAAAACTGGCATTTCAAGGGGTTCAGGGAGAGACGATATAGGCGACACCGATCAAAGACTGCTTGGAGTTTGTTCAAGTGTTCCATCCAGGTCGAGTGAATGCAGAGGTCATCGACAAAGACTTCTAACTCCTTGCGAAGCATGTCTTTAAATATGGTGCACATGAGACGTTGGAAGGTGGCAGGGGCATTAGTCAACCCAAAAGGCATCACTATGTACGCAAAGATGCCCCACTCGGTGGCGAAGGCAGTCTTATGCCTGTCGGCAAGATGCACTTGCACCTGGTTGTATCCTGAGAAGCCGTCCAGAAAACTGTAGGCCTCCTTGCATGCCACTCTTTCAAGTATGTGCTCAGTGTATGGCAATGGATAATTATCCCTTTTGGTAGTAGCATTCACCTTTTTATAATTGACGCACACTCTAATTTTTCCGGTTTTTTTCATCACAATGACTATGGGTGATACCCAGTCCGTGTGCTCAATTTCATAAATGAATCGCTTTCATCAGCTTATCAATTTCTTCCTTGATAGCATGAGCGTGCTGCTTAGGATTCATTGGGTACGGTCGGTGCTTCACCGGCGCTGCATCAAGTGTCATGGGTATGTCATGAGTCACTACACTCGGATCTACCCCTTTAAGCTCTTCCAAGGACCATGCGAACACGTCCACATACTCTCGCAAGAGAGCGACCAGACTCGCTTCCTCGTTCTCAACCAAGTCATTGGCAACGAAGATTGGTTGGGATGTCTCCCCTTCCCGAGCTAAGTTCACCTCTTTGACCCTGGCTGGTCCCTCGATTGGTTCGCTCGTTCGCCCTTGCTGTTTGGCACCCATCAAGATCACTACCCTATCTCCTTTCTTGAATTTCGTAAATCGTTTTGGAAGGTCCCATGGTTTTCGTTGCTCGTCTGTTCGGGTGTCCCTGGGTTGGTTAGCCCTTCCTTGCTTCAATCGTTTGCGCCTCAAGTGGACATGTAAGTCCCCGGCTGTGCGTCCGGTCTTGGGTTGGTTCGCCCTTCCTTGCTTCAATCGTTTGCGCCTCAAGTGGACATGTAAGTCCCCAGCTGTGCGTCCGGTCTTGGGCGGCCTAGGTATTTCTGGGTCGCTATCCGAGCTCACTTCTGACTCAGAGTTGAACTTGCCGTCTTCGCTAGAAGAGGGGGTCTCCCCTAGTGGTCGCAGTTCAAATGGTGATTCTGCTCTAAGCACTTGTGTCGCCCCTGGTTGAGCTAAGCTTGCTTGCTCAAGGTCTATGGTTGCTACGTGTTCTAACCAGGCACGGTCACAATTTATGTGCATGAGTCCTCGCTCTGTCTTGCAGGCACTTCTTTTTTGCGGCTTGGAATCCGCCCGTATTTGTTCTATTTCATGTCCCTCAGTGTCGTACTCTATCGAATCCACCTCACCCTCACTTCCATCACTAAAGGGTTGGCAGTCTTCGTACTTGTCATCAAAGTCCTCTACGCGAGCCGATTCGTCATCCCGTAGGGCTTGGTACTTCTCTTGTCACCGATCCGGGACTAAGGCCCAGTTGTACATAAGGTTCAAGTCATGCACTCTGGTCCACTGCCACTCGGATTCGCCTAAGAGGTCCTAGAGTGGTGTGAGGTTTGTTACTGAGTTGTCAGCCAGATGTCTGTTAAGTATTCCAGGGCCTCCTGGAGTTCTCTCTTGTTGCTTGGCACTTGGAAGGCTTAGGTCTCCCAAGATGGGTTCCTTTCATCATGCACACTGGTATAGAGGGCGTGCCGTCGGTCGTGCCCATCATCTTGATGGCTTGCTCATGCGCTTCTTGGTCCGAGAACGGCAGGTCGATTGTAGCGAGAACATGCATCCAATCCCGCTTGTCTTCTGGAAATGGGATATACTTGGTCAAGGGCCCATAAGACTTCTTGACCTGACTGTCGCCCTTGAGCATCGAGGAGATGGCATCCAAGTTGACTGGTGAGGTTTTCCAAGTGTCCATCTCCACCCTCATAGCTTCCGTCCTGTTGCCTAAGAATATCAAGCCATTACCCCAATCTTCAATAACTCTGGCATTGCGCATCCAGGGCCGGCCTAACAGGGCATCATAGTCCACCCCCTTCATGACTATAAAGTCGACAAAGAATTGGACACCTGCGATTTTCACTGGCCAGTTTTTAAGTACCCCAAATGGCCTCACCCTCATGCTGTTTGCTAACGTGACATTAAACCAAGCAGTCTCAATAGGTGGGTTTCCCTAGGTTTGTTGTACTGCATGGCTTAGCACACTAACCCTCGCTCCCATGTCTACGATCCCCTTTCTTATTGTGTCTCCTAAGGCTAGGACTGGTAACACTGCATGCATCTCGGTGCCTTCCCGGAAAGCGTTAATGTGCAAGGATTTTGGCACAGAGTGCAGCGTTAGCCTCGGTATTTGTGTTTCTATGTCATGATCCTGTAGATCCGACACATGTTCTCGTGATTCCTCGACCCACTACTTGAGGTTTCGCCATAGGGTGGGGTGTTGCTTAAGCAGGTCTTCTAGGCTTAACGTCACTGGGGTGGTCACTAGCGTGGTGAGGAGGCTGTCGGTTGCTCGTCCCTCTTCTGTGCCGAATTGTCCTGGCCAATTGCCGTGACTGATTTCTGAGCTTGCAGCATCAAGGTTTGCCCTAAGGGATGCTGTCTGTGGTGCGGTTGCCCTTCCTGACTTTGGTTGAGGGGGTGAGTCTATCATGCTCATGCTGATGAGATCCTCGCTCTCGTCCTCTAGGATGGGCTCAGAGTCTCTTAAGTGCTCTTGTGCCTCTTTTACCCAGTCCCTCACCTTCTCTATGGCCTCGAGTTGGCTCTTCGGATGCGAGTACTCCCCTACCTTGGTACTTCCCTTTTCAACCGTCTTGGGGATTGAAGTTTCCGTCTCTGCGTCCTTGACTTTCTTTCCAACAGGTAGAGTTGTAGCACTCTCAGCTTTCAGTGTAATCTTAGCCTCCGGCCTTCTCTTCCTTTGCTTGCGGCTCTTTTTTTTCATCGAGGCTACATCGAGGTTGTTGGGCCCTTGTAGTGATATGCCGGCCTACTTTGTCTGGGCACGGGTCATGACCCACAATGGGATTATTACACGGTGGATTCCGTGAGGTTTTACGGTGGATCTCGTAAACTTTTATTATCGGCGCTCATACACAAAGTGGATTCTTTGTGCGAGAAGTCAATGGGGACACCTATCCTTTTCGGGCATTTTGTTAATTTAGTGTACACATGGGTGATTCCATAGCGGATGATTCCACAAAATACATATTAAATTAATAAACATTTATGAGTTTAGAGTGCGCACTCGTGATAAATTACGATTAGGATTGATTTCTAACCAATTGATTTATTTATGTAGCTGAAGACTGCTAGGTATTCACTTTTGTCAGTTTAATTGTATTATTTTACTAACGATTGTGAATGCTTCAGTTGATGTGTAGAGATAGCAGCAGTGGCGGTGGAAAGCATTGGAGGATAGCGTGTATTCGAATTATCATCTATATTTTGATGGGCGCATACCTTAGGCATGGCACCTATATTTTGCCGCACCTATTTATCAAGACGTTTGATATTTATTTATTATTTTTGTATGCGCATAGGCGCACGATTTAGATATTTGTATTTAGACATTGTATTGGGTATGCCTGATTTCTTGGGCATCTGTCCATTAACTTTATTTCTATTTGGCACAAAAGCAAACTCAAAAGCCAAAAGCGTGTTATTTTGTAATTTGGGCTATTATTTGAGCTTGAAGATAATTAATACATAAAATACATACTTTGTGGAGCGCTCACACAAGGCATGGGGGGAGATTGCACCCAATTGGTCTCTTGTTCATGTCGTGCAAGTCTTCTACATTGATTTGTGTGAAAAAGTAGAGTTCTTTTGTTCTTGGGGACCTTCTAACACTCACTACGCGCGCTTACGGCATCCGAACTATGCACCAATGGTATCAAAGCGAAGCTGAGATCGAGAGCTTCCAATCACTACCCATCTTGCGCGAAGGTGGAGCTCCTGAAACGATCGAGCTCTACAGTGAGTTTCATCGCGAACGGTCGATACGGGTGGATTTCTGGCGGTCAAGAACCTCTGTCTCTAGCCTCTGATCGCGAAGGATCGGCCTGAGGAGACGGAGGACCACTCCTACATTTCCCTTTCCAAGTCGTTTTTTTTCCACAGTCAACAGTAAGCTCCATATCTTCAACAAGTTCAAAAGCTTAAATTCAAAGGTTAGAAAGCTTAGTATTAAGCTTGAGAAGCTTTAAACATAAAATCGTCATCAAGCGGCATCCTGGCGTCAAAAACAGCGTGAAAAACGCCCCCCCTCCCCTCCCTAAAATCGAATCAACGACAGTCAGTTAAAGTTTAAGCTTATGTAAAGCTTTCAAACTTCCTAGTCTATCAAGTTCTGCAAGTCCTCCAAGTTGTTTTACTCTGCAAGTCCTGTAAGTCATAGAGGATCAAAACAGACTTATCTCAATTACTCCCATAAAGACTGTTCCTGCGCAGAAGCACAAAATTACGAAATTGCTCCCTGGAAGACTCTGTTCACGTACGTAGACTTGCTGAACCAATTTCAGCAAACGCAGAAGTTCATACGCAGTTTCTACGAAGACTACGAATACCGCAACTGCAAAAGACAAAGACCGACGGAACAAAATATGGATGATTTAATGGCTAAAGGTGATCTTCCCGAACCTACGATGGAACAAAAATTGGATTTAATTATGATGCAGCTTGATGAAGAACGAAGAGCCCGACAAGCTTTGCAAGTTCAATTGGCCAATTTGCAACGATCTACCACCGACAAAGATGGACCGCAACCCGAAGATCTTATTCGATGTACCATCGATGCGACGCTCGAAGCTCAATCCATCCGCAAAGAAACAAAGATAAGTAGAAGAAACTTCAAAATTCGTACTTTCAATGGATCTCGAGATGAAAAGACTGTACTTGCATTTATTAGTCAGTTTGATGATTACTTTCATGAAGAGATATATGCTGAAAAAGACAAAATTAAATGTGTCACTAATCATTTAGTCGATCAAGCATCTCTTTTGTGGACTGTGGTTCGCAAGAGTATTGATTGTCCCACTACCTAGGAGAGTTTCCAAAAGAAGTTTTTGCAGAATTTCTTTCCTCCTCAATTCCATGAAAAAGCCATAAAGCAATGGGATCTTCTATAGCAAAGAGATCGTGAGCCTATTTCCCAATACACTGAACGTTTTTGGAATGCCCTACTGCAACTTCGAATGCTCGAAGATGTACCTGAAGCGACTCACAAGCGCAAGTTTATATCTGGCTTACTTGGACATTACTATGCTGAAGTCAATGTGTTCAAGCCAACAATCCTTAAAGATGCAATTTCTTTAGCTCATGATACTGAAGACAAGATTCGAGGAAGAGACAAGCGTCCATAACAATTTCAAGCAAATGGTAACTATGGTTCCAAGCAATTCAATTCAAATTTTAGAATATTCAACCAAAGTCGTTTTATTCAATCTTCATTCCGTAAGTCTTGGACAAGACCACCTGCTTTGCCATCAAATACCAATCCAAATCCTAAGCCACACTCACAGCCAAACCCCAATATTCCTAGACTTCCTGCCATTGCCAACAATGTATCTAAAGCCAAACCCATAGTTTGTTACAAATGCCATCAACCTGGACATCTAGCAGCCAATTCCCAATTGAGGAAACCACCTATTCATATCAATTATCTTGGAGCAATGGAAGATGAAGAACGTGAGGAAATGCCTGACTTTACGGAAGATGATAACGACATTGGTACTACTTCAGATACTTTGCCAGGTATGCCAACTCCACATTCTTTGTTGACAATGAAATGTTTTGTGCATGGTAAAGAAAAGATTGTTTTACATAACGATGGTAGCACACATGACTTTATTTCTGCAAAGTTAGTGAAAGAATTAAATTTACAAACTGTTTCTACGCATTATCGCATTAAAGCAGCATTCCTACGCACAAGATATAATGGAACACAAGAGGTGCATAACTTAGAAATTATGCACACATCCAATAATTTTTCACTGCTTCTCATACTCAAGCTAAACGTGCATTACGTAAAAGTATTAAATCTTATCTAATTTGGGTTAATGAACTTCAAGCTAAAGAAAAACATATGCATCCTAGGCATAAAAAATTTCTTGCTCAATTTAAATATTGTTTTGTTGATGATTTACCACCTAGACTACCACCTTCACGTCCTGAAGATCACAAAATAGATTTAATTCCTAGTACACAACCACCATATAAAGCACCATATAGGCATAACCAAATTGAACAGAAATAAATTCAAAATCAAGTAGAAGAATTGCTAAACAGAGGATTACTTAGACCTAGTAGTTCTCCATTTTGCGCACCTGTTTTATTGGTAAAGAAGAATAATAATACTTATCGCATATGCATTGATTATCGTGCCCTGAATAAGATTACTGTTAAGAATAGATATCCAATTCCTAGGGTAGATGATCTTATGGATAAACTACAAGGTTCTATCATATTTAGTAAGATAGATCTTAAATCTGGTTATTATCAAGTGAGATTGGATAAATCTGATATATTCAAAACTACATTTAGAACACAATTTGGACATTATGAATTTCTAGTAATGCCTTTTGGTCTAACTAATGCACCTGCTACATTTAGTCGAATGATGAATCGCATATTTTTGAAATATCAGCATTGTAATATAGTATTCTTTGATTAAATATTAGTATTCAATAAAAATAAGAATGAGCATTATGAACATCTATCTTTAGTTTTCAAGTTGTTGAAAGATAATCAATTGTATGCTAATCCAAAAAAGAGTGAATTCTTTCAAATAGAAATTGAATATCTAGGTCACATTGTTTCATCAGAAGGTATTAAGCTTAATCCTAAAAAGATAGAAGCAATTTTAAATTGGCCCATACCCAAAAATGTGAATGAGTTACGTTCTTTTCTAGGTCTTGCTAGTTTTTACAGAAAGTTTGTGTGAAATTTTTCATTACTTGCATTGCCATTGACTAATCTTTTAAAGAAGGGTATTGTTTATAACTGGACTGATAATCAACAAAAATCAAAAGATTTATAACTGGACTGATAATTAACACAATTCATAATATTTCTGTCATATCATTTGATTCTCTTATCCCTATGAAAGATACTTATTATCAAGATATTACTTTTCATGCTGATTGGAATAAATTAGTTGCAAATAATTGGATTCCTATTGATTCATTGTCTTACAATAATGGATTCATATTTTATGAAAAGAGATTATGTGTTACAGTTCCATTTAGATCTTTTGTTTTAAATGAGATTCATTGTCCTCCATATCAAGGTCATAGAGATATTATATCTACTTTGTGTACATTGACTGAAGATCTTTATTGGCTATATATGGACACTGATGTATCTAACTTTGTTTCTGAATGTTTAGTTTGTCAAAGAGTTAAAAGACACCATGGTAAACAATATGATTTACTAATTGCCTTGTCTATTCCATCAAGACCATGGAAACATATTTCTATGGATTTTATTACTGGTTTACCTAACACTAAAGCTAACTATGATATGATTTGGACTGTTGTAGACAGGTTTAGCAAACAAGCATATTTCATTCCATGCAAGAAAACTTTAACAGCATCTCAAGCAGCTCAATTATTTTTTAAAACAGTTTTTACTAATCATGGTTTACCAAAAGTTATTATTTCTGATCGTGATTCTAGATTTTGTAATAATTTTTGGATTACTTTATTTACTAACTTAAGAACAAAGATTGATTTTTCATCTGCATTTTATCTTGAAACAAATAATTAAATAGAAGCTACTAACAGTACTATTTTAGATCTTTTACGTGCTTACACTATTTCTAAACCACACACATGGGATACACATCTATATTTACTCCAGTTTGCATATAACAATACACCGCATACAGCTACAAAGAAAGCACCATTTGAAGTTATTTATGGTTATAGATTGCCTACACTTGCTGCATCATTATCAAATAAAATTCAGAGTGCTGATTATATTGCTAACATGCACGCTATTATTTTTTATGAGGTTAAAGATATGATTGCCAAAGCCCAACAATCATATACAAAACAAGCAAATAAGAAAAGACAGGCCATGAATTTCAAAGTTGATGATTATGTTTGGTTACGAATAGAAAAACGTAGATTACAAAGTGTAGATAAACACCCAGTTGTGAAATTAGCACCTAGATTCTATGGATCATTCAAGATTATACACAAAATCAATGACAATGTATTTAAATTAGAACTACCACCACATTGAAAAATTCACAATACCTTTCATATTAGTTTATTACGACCCTTTAGAGACCAATTACCTAGTATGATGCCAGGAGGCATATTATACGGTGGATTCCGTGCCACGGTGGATTCCGTGAGGTTTTATGGTGGATTCCGTAAACTTTTATTACCGGGGCTCATACACAAAGTGGATTCTTTGTGCGAGAAGTCAATGGGAATGCATATTCTTTTCGAGCATTTTGTTAATTTAGTGTGTACATGGGTAATTCCATAGCGGGTGATTCCGCAAAATACATATTAAATTAATAAACGTTTCTGAGTTTAAAGTGCGCACTCGTGATAAATTAAGGTTAGAATTGATTTCTAACCAATTGATTTATTTATGTAGCTGAAGACTGCTAGGTATTCACTTTTATCAGTTTAATTGTATTATTTTACTAACGATTGTGAATGCTTCAATTGATATGTAGAGATAGCAGCGGTGGCAATGGAAAGCATTGGAGGATAGCGTGTATTCAAATTTATCATCAATATTTTGATGGGTGCATGTCTTAGGCATGGCGCCTATATTTTGTCGCGCTTATTTATCAAAGCGCTTGATATTTATTTATTATTTTTGTATGCGCATGGGCGCACGATTTAGATATTTGTATTTGGACATTGTGTTTGGGTATGCCTGACTTCTTGAACGTCCATTAGCTTTAATTCTTTATTGGCACAAAAGCAAACTCAAAAGCTAAAGCGTGCTATTTTGTAATTTGGGCTATTATTTGAGCTTGAAGATGATCAATATATGAAATACATGCTTTGTGGAGCGCTCACACAAGGCATGGGGGAAGATTGCACCCAATTGGTTTCTTGTTCATATCGTGCAAGCTTTCTACATTGATTTGTGTGCAAAAAGTAGAGTTCTTTTGTTCTTGGGAACCTTCTGACGCTCACTACACGCGCTTACGGCATCCGATCTGTGCATCAAGGATGGGTGTGCCCTCCCCACCAAGATTCTCGACGTCGAACAGCCCCAATGGGACAGATGGTACTTCGGTTGAATTTGCAAAAGGTTTCCGCTTTGGGCAATCGACGAAGAGATGGGCGATTCCACACTCTACACACCTTAGGTCAACTTTGTCTCTGTTCTGCTGCTCCCTCTCGGGGCAACATGATGAGACATGGCCTGGGTGTCCACAGGTCCAACAGATGATTGGATCCTACGTCTGCCCCCCTAGGCCTCTACCTCGTCCTCTCCCTAACGCCATCATTGATACTCGTCGATAGTCCATGAGAACGGCATTGCCCTCTTCGTCGTGAGAGATATAAGGATATAAGTAAGTCTCTTGCTCATTTGGCTCTTCCACGTAGTGGACTGAAGCGTCACTCGGTGGATGAGTCACATAGGGACCAGGCGGCCTAGGTATACCTGTAGGGTTTATGTCCATCCTGGGTACAACCGACTTCATGTTGTTAGGCGCAGGAACAGCCAATGGGCCTCCCCTTCCGAAAAGCGGCTACGGTCTGTTTACTAGGTAAGGCTGACCATATGGTTGGGAGTACGGAAGTCTCCTGGGCAATCTGCAGTGCATAGCGTCGTAACCGAACCTGCCGCAGTTAGCGCAAGGTCTCGACCGAGGGTCTTGACACTCGGTTGGCAAATGATTTCCGCCACAGTACACACATTGAATGTGTGGCCGCGTTGGTCGTCTCCACAGGTCTTGCAACTTGACTATCTCTATCTTGACATCAGCCAAGTCGTGGTTCGTCTCAATGGCCTTCCCCTTATCTTGGGATGATGGTGTCGGTCGCTCACCAGAGGTTGGTGCTCTTTTCAGACCTCGGGAGATGGTTTCTTCTGAGTTGGAGTTCCTAGAGCTCCTCTCTTTCAGTTGATCGTCAACTCTGATAGCTTCCTCAAAAACCCTAGCTAGCGTGTCTCGCTGCAAGCTCGAGTTGGCTGCCAAAGCCTTATACATTTCCTCGTTTCGAATTCCGCTGATGAACACAGTTGAAATTGCTCTTTCACTCGTCGATCGTTCACCTGTAGGGATTCTCTTGAAGAGGCTCCTTACGTAGGTTACATAGTCGCGAATGTCCTCCTTCTCTTTCTGCTTAGCATTCATCAGATTGGCATTCATCAGTCGCACCAGCAGATTGTCGGAGTATCCAGGCTCGGCAAATTTCTTAATGAAGAGATCCTTGAGGCTATTGAAGTTTGCCCGCTCTGCAGCGTCTAAGCTTGTATACCAGATCCTGCCCTTGTTTCCTAAGCAGAGTCCGAACGCTTGAGAACGCTGAGTCAGGTCGTTGAGGCCGTTGGCTTCGCAGACTTGCTCGAACTGCTCTACAAAGCTATATGGGTCGTCATGGGTTTGGTACTTGTCGATCTGCTTTGAGACTATCGGGATTTTAGACTGGCTCTTAGACCCTTGGGTTGCTCCTAACCCTACCAGCAGTGAGGTCGCTAATGCTGCTGCACTTTGCTCTGCTACGATGTTGTCTAACAATCGCTTCATAAGAAGTTCACTCAGCGTTAAGTCTCCTTTTAGGGCTCTCTCGTGATCCATTCGGTTTCTGCCGGCTAAGTTCAGCACTCGTTATACCTCACGCAACTCCGTGCTTTGCCTTTGACTCCTAACCTGCTTTGCCTTTAACTCTTGACCTGCTGGTCTCTATTGTACGTGGCTATGCCTTGCAACGCCTTATGGGCTAGCTTCCTCTCTTCTTCTAAGTCTGCGATGATAACATCTGCTATCCGACCGCGGTGCTCATATCGGGAATGCGCATCGTAGCTGCTGACCAATTGCTGAATAGTCTCTGGAAAGATGCCCAAGTCGAGTTCCTCGTTGGACCTACGGTCCGAGCTTTCCTCCACCATAGTCGAGTTCTCGTGCTTCGCCAAGCTATCGATCGGATTGAGTGGGTTTGTCAAATCCCCTTTGTTTTCGCCGCTTGCTTGATCCTACTTCGCGTGTTGATGGTTTGTCTCTGTCCTGGGTTCTCTCCTATTTGTGGGTTCCTTGAGTGGCTTATCTGAGTGAGTTCCTTAACTTATTAAATACAGTCCTCAAGTTATCTCCACTCCGTGCGTGTGTTTTTTCTGGTGCACATGTGTTCAATCAGGCTTTCAATTTTTCTTAAGTAGACTTTAAGTGCGGAAATTCAAGGTGCATGCGGCAAACAGCCTCTAAGCGTCTCATACACCCTCGGGCCTGATAGGCTTTGTAGATCAATTCTCTGGCTATCTAGGCAGGATTTAGGGCCTTTCGGCTACGTTGCCTTGCCGTTTTTTGGGCTCGATCAGGGTTTTATGGCTCGGCGGGTCACCTTCTAGGTCTCTGGGTTTCTAGGTATCGCAACAGCCCACTCAAACTGTTAAGCGGCCATGCCTTTCGATTTTGTCTACTTGGTACGCCAGAATCACGCTCTAATCGTCAGGAGGGCTCATGACAGGTTGCGTTGCTAAGCTCCAGTTGGGTCAAGTCAAATCTCTGAGACTGAGTTAGGCACACACTCCACCCAACTGGTCCGAATTGCAGGGACTGAGCGAGTGACTCGGATAGGCCGAATCGCGCCTGTCCGAGTGCAAAAAGTTTTTTTAATAGGCCGAGGTCCGAGTGAAGTAACTCGAACAGGCCGAGCCAGATGATGGGCCGAGGACCGAGTCGGGTCCTGGGCCGAGTGGACCTCGAGCCGAGTGGACTTCGGGCCGAATGTCGGTTCCGAGTGGAGTAACTCGGACGGGCCGAGTGGAGTATCGAGTCCAAGGGCCGATTAGGGTTTTCGGATCGAGGTCCGAATGGGCGAGTCCAAGGACCGAGTCTGAAACTTGGCCTAACAAGGGCCGTTCGAACAGGCTGAACGCGGCGCAACGAATACCGCGCAATGACGATTTCGATTGAATCTCCCTAGTCAGGCAATCATCCCCTGCATAAACTTCCAGATCCTAGCTAAGGCACCAAGGAAAGTAATTGGTATACCTGGGGTGAGCGGTAGACTCTCCGACGATGCGACCGAATCGAATCTTTGCGGGGGCTCTCTCTCTCTCTCTCTCTCTCTCTCTCTCTCTCTCTCTCTCTCTCTCTCACTGCAACGGTTGCAAATGAGCTCTCCCTTGGCCTCCTAGCCCTTAAACCCCTTCCCAGGCAGGGCTTTGACACTCTCAATCACTCACTTGCCGATATTAAGCATCCCAAGCTAGCTTTTTGCCATTTTTTGCATGTTTTATACCCTGTTTTGCCCTGTTTGCAACAGTAAACCCTACCCTTTCCCGGTTCGATTTCCTAATGCTATCCTACACTAAATGCAACGAGAATCGAAAGCAACAAACTGACATGATTTCTCCCTATTTTCCAATCATCAAACTAACTAACTAACCCAAAATACTTACTTGTTTCGAAGATCAAAACACCCAACCTTCCTACCTACCTCAAGCTCCGTTTCGGGGGAGAATCCCTTACTTCGATACTCGATATGGGGCGCACAAGCGCTCAAGCTTGAATCCGTGGTCCCGGCAATGGAACCAAAATGTGGGAGCTTTCGCTCAACCGCCAAGACCCACGGACCGCTTATTATTTCAAGCGTTTCAAGGAGCTCTAATGGCTACCTCTCACATAGCCAACACACTCTCAATCTTATGAGCGTAGTGAGCTTACCTTGATGCCGATATAAGTTACCTCCTCTCTTTTGCACTCCGGTAGCTCTACGATCCTAGATGCTAGCTCAAGCATACTCAAGCCTCCTCCATCTCCAAGCTCCAACCGCCATAGCCGCACGCGCAAAAGAAAGAAAGAGAAGAGAAAAGAAGAGGAGATGGTGAAAAGCTTCACCCCCTTGATCCCTCACTCCCACTCACTCACTCCCTCACACTCACAATCACTTCCTCTTAAGAGCACACATAAGCAAGAAGAGGAGAAGAAGAGAAGAAGAGAAGAGCTCTTGTTGGGCACACACCAAAGAATAAGCTTCCATTCACTTTTTGAACTTTATATATACAAATCCTAAAACCCCATGGGCACCCATCCTTTTTTACATGACCGGCCATTGTGGCAAGGTCCCTTTTTCTAATTCCCTCTTTTTGCTTCATGCCCTAGGCCTATATTCGACTATTCTTTTACAGGTGGCACAGGAGGGAGCCTGGCGCTCTTTTACAAGAGTTTTTGGAGTTTTTGAGGCGCCTTTTATTTAAAGCTATGCTTTTGGCCCCGGCTTAGCTTTGGAGACCGCCTGCGTGTCTTTGCTCCTTTTCCATCTTCTTTCTGCTTTTTCATTCATCCTTCCGCCTTCTTAGCTTGGGGTTAACACAGTCCCCCAGAGTGAGGCGACTGCTGCTGCTGCCCTCATGTTCATCCTCTGCTGCTCCGAAATGCTGTACCCAGTGTGAACACTGGACAGCAGCATTTTCAACTGCCTTGGAGGTGTGCCCCAAAACTCAGCCCTGTGCACACATTGCTACTGCTGCTGGTCATCATCAAGGAGCAGCCTATCTGCTTCAAGTGGTAGCCGCCTGCTTGTGTTTGGCATCCATTGGAGTACAAAACACTCCTGCATCCCTCAGCCCACTCCCTTAAGAGACAGAGGTCTGAGTGGACATCTCTCAGCTCCTTGAGCATCCCATACTTTGTTCATTCATTGAGTGCATCTTCACTTCATTCTCTCTCTAAGTTCATTTGTTAGTCGTGTTGTTTGTCCTCACTTTGCTTTCCTTGCAAAACCTAGTTTCATAGAAGAGGCTCGCAGAATGATCACAAAAGGGCAATGCTGTGTCTGATAGGTCAGGTTGGGACTACTCTCTTGAAAAACTAGTGTGGCAGCAGGGCGTGCAGAAATTTCAGAGCTATAATACTGTCAAAAGTGAACCCCTATCATGACAAAAGCATAGGGATTATACATGAATAACAGAAACCTGTCATGCTACCAGAAACTACGGTGCAAAACAAATGGGCATACATTTGCATGGAAAACCATAGATTGCAAACAGAGGTAGCATTACTTCTAAGACAACTGAATGTACCTGGTCTAGTTGAGGGTGAGTACTGATGAGTGAGACAGTGTCAAGTTCCCTGAGAATAAGAGAAAGGTGCAGATATTAGCACAAACAGCAGTAAACGTTGTGCCTACATTTGAAAAAGTCTTGAAAACCTTAAAGTCCCCTGAGAGCAAGAGCAGTGTGCAGCCATTAGCACAAAAGAGCACTACACTTTGTGCCTACATTTACAAACTAGTTAGAGAATTATAATGTGATGCACAGAGAACAGAGGATTCATGCTGTGCCTGCTGCTGTTGGTGAAAGTGTAGTGGCAATGTGATCTTGCTTGCTACCATCTGAGTTCCTGCAGCTCCTGCTCCAGTTTTTCTCCATGCTCCCTACAGTACTGCTCATTTTTATTCTGAGAGTGACTGCTCAAAGCAGAGTTACT
Organism: Lygodium microphyllum; assembly: GCF_053477565.2. Taxonomy (NCBI): domain Eukaryota; kingdom Viridiplantae; phylum Streptophyta; class Polypodiopsida; order Schizaeales; family Lygodiaceae; genus Lygodium; species Lygodium microphyllum. The sequence continues at coordinate 9,501,408 of NC_141161.1, read as the reverse complement.
AGATCCTGTAGATATAGATGAACATCCAACGGAGAGATCTGCTTTTGCAATTTCAAAACCAAGCAAGGTCAGCAAATAGCCTCAAAATGACCCCTTTGCACAAGACATGAAGAAAGGCATTGGGGGATTCTTTCATGAATTTCTTAAGTTGACTTCCTTACCTTGAACCAGTCCCGTCATCCTCCTGTAAGTAAGCATCTGAAGTCATGTTTAACATCAACAAGTAAGGTGACGAGTGTTTCTCATCCAGCCTTCCTGCACTTTCAAATGCATGTCTGCCAAGCTCTTTATTACCAGACTTACAGCACGCACCTAAAACAGTGACCCACATTACAACATTAGGCTGCGAGGGTGCTCTCTCCAGTAGTGCCAAAAGCCCATCAAAACAGCCAGCTCGACCTAAGGCATCTGCCATGCAATTTTGGTGCTGAGCTGTCGGAGAGATGTTGTACTCTTTGCTGAAAACCTCAAAATACTGGAAACACAGATCCAGAAGTCCTGCATGACTGCAAGCATTAAGAACACTAACAAATGTGATCCTATCTGGCTGTATACCTTCATCTATCATTCTATTCAACAGATGGAAAACTAGTTCAATCTCACCCTGGCAGGCATATCCATCAATCAGGGCATTAAATGGTACAACATCTCGCTTCTGAATTTTATCAAATACTTCCTGTGCTTCTATAAGTAAACCACATTTTGCATACATGTCAACAACAGCTGTGCCAATCATATGTAGCTTTTCAAATGCCTTTTTGATGACTTTGGCATGTAACTGTTGACCCCTAATTGCAGCTCCCAAGCTGCTACATGCTTTCAAGCCAGAGACACATGTAATAGAATCTACAGCAACACCCTCTGACTCCATCTGTCCCAAACTGTTGAGTGCCTCTTCACTGAGACCGTGATCAACATACCCTGCAATAAGTGAATTCCACGACACTGCATCTCGAACCTGAAGGTCATCAAACACATCCCATGCTTCTGCAAATGCACCACACTTTACATACATAGCAACCAAAGTATTCCCAACAGGGGCATTGCCTTCGAATCCATCTCTAGCAATCTTAGCATGTATTTCCTGTCCCTTGTTGATGGCATCTATGCTGCCAAGTCCTTTCAAAATGCAAACATAAGTAACAGCATTTGGGGATACTCCCTTCAGCTGCATCTGCTCCAAACAGCTCAATGCTTCATCACAAAGTCCTTGTTCCATATAACCCATGATAAGTGTCGTCCATGATATCACATTTTGCTCGTTTAATTTATCAAACACATCCTGCGCTTCTCTAAGACACATACAATTGATGTACGAATCAATTAAACTATGACCAATTGATGTGTCCCCTTCAAACCCTTCTTTGACAATCTGCGTATGTAATTCATGAACCCTGCCTACTCCTAAACTGTTACAAGCTTTTAGTGCGCAGCTAAATGTGACAGCATCGGGACGAACACCCTGCAAATGCATCTCATCAAAACATTTCAATGCTTCTTCACCAAACCCATGTTTAGCATATTCTGCAAGAAGTGCAGTCCATGTAACTACACTCCGTACAGGTGCTTCATCAAACACGTCACGTGCTTCAACAAGCCAGCCAAACTTAGCATATGTATCCAGCAATGCACTGGCAACAGCAGCATCATTTTCAAATCCCTCCTTGGCAATCTCAATGTGCAGTTGTTGGCAGCTGCTAATGCTCTGAGTGCAGCATGCCTTGAGAACACAAAGAAATGTCACAGCATTCGGAATTACACCCTCAGATTGCATTTGTTGGAAACAGTCCAGTGCCTGTTCACCAAGATTATGTTCAGCATACCCTGCAATCAGCGTAGTCCATAAAACCACATCCCGTCTCAGCAAGTTCTTGAATACATCTTGAGCTTCTGCAAGCAGTCCACATTTAGCATACATATCGACCAACACACTACCCACAAAGAGGTCTTTTTCAAAGCCCATGCGAGCAATCTCAGTATGCAGTTCTTGACCCATTTCACTACATCTCAATTCAGCACAAGCTTTAAGCAGGGATTGAATTATGATATTTGTAGGTTGTACGAAGGCATCATGCATTCTTCGATGTGCATCCAGAGCCTGCTCGAAATTCCGGCAAGCGACTTGCTCTTGGATGAATGCAGCCCAAGCATCCACACTATGATGACTATACAGATAGGATAAGGGCAGATCCCTCAGCATATTCCCACCCTGTTTAATGATTGAAAGTTGTTGACTTGAGCATGTGCCCAATTCCGGCTCTGCAAGTGAAGCAAAGCCCTTCCTTACTGCTAAGACCTCCCAGCCATCATTGTCTTCTTGCCCATCCTCCACTTCATTCTTGATGCACCGACCAGCCATGCGTGCAGTTGCTTTTTTTGGATGCAGAGCCCTGCACAGGTGCAGGTCTCGGAATTGCTTTCTTTCATGGGTTGCATTGAGTCTGGATATGGAAAAGGCAACTTGAATTGGTACTTCGCCGTCTTGTTGCGTCAAGAACTGCCTTAGCATCTATGGTCGGACGCCATCTTTGAAGTGGATATCAGGCGTTTCATCAGATTTCATCGTAAGAGTATTCTATGTTGGCTGTGCTCTGTTCCTCTGTCACTCTGTGTCAATCTCTGTTCCTCTCTGTGATCTTCCAATGCTTATTGTGGGTGCAATGTCCATGCAAAAGAGAGGTTTAAAGTTTTTTGAAAAATTTAACTGTATTAATTTGATTCAAAAATTCCTCTCAAATTTTTAATCAAAGTTTATTGAACCAAAAATATTTGTCACTATGTTCACGTGTCTTCTTGATTATCATTGCACGCTTTGCCTACAAAGGCATGCTATTATGATGGTCCATGTGCACTCTTTTTCTTTTTGTGTCAATTTTGAAAAGTTTGATTGCACTTCATCCCAATCTCTACATTGACGAGGGTAAAGACACCGCAATCGCCCAAATTGTAGGATTTGAACTATTGACCTACAAATTCTCAAACGGTTATCCTACCAATTCAGATACCACTTATCTATTACATTGTTTTAGATAGGGTTCAAGAGGCTTCCTTACAGACCTCTATAAAACCTCCCAAACCTCCAACACTTTCCTATTGAGTTTGAAAGCCTATTGTCTCTCTCTTCCTTGTGCCGGCAAACCATCTCTCTCTCTCTCTCTCTCTCTCTCTCTCTCTCTCTCTCTCTCTCTCTCTCTCTCTCTCTCTCTCCACAATTAGTGCTCTCTCTCTCTATGTGTGTGTCATTTCCACCTTCTCATCCGCTTGTTGACCTCTCCCACCTTCTCACAAGCTTGCCAAACCCCGTGTGTGTGTGTGTGTGTGTGTGTGTGGTCTTGTAGTGGGGACGAGAGTGGCAATAAGTGTCCCAACCAGAATGGTAGCTTCATTTTGAGGGGGGCGGGCGGGGGGGGGGGGATTCTCATGCAATCAGTATTTGGTTAGGGTTCCCCCCCAATGATTTTCATGCAATCAATGTTTGATCAAGGGTCTCCCCAACAAGGCTTTCTCTTTGCAATGCAGCTCTCTCTTCCTCCCTCTCACAACATGCAAACGGAGGAACAAAAAGTTGAAGGTAGGTAGGTAGATGGATGCTACATGGAGGTGTTGGGTAGCATCCGATGTAGAGAGAAGCTAGGCAAGCAATTGAGGGGGCAATGGGGTTATAGCTAACCAAGTAGGCAAAAAGGAAGGAGAGAAGTAAAAGCCCAAGGTTGAGAGAGACAGAGAGAGAGAAAGAAATGTGTGCTTTCTTTAGGCCCAAAATAAGGAACTTTACATGTTGATAAGAGCTATGGAAACTATTGTGTTGGCCAAAAGCTAAGGCAATCACACACTAAAGGAACATAGGTATTTGTCAATATTGATTTAAATCCATTGTTTTTTAATAATGTGATAATTAATATATGTGAAAATGTTGGATCTAGAGCATGGAAGCTATGGAGTTTGGAAGGTGAACACTAAATTCATGTTGTCATGGACAATGAGTAGACTACTGTTACACAAGTGAATTAGGTTCCAAGATGGAAGCCTGGACTCATTAAGACAATCTTGTGTATTAAACTAACAATGACAATGACACTAATGAAAGAGAAAAGCATCATGATATTGTATTCATCATTATGAAAAGTGAGAGTCAAGTACAATGCTTTATAGAAGTTGGGTTGTTCCACTCTCCTCACTGTGCATATGGGATTCAGGACATCTCTTCCTAGAACATACATCATTTGTCATTTCTCAACACCCCCCCTCAAATGATGAGTCTTTACACTTACTGGCTTTTGCCTCCCCTACATGGTGACATGGCCCGGGAGACTAGCTCATAGGTAGCCTAGTCAATTTAAAGCTTGAAACTTTACATCTTTGGCAAGGGTTTTTACAAAGCAAATCCACTAAGGGAAAAATAGAGATCCACTATGGAAAAAACATATGAAAGATACAATGAAATTTCTTTAGAACAATCTGTTAGAGTTGTTGATGGTAGCAAAAGCATCTTCTTCTTCTTCATTCATGAACTGGTTCTGGTGGTGATCATTTTGCATCTGCTATGTTCTTTTCTTGTGGAATCATTCACTAGCTATATGGCCAATCTTGCCACAGTAATGACATATGATCCGATCCTTATTGTTGTTGGTGTTGAGTCCTCGACCATGGCCTTTTGCTCCATAAGTGCCCTTGGTGTACAAGAGACTATTCTTGGCTGTGTGTTCCTTTGCATCCTTGCTTTTAACTTTTCTTTCTCCATCAAGTAGTGAGTGCTCAATATCTTTAAGTGAGAGACTTGGTTAGGGTGGACACAAGATTCTCATATGGATCCTTATTTACACTTGCAAGCAGTACAGCTATTGCTTTGTCTTCATCAATATTCTTCTTAAGAGTTGCAAGCTGGGTTTTTAGGCTCTTGAACTTGTCAATGTGTATGGTCATGGAAGCATTATCTCTTATATCTAGTTTATAAAACTGCATGAGTAATTTTACCTTTGAATTCTTTGCTTGGGTGTACCAAAAATTCTGTTAAGTTCCTCCCAAGCAATTCTAGCATCTATGATGCAAGAGATATGATGTAGCACATCATCACTTAGTCCCCAAGCAATGATGCCTAGTGCCTTGTTATTGATCTTCTTCCATTCTTTGGTTTTTGGTGGAGCTACTGCAAGGATCCCACTTTTTGAATCTTCTTTCCCGCCATCTACATCACCTTCATCATCTTCACAGAGATCCCTAAGGTCTTTTCTCATGAGGTGGTATATGGTCGTTTCCTTCCACGCATGGCATCCTTCTCCATTGAACTTTGCTATTTGTTCGAGATATGCCATTTTTGATCAACAACAAATCAACCAGCAATAGAGTTGTACTTTAATGTGTCAAGAGACACAAGCAAAATAGTATCAAAAGATACTAGCTTGATTCCAGGCTTGATGTTGCATGATTTCAAGTGGTCTTCTTAATCTTCAAGTGGACTACTTGAATTCAAGTGGGTTACTCCAAATCTTCTTCTTGAGGTTTGACTTGTTGGAAACTTCAGATCTTAGTGGTAGGAGCTTGATTCAAGTGGCTGGAGTGAGAAAATGTAGGAAAGATGAGCTTGAAGCTTGAGTGGCTATGGAGTCCACAGTTAGGGCTTCTGTACCCGACTGGTTTTTCTCAGATTTCAATTCATACAGGAGATCATTTAGGGAACCTTCTGAGCTAGAGAAAGCTTGGAGGTGGAGCTTCACTTGCCCTATGGTGATAGAAGTATCGCGCTACGTGCAAGAGGAGCAAGCTGTACGAACATCAATAGGCGCAGTTTCAGCAGAGCAAGCTCAAATTTTGTCAATGTTGAGCTATAGCCGGGGCAATGTGAGTGTTTGAAGTGATAGAAATTTACCCAAGGAGTCAAGAGAGAGATCTCCAGAAGAGAGCTTGAAGAGATATGCTCTGTTTTGAGAGATCCAAAAGCTCAAAGTCAAGTAGGTGTTGTTTTGGCTATGGCTGCCATAAGGTTAAGTGGAGATGGAAGTGAGAAATGGAACCATAACCTAGATTTGAGCTAACCTGGGGTTAAGAGGGACTGAGAGAGTAGAGAGGAGAGTTATGACATGCTCAGCTAAGCTCTAATACCATGTGAAAATTGGATCTAGAGCATGGCAGGAGCTATGGAGGTTGGAAGGTGAACACTAAATTCACGGTGTCATGGACAATGAGTAGACAATTGTTACACAAGTGAATTAGGTTCCAAGATGGAAGCTTGGACTCATAAAGACAATCTTGTGTATTAGACTGACAATGACAATGTCACTAACTGAAAGAGGAAAGCATCATGATATTGTATTCATCATTATAAAAGTGATAGTAAAGTACAATACTTTATAGAAGTTGAGTTGTTCCACTCTCCTTACTATGCATATGGGATTCAGGACATCTCTTCCTGCAGCATACATCATTCATGCAGCATGCACCTTGTCATTCTGATATTCTAAACTTTTCTTAAAGCCTTTGCTAGCAAAGATGAAGCCTTCAAGGTCTTTTTTAAGACTTTAAAAAAGTATAGGACATCAATCCATTGTTGTCCTTTAAATCGTGTGATGAAAGTAAATCTTCCCATAACTTTTGAATTATAATTTTTGCATGTATATGTGAATCATTGTGTGTTTAGATGGTTCACCTATTGCTAACTTTGATGTTGAGTGTATTGCATTGAGAGGAGTATAAATCATGGAATCACTTTATATCCTTTAGTAAGCACCAATGGCACTTGATTGAAATTGTGGCCTTAGGGATCTTAGTATGTGTCAAATTTGAGAAATGCAAGGGTAGCTTTGTGATTTGAACCGATCTTTTATCATTGAAATGTGTGCTTAAAGAAAATCCTCACAACTTTTGTTATGATGACCTTTTCCTAAGTCACTTTTCTTAATTGTTGGGATATCATTATTTGGAACCTTGCTCAGCAAACTATACTAAAAACTTAGCATTCAATGAGATTGATTAGGTGTTTTCTAGAAATTCTCCACAATCAACAATATCCACCAACATAATCAATGCAATGAAACCGACACTATTTCTATGATTATATAAGCTTTTTAGCTTATAATATTTTTCAAACATCAACAACCTTAATCTTTCAAAGCCCCATTCACATTAAGGGCTCTATCCCTTTATCATACTAAAGCCCGTGTTGTTCACATTAAGGTTGATTTTACTTGAGTTGTGTTTCACACCTTAAGCCACTTTGCAATTAAGTATCTTTTGACTCTGGTATTGTGCTTCTTTTCAATATCAATGGCACAAGAAATATGCTCCAAACATCAACAATAGCCTTTGGAAGAAAAGAACTTGGAGTCAATATAGCCAAGAGAAGATTGAGTTCATAAGCTAGAAGCAAGGGATGGCTATAAACTTTACCTATTTTGGACCACTCCTTCAAGAGAAACAATAAATAAGAAGTTTGTTTATCATTAGGGTCTTCAACCAAAGTCTCCAACAAAGAATTTCTTCATTAAAAAACCATTGATAGATTTAATCATCGTAGTGGCTAGGTTTTTCTTTTCGATATGTTGTAATATTGAATTTATTATTTGAGTTCCAAATGTTTCTTTCCTAGTAATTATGGACTTGTTATTTAAGCTCTAGAAGTTTCTTTCTAGTATTTCTGGTCTTTATGGTTACGATGCGTGCTTGAACCCTACAATCCTAGAGTTGCTATTTTGAGTTCCATATGTTTTTGCCTTCTCAGAGTGAGTACCACCTAGCCCATTCATCCCATTTGTATATCCTATCCTATGTTATCCATATCTTGCTTGTTATTCGAGCTAGGGAGGGTATTGAAATATGCCCCTCTAACATGGTCATGTGAATCCTCCTCTATTCTATGAGAAAGGGGAAACAAACTTAGCCCATGTGAGAAGGTACAAATCCACCCATGTGAGGATTAGTTGGACCTACTCCATGTGACAATGAGGCCACCTATTGTTATAAGATCCGAGATACACACTCAACTTTCTTATATACCATAGATGTTCTCAAAGGGTGCCTTACCAGTACTAGAGTGCACCATATTATTGTATGCAATTTCTACTAAAGGCAAATACTTTTCCCATTCTCTTTGATTATTAGAGACATAGGATTTCAAAAGGTCAAGAACAGTAGAATTAGCACTTTCACTTTGCCTATCTGTTTGAGGATGAAAACTTTAACCGAGTCCCGAGGTTCTTGAAGAGAGCTTACAAAAAAAGGCTGGTCATGCGGGGATCTCGATCACTTATAATGGACTTAGGCATGCCATGATGCTTGAAAATATGAGTAAGAAATAGCTTAGCCATATGATCAGCTTTGATTGTCTTTCGCACAGGTATAAAGTGAGCTTGCTTACTAAATCTATCAATGATAGTCCGATTGCATGGTTGCCTACTTGTGTGCGAGGAAGCTCCATGATAAAGTCCATGGCTATACTTTCCCAAGGCTCATTGGGAATAGGTAATGGCTTCAGTAGACTAGGTGGTTTATGCCTGTCATACTTTACTTTTTGGCATATCTTGCACTCACGAACATATCTTTCAATGTCAGCTCTAAGAGTGGGCCAAAAGAAATATATTTCCAATGCTTTAGTAGTGGGTAGAATACCCCTATGTCTAGCATATGGAGATGCATGTGCTTCATCCATTACCTTGTGTCGCAATGGTAATGCTACACAAATTGCTTGATGATGATGCAAATAACCATTGAGTAAGGTGTAATCGACTGACCTAATCCCATATGGTTGAGAAGTCGGAATCAGTTGCATACATTTTGGGTAAATCCATGAACTCGTTATGGTAAACAATTATGATTGCATTCACTCGAGGTCGTCGTTATAGAGCATCTACTATCACATTCTTAGTTCCAGATGTGTGAAGGATTTGGAAATGAAACATAGATAAGAAATTTGCCCATCACATCTGTTTCTCTGAGAGCTTCTTCTAAGTGAGGAAGTATCTTAGACTTTGGTGATTTGTTTTAATAACAAAATTTGCACCAAGTAAATAGTGTTTCCATACTTGAAGAGCATGTACCACTGCCATAAGCTCTTTCTCATATACTGGAGCATGCAGCTCATGGTCCTTGAAGTGTCGGCTCTCAATTTCTACTGCATGATGCCTTTGGTTAAGCACAGCTCCAATGCAATCCCCAAAAGTATCGCAGTGAACTTCAAAAGGTTTTTAAGATTTGGAACTATGAGAAATGGTTCTTGAGTCACAAGAAACTTAATTCTTTCAAAGGCTTGTAGTTGCCTTGATCCCCAACGAAAAGGCATTTGCTTCTTAGTAAGGTCATGTAGAGGAGATGCAACATATGCAAAACCTCTTATAAACCTCCTTTAATATGAACATAGGCCCAAGAAACTTCTAACTTCATATACAGAAGTAGGTGTAGGCCAATCAACAATGGCTCGAATCTTCTCAGGATCCATTCTCACCAGATTGTGAGAAACAATATGGCCCAAGTAATGAATTTTCGAAAAGAAAAATTCTCTTCCTAGAATTGACATGTAGTCTATGCTTGCAAAGCTCTTGAAAAACAATAGATAGATGTTTTCTATGCTCCTCTTCAGATCGTGAAAATATTAGAATGTCATCAAAGAAGACACATGTGAACTTTGAGTGAGGTCTAAAAATTCTCTCCATCATTCGATTGAATGTGGCGGGTGCATTAGTCAAATCAAATGGCATGACTAAGAACTCGTATAGTCCAAACGTTGTACGAAACGATGTCTTATGAACATCTTCAGGTGCTATCCGTACCTGGTGATAGCCGCTCTTGAGATCAATGCGACTAAAGATACTAGCCCCTTACAACTTATCCAAGATATCATCTATCCTTGGGATAGGAAAATGATTCTTGATTGTGATCTTGTTCAAAGATGTGTAGTCTATGCACATACAAAAAGAACCATCTTTCTTTCGAACAAGTAAGACTGGAGAGCAGTATGGAGAAGAGCTAGGTTGAACTAACCCTTTTTCCAATAGTTTGTTTACTTGTTTTAGGATCTACTCTTGTTGACTTGCACTTACTCGGTAAGGCGATTGGTTAGGTGGTGAACTGCTTGGGAGAATGAATCACAAAAACAATCTTAATATTGTTTAAGAAAATCATGTCTGGATTGATCAATTAAAGAGAGGGGTTCTTTTAAAGTCTGAGACGACTTAGAAGCATTAGTTGGTATTGTGTGTTCATTAGAGGCATCAAGTGCCCTTGAATCATTAGCTTCTTTTGACTCCCTCACAAAAATTATGTATGCAAAAATAGCTTTCTTCATTTCTTTAGAAATGCTAACATGACTAACCATTGGCACACAGCCCACAGTTACCAATGGGTGCAAGTAGAAAAGATTCTTGGTTGCGGTAATCCCCAATTCTAAGATTCAACTTCCCTTGGATAGGAGTAGAATTGGTTGTAAGTCCTTCAAATGCCAAACCGGATCCAATTGGTGTTTTCAATCAATCCGGTGGAATTTGTAGCCTTTCAGCAATATCTGCTGACACAAAATTATCTGACCCTGGATCAAAGAGTATCAAAACTCGTTGATTGTTGAATGTCCCCTAACCCTTTAAGAGTTGTCTATTCTTCTCATTTGAATGAGTGTTAGCTTGCACATTCGGAATAGAATTTGAGGATGGCGGAGGATGTCAGAGAGAGAACTAGGGAGAGAGAAAGAGGAGAGAGAAGACTGCAGAAGAGAGAGAAATACTACAGGAAGAGAGAGAAGAAGAGTGATGAGGAGAGAGAAAGACTAGATTTAGAGAGAGAAAGACAAGAAAGAAGGGGAAGCCATAGAAGCTGTGAGCAAGAAGGGAGAGAGAGTCTGTAATTGTATTATTGTGTTAAAAAGATGTGAAAATTTACATCTTCTCTCCTTTTATACCTATGCCAGTGTGACATGGCATAATATCAATGTTATTATCACTAATTTATTATTCCCAGCTTCTTACAATCCATCCCTTTCCAAAAGTTTTTGTCCTAAAAAACAAACCTAGAAACAACTAGAAAGAATATGGATAGAACAGAGTACTACTCTGTTTTACAGCTTTACAGATGGGAAATGAATGAAAGATGACCACTACATGAGCTGAATTTGAAGAATGGAAGTAAGCCCCAGCTATATACATGATTTGAAATACTTCAGAAGCAAATGAAGCCATAAAGTCTTCAACAGATAATCCCAAAACAAAGTAGACAGCTTGCTCAATAAACTACTGGACCAAATCTACTATAACTTTTGGTAGGAGTGTCCAAATGAGACATACCATATATCAAAACGAAGCTCTTGAAGAGTACTTTAAGACTATATAGATAGCTTAACTCTGAAAATTAGGTACGATAAAAACTGTTTTAAAACAATGTGCTGTCCTGAACCAGTCTGCATCATTACTAGCTCCATAAGCAATAGGCTTCAGCCACCATCAATATCTCCCTCAAGTATGGATACTCATCCAATATAGAATCAGGTCTCCAAGAAGCCTCTTCATATGGTAAACCTCTCCATTTTATCAAATATTCCACAATAGAACGTGATCGAAGCTTCTTTTCACGCTCACCTATAACAGCCTCTGGGATGTACTGAATAAGATCATCTTCATCAATGGGTGGCAGCTCATCAACTATATCCACTGGATCACCATAATAGGGCTTGAGTTGACTAACATGGAAGACGTTATAAATCTTTGTAGAAGAGGGAAGCTCTAGTTTGTATGCCAAATCTCCAATTCGCTTGAGGATCCTGTAAGGGCCATAAAACCTATGGGCAAGCTTATTACTAGATCCATCTTTTAATGTAGAATACTTGGATTCGGGCACCTTCAACAAAACCAGCTCTCCTTCTTGGAACTCTAAAGGCCTCCTCTTCTCATCAGCATACATCTTCATTTGATCTTGAGCCTTCCTTAGATTCACCTTGCATTGCTGAAGAAGGGTCTGCATTCTTTCCAACTCCTCCTTCCCATGAGGATTGATCTTTTCATTAAAGATGACTACGGGTAAGGGCACCTTATAACCATACAAAGCCTCAAAGGGTGAAACTCCTATGCTTGCATGAGTGGAATTGTTATAAGTAAACTCAGCCAAATGTTACCAAGAATTCCATGAGGTTTGGACATCATAGCAAAAATGGCGAAGATAAGTCTCCAACCATTTATTAACTCTCTCTGCCTGTCCATCAGTTTGAGGATGATAAGCCGTAGATGAAGCCAATTTAGTGCCCATAGATGTAAATACTGCCTGCCAAAAGTTACTCATAAACTTTGAGTCTCTATCATGGACAATCACCTGTGGTAATTCATGTAGTCTAAAAATATGCTCCATAAACTGGTTGGCCACTTGAGAAGCAGTATACTGAATCTTGGTTGGAATAAAATGAGCTGCCTTGGTGAGTCTGTCTACCACCACATAAATACTATTCCACCCCTTCTTGGTAATAGGTAAGCCAGTAGTGAAATCCATAGTAATATGTGTCCATTTACCCGTAGGAATAGGCAATGGCTGTAACAAACTTCCTGGCTTATGGGTGCTGTCCTTATTTTGCTGACAAGGTATACACTTCATAACAAAGTCCTTGACATCTTTCCACAGTCCTTTCCAATAAAAGCTTTTGTTGATCCTGTCATAGGTCTTGAAAACTCCTGAGTGTCCAGCTAGAGGCAAAGAATGTAGCTCCTCCATAATTTTCCGCTTAAAAGAAGAAGTAGAGGGAATAACAATCTTGCCTTTCCACCAAATAAGACCATTTTTAAGCTAGTAATGCGAGTTTTCTTCCATAAGACCTTGCTGTAATTTCTGAAAGATTTGGCTGAATTCCTCATCTAAAAGATAGGCCTCCTGTAGTTCTTCAATCCAATCATTATGTAATTCTGTCATAGCTGAAACTTTGCAGGCCCACATACGAGAGAGAGAGAATCAGCCACTATGTTATCTTTGCCCTTGGTATGAGTGATGTCAAAATCATAATTCTATAATGTAGCTACCCAACGACATTGCTTTGGAGTGAGATTTGACTGAGTAAGGAAATACTTGAGTACCTTGTGATCACTATGTACTCTGAATCGGCTGCCATATAAGTAATGGTGCCACTTCTTGATTGCATGCAGGATAGCCAACATCTCCTGGTCATAAACATTCATGGCCATTTCCTTATCTGTAAGCTTACGGCTCTCAAATGCAATTACTCCATGCTCCTGAAGCAAAGCAGCCCCAATGCCACGGCCATTAGCATAACACTGTATAGTAAACTCTTTGGAGAAATCCGGGCATACTAAGATAGGAGCAGAAGTAAGGAGTTCCTTTAACTGGTTGAAGCTGCTATCTGCAAGAGCATCCCAAAAGAAAGCCTCCTTCTTCAACCTGTCAGTCAAAGGAGCTGCAATTGCTGCATAATGCTTTATAAATCAGCGATAGAATGAAGATAGACCAAGGAATCCTCTAAGAGAGGTAGTAGTAGTAGGCGTTGGCCAATCTCTTATGCATTGCACCTTCTTGGGATCAGCCTGTATTCCTTTTTCAATGACAATATGTCCCAAGTATTCCACTTCAGTCTGTATGAAAGAGCACTTCTTCTCCTTAGCAAAAAGTCTATGATGTCTCAATACATAAAAAACCCTCCTCATATGTGCCACGTGATCCTGTAAAGTCTTGCTATAGATCAAGATGTCATCAAAGAACACCAAGACAAACTGAAAGAGGAAAGGTTGCAAGATCTTATTCATCAAGCTTTGAAAGGTAGCTGGAGCGTTTGTAAGCCCAAATGGCATCACCAAGAAATGATAGAGCCCACGATCAGTCCTGAAAGCAGTCTTGACTTCATCACCCTCTCGCATGCGAATTTGATGATACCCTGATCTCAAATCAATCTTCATAAAGAATTGAACCCCCTTAAGCTCATCAAGCAAATCATCAATCCTGGGTATAGGATACCTGTTCTTCATCACTGTGATCTTATTGAGATCCCTGTAGTCAATACACATTCTGAAAGATCCATCTTTCTTTTTTACTAATAGGACCGGAGATGCGTAAGATGAAGAACTTGGTTCAATGAATCCCATTTCAAGAAGTTCTTTGATTTGCTTGGCTACTTCCTCACATTCACACTTTGATAATCTGTAAGGTGGCTTATTGATTGTCTTTGAGTTGGGCTCCAAATCAATGGGGTGATCCACTGCTCTCTTAGGAGGCAATGAAGTAGGTACTTCAAACAAATCTCTATACTCCTCAAGAAGAGCTGTCAAGGCTGGATGGTTTGCTAAATTATTGGACTGATCCTGTGTTTCTTTATTCAAATGCAAAACAAATATTTGTGAGTGCTTCTTGTACTCTCTTTTGAGTTGTTGAATGGTGATAAGCTGAAAATCTGATCTACTAGGAATCCCCTATAAATGAATAAGTTGTCCATTGGAGATAAACTCCATATATAACTGTGAGAAATCCATACTGATCTTGCCTAATGTCATCAACCAATCACAACTAAGTACAATATCTATAGGCCCCATTTCCAGAGTGATCAGGTTTACCTTGGCTTTAAAATTTTCAGCCAACTGTAAAGAAACTTGTGGGCAAATTTGTGTGTTGACTTCTTCTTCACCATTAGCTACTTGAACTCTAATAGACTGTTGTAAGTCTGTGGGAACACAATTTAACTTATCCATGATGTACTTATTCACGAAACTATGAGTACTGTCACTGTCTATCAAGATGAACACTAGCTTTCCACATATGCTTCCCTTCATACGAAGAGTATTAGGACTCTTAGATCTCGTCCAAGCATCCATAGAGATAGAACAATTAGTGGCAACAAGCGACTCATCACAAGATCCACCTGGGTCAAATGGAACACTTTCACCTGGATCAAAAGGAAAAGAGTCGGCTGGATCATAAAAATACTCATGCCCAACTTCCTCCTCAATATCTTCATTTTCAGCATTAAGTGCCACTGCATTAGCTTCATCTATGTCATTTTCAAAATCCTCAAAAACCAACATACTCTGAAGCTTAGGTTTGACATTCTTGTATACACACTTTGAAGCATGATCAGGTGTATACTTTTCCCCACACTTGAAACATAAGCCTTTGTCCTTCCTTTCCTTGTAAAGATCCATGGGAATAGATTTAGGATTTGTATTGGCTGAAATGGACTTAGGCTTGATGTCCCCCTGTTTGAAATCAACTTTTGGACTGTTTGCTGTCCTGAAATTACTTTGAGGCCTAGAAGCATTAAATGGAGGATAAGTTGGTACCCGTAAGCTCCCATTAGGCACATGATTACTGCCATAAGTGTTACCAACTTGTCCCTGCTTTAAAACAGTCCTTGGCTGTCCAAAACCAGGCTAAAATGAAGATTCTTTTCTATACTTTCTTCCATAGTGCTGTGCAAGCTCAATAGCCTTAAAAAGTGAAGTAGGATTTTGTGCCATAACATTAGCTGATAATGATGGCTCCAAACCATACATAAACTTGTGAAGCTTAGCCTCATCCCACTGATGCTTTCCACATACATGGTCAAGTTGAGGAATTGGTTTGTATACTCTCTTACACTCATGCCCCTTTGTTCCAAACCATACCATCTTCGTGCTAACTTCTCCTTCTCAAGAGGCGAAACAAAGACTTTAGCCATGAGTGCCTTGAAAGCTTCCCAATTCTCTACAATTATATTTTCTTTCTTGATATACCTCCACCAAGTATGGGCAAATCCTTCTAGATGCAAGGAAGCAAAGTGAATCTTCATATAATCAGTTTTAGGGTATATATCAAAGTAGGACTCCATCTTAGAGGTCCATTCCTCTAAATCAGATGGTGAAGATGATTGGCCATTAAATTTGGCTAAAACAATTTTGTCCTTAAACTCCCTTTCATGAAAGGGTTGCTGTCCCAAAATTGGCTGATCAGGATTACCA
This sequence comes from Lygodium microphyllum, assembly GCF_053477565.2. Taxonomy (NCBI): domain Eukaryota; kingdom Viridiplantae; phylum Streptophyta; class Polypodiopsida; order Schizaeales; family Lygodiaceae; genus Lygodium; species Lygodium microphyllum. The sequence continues at coordinate 9,485,515 of NC_141161.1, read as the reverse complement.
AGTATGGAGCCTCCAAATTGAGACGGAAATCTTCCAATAGGTGGCTGAGAATTACTATGTAATCTTCTTGTTGGTAGACCCCTAGAATTTTGAGTATGCAGTCCAAAAGCTTGAGTGTTGGCCCCATTCAAATTGCCCAAATAGTCATCATGCCTCTGTGAAGCTTCTCCTACTTCATACTGACTATTTGGAATGCCTCTTCTTCCAATAATCCCATTTCCATGACCATTTTGGTTAGATGGCTGAAGTGGGACTGAAGGGCCACTCTTTGAACAAGCCTTATCATTAGCTTATCTTGATGCCATTTGTAATTGCATGAATTTAGAAATTTTTGCCATGAGTTGTTCATTGGATTCCACCAACTTATCAATAGAAACATTGGTTTGATCAGTAGATAGAACCATCTGCTCCATTCTTGACAAGATGGCCTCATGTCGTTCCCTATGTCTTTGTTCATGAGCACACAAAGTATTATTGAGTATGCTGACTTCTCCTTGTTGTTGAAGCTCTTCAGGGTTCTCTTAAAGTGTACTATCCATTATGGAATCCCTGATTTGCTGAGCATAATCTTCCTGGACCTTATTTTTGCCTTTATGTCCTGCCATATTAGTGCAGTCCTGGAGTACCCCCTGTCAGAAAAACGGCTATAACTTTTGCTAGGGAGCTCGATTTCAGAACTTTTTTGTGAAATTCGAAGCTAAGAATGCCCTCTTCAAGATGAGCTATAGCACGCTATAACATGTTTAGGATAGAAAATTCTGTAGCTAGATTTCAGAGTCTGAACTGTCTAGTCCTGCACCCTGTCTAGACTTGTAAGAACCCTGTTTTGACCCTGTAATGCAAGATAGTAACCCCAAATGGCTACCAAACCCTGCAAAAGGGTATATAGGACCTGTGGGTACCTTGTGGTACTTGCACCTGTGCTTCAGTAATGAATGGTGTACCTGTAACCTCCTATAAGTACTCTATAAGTGACCTGTAAATTCCTTGTTTTACCCTGTTTTGGTCCTGTAGGTACTTGAGCCCTTGGAAAGTCTTCAATCTTCAATTCTCCACTCATTGTACCTATGTGAGGGATAAAACGGCATGACAGGCTCCCTACACAGAGGTAGGCAAAGTTCCCTACACAGGCTCCCTACAATGAGGTGGGCAAAGTTTCCCTTGGGTCGGTTGGTTGCACCCCTTCGGGATCTTCAATAGTGAGGAAAGGTCACCTCTCTTTTGTCCCACTATCTCCCCCGGCATCCACCTTTTTCCTCGGTGGGAATATCAACATGGCAGAGGCTAGTGTTCTAAGCAATCAGCATGATATGCATTTCTGAAATATTCATTCAGCCTTTCATGAGATGCAATTGAAGGAGATTTTGAAAATTTGGGATAGGAGAAGGGTCTTACCAATGCAATTCAGTGACTCACTGATTGCTAGTACTTACCCTTTTACAATATTTCAACTTGGGCAAAAGAAATTTAGCCAATCAATTGGATTAGAGTAAACAAATTCATCAATCAATGAATTCAGTCAACAATGGGATTCAAGTATTATGCTGAAATTTCAGATTGAAGCCTCTAATTCACTGATTGGGACTAATATGCATAAATCAAGCATTGCATTCATGAATAGATGGATTCAAGCAAAGGTTGGCTGAGAATTTGATGAATATTGTTCAATTCTTTAATCTCTCAATCAAATGGATTAAGCTCAGCAATTGGATTAATGAGAGAGATTAAGAATTGAAGAAGAGTACCTTTGACATGGCTGAGGATGACTTGATCAATCTCATATGCTTGATAGAGCCCCCGGTTGTCCAATGTTTGTAAAATAATCCACAAGGCTTGTTTATCCAGGACTTAGGAACAATCTTGGAGCCTCAAATGCTTGAAATTGAAGCATTAGACCCGTTTCCCCCAAATTTCTGCTCCATAGAAGCTCTTGATCTTCAATCTTTAACCATTTTGTGCTTAATCCTTGCAATTTGTTGAAGAATCCTTGCTGAGATGATCCCACGGGCTAAAAGGATGAAGAATATTCAAGAAATTGTTGAAAATTGGAAGGTCGGACTGAAGCTTTCATGGCTGCCATGGACTGTTCACCTAGGGTTTAGGAAGGGTTGAAGAACCTTGAAGAAGGATGAATATCTCCATTTTGCTGAAGCTTTATACTTGCCAAAAGATCAGAGAGAGTACTAGAGCTGAAGGGAAGAGTAGGCTGAGCAAGGAGTAGGCTGGAATCAGCCCGAAAATTGCGCCGCAATTTTCGGGGCTGTTCCTGGCTGCCTGGCTGAGCCAAGGTTGAGCAACCTTGTGCTCATTCTGAAGCTCATGATCAGGGGAAGCTACTCCAGGTGATTCTTAGCCAAGAAGATCAGGGGTTTGAGAGGAATGAACTGATCTTGGTGCTGAACTTCCATGAAACCTGTAGGAAACTCCAGGAAAGGGGAAAGAGAACTCCCTCTTTTCAAAGTAACCACAGTTTGTTCCAAAACTAAGCCCGGTTAACCATCCTTTACCCTAATTACCTCCAATTTTGCATAAAATTTGATGACATCCTCTCATTTAAGCCATTATCCGCCATATCTAACCTTGGATATCTCCAGATGTAGTCTCTTACTAACTGTAGATGTCCTGCAGCACTCCACTAGTCACTATCTTGTACCATTTTTGTCTGAAATTGATTTTGAAATAGGAAAATGGGACTGAAAATGGAAGAAAAGAATGGATCAAAGACTCAAGCTCTGATACCACTTGTCAAAGAGAGAACTAGGGAGAGAGAAAGAGGAGAGAGAAGACTGCAGAAGAGAGAGAAAGACTGCAGGAAGAGAGAGAAGAAGAGTGACGAGGAGAGAGAAAGACTAGATTTAGAGAGAGAAAGATAGGAAAGAAGGGGAAGCCATAAAAGCTGTGAGCAAGAAGGGAGAGAGAGTTTGTAATTGTATTATTGTGTCTGAAAGATGTGAAAATTTACATCTTCTCTCCTTTTATACCAATGTCAGTGTGACATGGCATAATATCAATGTTATTAACACTAATTTGTTATTCCCAGCTTCTTACAGAGGAGGATCTTTAATCACATTTGCTTCCTTCCTTTTGTGAGGACAATCAGGCTTCATATGCCCTAACTCACCACAAAGAAAGCACCTTCATTCCTCTTTGTACTTTTGTATCTCAGAGGGTGAGAGATACTTGCACTTCTTCTTGTTACCCTCTAGCTTTGAATATTGGTCATGGGTAGAGATAGGTCTTCTTCGATTAGTCATGTCTCTTGGTTGATCATAGAGTTGCTCTTGTCTAGCTCTATAAGAACTCATCTCCAACTTTCGAGATGTACTAGGTGTATGCAAACTTTCAACTATGATGGCAGACTCCATCATGCAAGATAAGGTTCCATGTGGATACACCTTCATGGTTCTGTGTAAATGAGGGAGTAGGCCAGCTTCAAACTTCCTTTTCTTCTCTTCATCGCTGATCTCCATGAAAGGAGTAACCTCGAGAAGAGTAGACCAAAACTTGTCCACATAACTAGTGACCTTCTCATGCTCTTTTTGGCCTAGCCAATCCCACTCCTTCTTGACATCATTCTCAAAATTAGGAGGCAAGAACTGAGCATAAAACTTCTTCTTGAACTTTTCCCAAGTCGTAGGTTTCCTTCCCTCCAAAATGAGAGTCAACCACCAATTGCTAGCGGTGTCTTTCAAGTGCATGCCTACATGCCTAAGCTTGAACTTTTTTGAGAAATTACCATGAGAAAAAGCAACTTCAAATTGCCTAACAAAGGCTAACACCTTAGCAAGATCTCTCTTACCAAAGTAAGAGTCAAACTTTATGTCCTTATCCCCAGACTTGAAAGTCTTAGTCTTCTTAATTTTGCTCCTCTTATGGTCCCTCTTTGTCCATTTGCGGATTGAACAAGACTTAGAACCAAGAGAGTAGAAACTAGAAGATGAGGAGGAGGAGAAGGAACTTGAGTAATCAAGGGAGTAGCTGGTTACTGAGGGAGATGACTCCCTCCTTATCCACCGCACTCGAGGTGATGTCTTTTTACTCTTCTTGACCCGAAATTCCTTCTTCTTTCTAGGAGGCTTCTCAGCAATTGGATGCTTTGCACCTTCACCATCAATTGGTACAATGGTGTTTCCTCCAATATCACCATCTTTTGGAGGATTTGGTCCTTCATAAGTAGCTTCTTCCCTTGCCCTTAAGCTGTCAATCAACTGACGTACTTTGGGAATCTCCAACAAGCTATGATACTCTGTCAATTGAGCCTGTAATCGCTCACTTGTAGGCACTTCATCAATTGTCATCTTTACCTTCTTCTTGCAAGGATCGCCTTTACTTTGAGAAAAGCAAAGAGACCTGCTCTAATACCACTGTTATAAGATCCGAAATACATGCTCAACTTTCTTATATACTTAAAATATATATGGTGAATATTATGCTGGCATAGAGAGAGAATAGATGAGAGGAAAGAAAGATGTAGAGAGAGAGAGATTGACAACACATTAGGGACTGGAAGATGGGCTAGTCCCCCCCTTGTGGAGTTATATTATTGACAAGGAGCAAGCTCCTCTGTTACACATAAACCAGTTCTTACTTGTAGATATTGGAAACAAGATCATGGTTCCTTGCATGGTATACAACTGGCTAACACTTGCACAACTTGAAAGTTGGCACATTTTGACCCTTCTTGAGTCTCCTTCTCTCCTACACAATATGTGTAGGGCTCTCCTCTTGGAGCTTGATTTCAGCAGAGCTTCCACAGCACTTGCACCTTCTCTTCTCCTCTTGAAACTTGATTTCAGCAGAGCTTCCATAGCACTTGCACCTTCTCTTCTCCTCTTGGATGCATGCAAAGTGATGCTTCCTTCACCTCTCCCACACCCAAGGAGAGCCTCCTCAGTTATAGGCTTTCAAGAGCTTCTCTTCTTGGAGAGAGACTTCAGTGCCAAGATTGGAAAGGTTGATCTTCATGCAAGATGTGGCTATTCCAGGACCTGCTTGTGCAGTACCAATTTCAAGATATCTCTCTGTGCATTGCTTGGATGAAAAAACATCCAACACCAAAGTTGTAGATCTTAATGTTTCTAATAACCTTTGTGGGCCATTTTTAGAGATCATCTTTCTATCGTGAGATATTTTAAAAATGGGTTTACCATGTCTATTTTAAGAAAAATAGCTTTTTAAAATGTACTCTTAACTTGTGGCCATGCAACCACCTTGAGCCATAGATAAGGAGAGTTCATTAGTTTGCATTGGGCCTCAACCTTAAGATCGAATTCCACACAAAAGCTTGTGTCATGTTAGACCTTAGAAAGAGAAAATCACTTCTCTCCTCACTTCTAGAGGATCATGTCTCTCGTCTTTCTTAGTGAGAGAATTACCTCTCTCATCTTTCTTAATGAAAGAAAAGACCTTAAACCTTGACTTGTAAGGGGGAGGATGACCCCAAATGAATGCAACGCTTATTACACACAAGTAAATGTTTGCAGGCATTCTCGGATGCACACATAAATACATAAACACAATGCTAATGCACTTTCTCTTCTTAGAACTCAATCCATCTTCATTTATGTGTAACTCCTAGGTTCTTGTATACACTCTTACACTTGGTAGACACTTTTTTCCCCCTTCATAACTTGTACTACATGTACCAGATATCCCCGTCACAGTGCTCTGATTACCCCATTAAGTGATGCACTAGGAATACTGGTCTCTAAATGGTCGCATGATTGTGCTAGATCATCATCAACACTTAAAGAAAAGTGAGTCATTATTTTATTAACATAAATTTATTAAATAGAGAATGTGTAATAAGCAATCAATTTAGTGACACCTATGATGTAAGCAAGTAACTTATCTAAGCCTATAAAAGCGATTGTATTTGGCATTGCAAAAACACTCTATATTTAATTATTCTCTATCGACAAGATTATGTTTCTACTTTGCATCTAGTTTGTGTCTTGCTCTCTTTTCTCTCTCTGCACACACACACACACACACACACACATTTTCTCTTACAATCGTGAGGACTCTAAGATATCATTCTCCATAACTATATCCTTGAGCTCATGATCATGCGAAAACACAAAAATTCCAACACGAGATGAGCATAGGAAGCCCTAGCAAGCTCGGTTTTTTGTGACTGAGGTCATAGACCATGCTTCAGCCCCCCGAAAGCTTTTCGTAGATGGGAAAGTGAAGTTGGCAAAGGTTCAAGCACATTGGGAAAGGCCAAATACCTACATGAGATCATTTTTGTTTCTCTCATGCACATCGGCCATGATAGCCCACATAAAGTATTTGAATGTTACTTGTTGGGAAATATGGTTAAAAATGAATTACTTGTACAAACAAATGACAGTGATCAAGTGGGTATCTCTAGAGCAAGCCATAAAAAGGAGACCCTCTCAAAACCATGATAATCTATCCTTCTATTCAATGGGAGTTCATCTAGCCAAAGATTGAAGGTCTTCACTTAAAATGTATTTGGATCACTATCTAAGCTTCACTACGAAAGTGCACGAGTGGACAAAGCCATCATTGTATCACTTTGTTTACAAACTAGAGAAATTTAATCTCTTCTCTAATTCATTATGTACTCTCTATCCTTTGCTTAAATTCTATTATGCATGCAATGTAACTTTTACATGGTACCAGAGCCTAAAGGGCTCTACAAATTGAAAAATACAATAGGAAAGGGCTTGAATAGTGAAGAGGAGTGATTATTGCATCAAAAAGCCACGTTCCAATATTGATGATTCAAAAATTGAGGATTTGTTCACAATTTTCAATGAAAGGAAGCTACAATATGGAAGCCTAAAATTACAACTATCCTTGATTTTAATGAGCTTCTAGGAACAATGTTATTGGTAGAGAATTTGCATGACTAGATAGCTAGTGTTGGTAGAGAATTTGCATGACTAGATAGCTAGTGTTGGGATCAAAGGCTAGCAAGAAGCCAGCTTGGCAATTACTTCAAATTTGTACACCAAATTTTGATGGATTAGTCACAAGAATAATGGACATAAATTGCATATTTTCATGTTAAGAAGGCAAATTAAAAGAATATTGTCTTGAAAAGTAAAGGAAAGAATATAACAAATATGACTGAAGAAAAGCTAGAGTTTTCCATGGCTATTATTAAGGAAGTGCATTCCTTAGTGCAAGAAGCATCTACTGCTAGCTCATGGGAGCTATATAGTGGTACCTTCCATCACTTAACCAACAAAAAGTGTTATAAAGTTTTATGTAACCTCTACAAGAACTTATAAACTAACACTTGTCAACAATGCAAAAATGCCTTGTTGAGGACATGGTTAATATTTTATTTGTTGCTGCAAATGATAAAATTAAAAATCTTCCAAATGTATTGTATGTTCTAGATATTAAGATAAATATATTGTTAGATACTTCCATAATTGATTTTGGCCATAAAGTAAGATTCATCCAAATAGGTACAAAAATTCTTGATAATGTTGTCAAGCCTATTCGCAAATGAGAAATAAGGAACAGCCTATGTGAGCTAATGCTCTTATAGCCACCATTAGAGTGGGCACAAGCAAACTTTAGCATGAAAGATTTGATTGCATTGGATTAGTAGTGCTAAAGAAGATGCACAAACAATATATGTGTTGTTCACCTTGCCTATACTGTCAAAGGTCAGGAGAGAAAATGAGATAAAGGGTTGGAGCTAGAGCAAAGAACAATGTGCTCTCTCACAGTCTTCATTCTTCCATCTTCATTATTATCTATTACATACTTAGTCTACAATAGTAGAAGAGAGATAGGTCTAACTGACCTTACTAACTAACTATGGTTGAGTCGTTCACTATGTGCTCTCTCATAGTCTTCATTCTTCCATCTTCATTATTATCTATCACATACTTAGTCTATAATAGTAAAAGAGGGATAAGTCTCATTTGCCTTACTAACTAACTATGATTGCATCATTGACTCACTTATTGTATCACACATGCTGTATAGCTTGACTATAGCTTTACTAGAGAGTCAATAGAGCTTGATTCTCAACACTCCCACTCAAGCTCAAGACATACACTGTACTCCAAGCAACTCTCTAAAGCAGTGAACTTATCTTTACCTAATGACTTGGTAAAGATATCAACTACTTGGTCTTTGATTGTGATATGCAAGAGATCTATCTTCCCTGCAAGTACCATCTCTCGTATAAAGTGATAGTATACCTTGATGTGTTTTGTTCTCGCATGATATACAAGATTCATAGTCAGAAGTACACTACTCATATTGTCAAATGCAATGTCAGGGGAGCATCTATTTGCATACTCAAATCTGTCAATGACTTCAGCAACCAAGCAATCACACAAGTTGCTAATGAGGCACCTCTATACTCTACCTTGGTACTAGAGAGTGCAATTGTTGGTTGCTTCTTACTACTCCAGCCGATCATACCATTGCCAAGGTTGAAGGCATATCCACTAGTAGACCTTCTATCATACGGACAACTTGCCCAATCTACATGAGTATACTCCATGAGCTTTAAGTGCTTATCATACTCATAGAAGAGTCCATAGTCTATTGTTGCCTTGGCATAGCACCTAATTCTTCTCACTGCATCCAAGTGAGGTTTTCTAGGCTTCTACATGAACTGACTAATAAGTCCAATTGAGTAATTGAGATCAAGCCTAGTTATGGTAAGGTAGTAGATGAGACTTCTTGCCATCTGCTTATACATAGTAACATTTCAAATTTTAGCTCCAGTGTTAACATTCAACTTGGTATTCTAATCCAATGGAGTATCCAAAGGTTTCTAGTTAGTTATACCATATTTATTCAATATCTCAAATGCATCCTATCCTTGTATTAGCCAAAGTCCATGAGCTGAATTCACAACCTCAATGCCTAAAAAGAACTTCAATTCTCCCAAATTCTTCATATCAAATTTAGTTTTCAACATGGCCATAACGTTCTGTATCACAGTGGTATCATCCCCTATAATGATTAGATCATATACATAGATGACTACTAACCACAATACTTGAACCTATTTGCTTAGTAAATAGACTATGATCAGCCTTTCCAACTGCTAATCCAAGACTTTGCAAGTACTAATTTGTGCATGCCAAGCCCTTGGAGCTTGTTTTAGCCCATAAAGTGCCTTTTTTAGTTTGCATACATAGTGTGAATACTAAGGGTGCACATAGCCTTCCAGCTGATCCATAAACACCTCTTCTGCCAAATCTCCATTCAAAAATGCATTCTTAACATCCATTTGCTATAATTTCTAGCCCTTTGATACAACCAATGCAATAACTATCCTAATGGTTGCCATTCTAGCAACAGGGCTGAATATCTCTTCATGATCTAGGCCATACTATTGTGCATATCCTTTTGCCACTATCCTAGCTTCATATCTTTCAATGTTGCCATCAAACTTACACTTAACCTTATAAATCCATTTTATAGCATATTGACTACTAACCATGAAGCAATGCTACTAATTCCCAAGTCTTATTTTCAGCTAGTGCATTCATCTCCTCATCCATTGCCTCACACCAATTTTTGTCCATGATAGCTTTACTAAATGAAGCAAGCTCTCTGTGTTCCATGACTTTTGTCATATATGCATAATGCTTTGCTGAAAATCCACTATATGTAAGCTTGTTAACAAGGTATCTCACCCTATGTGACCTTCTCGAGTGAGGTGCATTGCTTGATTCCTCTCTTTCATGAGGTATGTGTAAGCCTGTCAATAAGGTATCTCACCCTATTTGACCTTCTCAATTGAGGTGTATTGCTTGATTCCCCTCTTTAATGAGGTGGTACATATCTATTCTGCCTAACTCTAGGGGTATAAACATATGGAATTTCAAGTTCACTATTCAAGATGTCAACTGAATCATATTCAAAAGTCAACATCCCAAAAGCATTATCAAGAACTTTCTATTTTCCTTTGCCTTCTACTTTATTTCTCCCCCTCATTAACATAGCAGTGTTAGTGGATAGTGATGCATGATTTATAACCTCCCAGTGCAAGGAGAAACACTCAGAGATACATCACCTATAGGTTCAAACATAGTAGTAGTTTGTTGTGGAATAGTAGTAGATACATGATTTGAAGACTAATTATTGGCAACAACAACAGATGAACCATACCACAAAGCCAACTCATCACAAATCAAAGCATTTATAAGCTTTCTACTTTTGAGAATAGCCAATAAACACATACTTATGTGCCTTAGGATCCAACCTTTTCCTTTTCTCATCTAGAATGTGTACATATGTAATGTAGCCAAAGACTTTGAAATGGCATGTTGACTTCTGAATCATATTCAAAAGTCAACATCCCAAAAGCATCATCAAGAACTTTCTCTTTGCCTTTGCCTTCTAATTTATTTCCCCCCCCCCCCCCCCCACTAACACAACACTATTAGTGGATGGTGATGCATGATGTATAACGTCCCAGTTAAAGGAGAAACACTCTGAGATACATCACCTATAGGTTCAGACATAGTAGTAGTTTGTTGTGGAATAGTAGTAGATACATAATTTGAAGATTGATAATTGGAAACAACAACAGATGAACCATACCACAAAGCCAACTCATCACGCATCAAAGAATTTATAAGCTTTCCTCTCTTGAGCATAACCAATAAACACACACTTATGTGTCTTAGGATCCAAGCTTTTCATTTTCTCATCTAGAATGTGTACATATGCAATGTAGCCAAAGACTTTGAAATGGCATGTTGACTTCTGAATCATATTCAGAAGTCAACATCCCAAAAGCATCATCAAGAACTTTCTCTTTGTCTTTGCCTTCTACTTTATTTCCCCCCCACTAACATAGCACTGTTAGTGGATGGTGATGCATGATGTATAACTTGCAAGTGCAAGGAGAAACACTCAGAAATACATCACCTATAGGTTGAGACATAGTAGTAGTTTGTTGTGGAATAGCATTAGATACATGATTTGAAGACTGATCATTGGCAACAACAGCAGATGAACCATACCACAAAGCCAACTCATCACGGATCAAAGCATTTATAAGCTTTCCTCTCTTGAGCATAGCCAATAAACACACACTTCTGTGCCTTAGGATCCAACCTTTTTCTTTTCTGATCTAGAATGTGTACATATGCAGCTAAAGACTTTGAAATGGCTGATGTCTGGCTTATTACCATACAATTACTGATAAGGTGTCATGTCATGAATCCCTGCTATAGGAGCATGATTCAACACATACATAGCTATCATTAGAGCTTCAATCCAATAATACAATGGCATGTTCTTCTCATTGAGCATCACTCTAGTAATCTTCATAAGAACTCAATGTTTCCTTTTTGCTACTTCATTATGTTGTGGAGTGTAACTATAAGTAAGCTACCTGCAAATGCCATTATTTTCTAATAATTTGTCAAACTCATTGGAGACATACTCACCTCCACTATCGGATCTTAAACAAGAGATACAATAGTCATATTTCTTCTCAACCTATCACTTAAAATCTTTAAAAATAGCAAGTACTTCATCCTTTTTGCTTCAAGATATATGCCCATATATACATGTTGAAATCATCAATGAATGTGATATAATATCGGGATCCACTTAGAGAACCATTATGAGTTTGTCCCCAAACATCTAAGTGAACCAATTGCTACAGTCTGGAGCTATTTTGAACATGCTTCATGAATGGAAACCAGGACTGCTTGCCAAACTGACATGCACGACAAACATGACCTAAATACAAGTAGGCAAACTTTGGCAAGCCTATAACTAGTTGCTTCGTTTGTATAGTATGTAACCTTTGAACATTGAGGAGTCATGTCCAAATCTCAAGATCTCTAATCGTACCCTATCCATGTGCAAATATAGCTAATTTTAGTTGTGAAATACTACCATCCAAGGTGAACATACGACCATGTCTTTGACCTCTAGCTATTAGCTTATAATCATTTCCAAACTCCTCAATAAAACAACTATGTTTATTGAACCAAACTTGCAAATTCTACTCTATAGTAGTGGAATGAACATGCAATACGTCATGCAGATTCTTCTTCTAACCATCATGTATAACCAAAGGAACTAAGCCCTTATGCTCAATGTTATACTATGTATTGTCACCTGATGACATAACCATGCTTATCAGGCACCATCTTAGTGAACCATTTTTCATGCGGAGTCATGTGATCGAAAGCCCTTGAATCAATGTACCATAATCATTTGACTTATGGTCCTCGTGGCATTGTTCTGGACATAGATCATATCAAACAATATGTTAGCACGATCATCATCAACATAGCTAGATGAAGCATAATGACCCTATTGCCTTCCTACCTCTAGTTTTCTTATTTGCTTGTTTCTTTTAGCACTCCTTGGCAGTATACCCATAGTTACCATAGTAGTGAAAGTCCTTGTCCTTATCGGACTACTCATTGGTATTCTAAACTTGACATGAACTTTTACCTCTAGAGTTGGATCTCCCCCTTGCTCTAAAGTATCCACCACCTCTAGTATTCTACACATACTAATTATTCACATTCTAATATGCATTATGGTAAGTGTTCCAACTACAAGGGGACCCTCTACCATAGCTAGCATGATAGTTTGATTTGAATAGAAGACTACATGTCTACCCTCTAAGCTGCTTAAGCCAGTAGCTAATCCAACCTTGACCTCTTCAGGAACAAGCAATGACATCATCTAATTGAAATCAGGCATCTCCTGCTGCACTGATATAGATGTATCAAACAACTTATCCTCAAGTCCAAGACCATTCAGAGTAACTGGAACCAAGTCTTCATCCTCTACTTTAGCTCCAACAGAAGCTAACTGATTAGCAATGGTCTTAATCTCCATGACATAGTCTTGTATTGATTGTCCTTTTCCATCCATTGTATTAAACTTTTGTTTCAACTAGATTTTTTATGCACTGTTAGTAGGGCCATAGTAATGCATCAAGATGTCCCATGCATCTTTCAATGACTTGTAGTTCATGATCTACATGCATCTAAAATACACTGTGATAGCCAATGCAAGACTTTGCAAGGTCGTTTAAGTTCTTTCTAGAAGCTTTGGTTCAACTTCATCACCTATAACAATATCCCAATATCCTTTTCCAATCATGAAATTCCCCATGCAAAAGTCCCATATTGTATAGTTGTTGTTATCCGTCTTATCACCAACAATTTGAGTGATGTTGTCTAACCCTCCTACATTTGCCATATCTATAGCAAAAAAAATTTATTGCAATATCCAAGTTGTTAGTGTTATCAATGCCTAACTCCTTGCACACCAAGATTCCTGTTCACTAGTAAAATGCTTGCATAGCATTCAAAGAACACATGTACATTAATCGACTACTCTACATCTAGCTCAGTTTAGCTCAATTAAATCATATAACATACATTAGTAGCTCAGTCAGAGTCTCCAAGATCTTAGCCAATTTGCATAGGCATACACTTTGGCAAACAAGAAAAATTCAATCCTATAGTAAAAAGTAGTAATATCTCTGCAATTACCAAGGTATTTCAGCTCAATGACATGCCAAAACATCTCGCAACCTTTGCCACAACATTTGGAAGTAGTAACATATTCATGTGGGCATTACTGATTCCATACACTTCACATAGACATGAAGAAGTATCTTCCAATAGACAATGACCAGTCAAGGCCATGTTGTTATACCAATAGCAATTAATTCAAAACTAAGCAATCAACACTCATATTAGCTCATAAACCATCCCACAATGATGTAGCATCATCCAAGCATGAATAGGCACCAGCAGAAGCTTCAATGAGCTCTAAATATCAATGTACAAGTTCAGCAAAAACTTGCATGCAGTGTGAAAACCTAAAATTTGAATTAGTTATTTTAAGGTTTAAAACTTAATGGCTTAGTTAAAAGGATTTAAGCCTAAAAATTGAACATGTTATGGGGCACCTTTTTTTCCATGTCCCATTTTTTATTAAAAAATTGGGATTTTGTACCTGTTGGCATCAAGAGGAATGGTGAGGGTAGCAAGATGAACAATTTTCACACTTCCAATTGCTTCAATCCACGTAGAAAATGATGCAGAAAATGGAAAGATGAAATTCTAGTCTTTCTTTCTCCTCTCTCCTCTTGTTGTGTGTTTCCAATGGTTGATTCTATGAGAGAAGGAGGACTGAGATGTGAGAGAATTTGATCATGGGATGATGCTATCTTAGACTTATTACATTATAAATTTTGTTATTCACAGTCATTTGTTGACCTTCAGATCCATCTTAGAATGCTTGAATGCATGAAAATTTTGCAAAGATCAATGCCAATTATTTGCTCAATGTCTAAGTGAGCTACCCATCATTAATAGGTTGCTAAATATGTCTTCATATCTCCATGAAAAATAGGCACACCTGTCTTGCTACTCACGCTAATTTCAGACTATGTGTTTGCTACTAATTATAATTACTATGATAAGCACTCAAGAGTGCCAAGGATTTTCCACAAGGTAGACAAGACATCTACCATGCATTAGCCAACAATAAAGATACCTTTCATAGCTATGGTGCTATCTAAGCAAGATAGTCTAAAGTGGTGTAGCTCTGTAGATACATGCTGATCTAGTGGTGTGATTTTTTATCACCAAGATCACTTCCAAAGCTCCAATACATGCCAATGATTCCACTTGAATGCCTCAATCCTCCCTGAACAATAGACACATCAAGTGCATACCTTCCAACTTGATGCAATGGTTGGCCGTCCATGTTGTAGAAGGTATTTCCCATAGCCTGCAAGTCAAATCCGACTCTAGAATTTACACTTTAGCTCTTGTAGACACTTGCCCTGATACCATGTCAAAAGTCACAAGATAAAATGAGACAAAGGGTTGGAGCTAGAGTAAAGAGCAGTGCACTCTCTCACAGTCTTCATTCTTCCATCTTCATTATTATCTGTCACACACTTAGTCTACAATAGTAAAAGAGAGATAGGTCTAAGACCTTATTAATTAACTATGGTTGAGTCACCGACTCACTTATTATATCACACATGCTATACAACTATACTAGAGAGTCAATAGAGCTTGATTCTCAATATGTAGTGACTAAAATGAAGGAACCATGTGAAGCTTACCTAATAAACAAGAAACAAAGAAAGGCATTTGCATAAGAAAGTAAGAATAGAGCTAAGGCTCCTTTAGAGTTGGTGCATGTTGACTTGTGTGGTAGGATACCTGCTCAAGCCTTGGGGGATCTTATTTTCATATTGATAATCAAGTACTACAATGGGAAGATCTGAGTGTACTTCCTTCATGATAAGACTCAATATTTTGGTAGCTTTAAAGAATGCCTATAAGTCGTGGAAAATGAAATGGAAAATTGTGTGAAAAAAATTGAAATAAATGTTGTGGTGGTGAGTTTAACTTAAAGAAGTTGCAAGACTTTTGTAATTGCAAAGGGATAAAGCATCAACTAGCAATGCCTCACACATCTCAATAAAATTGTATAGCTAAATGTCTCACACACCTCAACAAAATTGTATAATTAAATACCTCATGCATAATTTAACTTGTTTTGCTTGTTATCACCAGTATGTCCCATGCCACGACTTCTTGAAGAGGATCTATCATGTCCTCTTCCTAAACTTGAGCAAAATTTTTGGACATGTTTACCACTTCTTTTAGATGATTCACCTTGCGTGTTGATCTCTTCAGTTATCATGAGAGAGACCAACTCATCAAAATTTGGAAACAACTTTCATACATACATAGAAGTAACAAACGATTTATAGACATTCGTATTATTAAGGCCACCCAAAGTAGATGAAACTAAATCATCATCATCAAGCATTGCATCCATTTCAAAAAAGCATTGATATCTTTTATTTCTTCAAAGTATTCCACTCTTGCTTGAATTGAATCGTTCATGCCTTTGTATTTACTTAAAATATATTCTAAAAATTTATCCAAGTGTCTACATTTTTTATATATCCCAACATAGTATTATCAATAACTGTAGATAGTCAATATATCAAATTTTATCTTTTACATTCCATTCTTTCCACACCTTTAATTCTTTTGCAATCGTAGTATTACTTTGCTTGAATTCCTTTTTTTCACTTGAAGTGAACTTGTAAATGCCTTTTCTAATAAGAAAGTTTGTCACAGAAACTTCTATGATTGATCATTGTTCTTATCCTAGCTTCTCAATGCTGGGAATTCCACTGATCTTTGCCATTATCACAAAATTTATACAAACCACCAAGCAAGTCTTTTGTAATGTTTCATAACAAGTGCACAGTTAGATACCAAGCAACCTTTTTCAATGATGACTATTCAATAGTACATGTAATCTACAACTTGAACTTGTGTTTGCTTCCAAAAGTACATCTTATAACTTACATATTCTAAATCTATAACTTGTGCATCCACTTTTGGTCAACACAATTAAAATCGTTGTATACCCTAAAACTATTATCCATAACCTTGTAGGTGAAAAGGATTGAAAAGAGAGGGCTTTTACACCCTAAAACACGACCCAAAATGGCCTCAAATGGCTAAAAATACAGTGAGTGGGTAAGCTCTAAAGGAGTTAACTTGTAGAATATGCTCTACTCACACACCAAATCTCATACAATATGAGATTTTTACTCTACCCTACTTCTAGTGCCTCCACAAGCACTATCCAAGAGAAAGAGTAGAAGAATAGGAGAGCTACTTACCCATTGCTTACTTGCTCAAATCCTTGCTTCTTTTCCTTCACTTCAACCTTCAAAATCACCCTCTCTCAATGGTGCCACTCTAATGCCATATCATGAATCATCTGATATTGAGACTTGCTTGAGTTGTTGTGCCAAACACACACCATACACACAAGAGAAAGCTCACTCAAGAATACAATTAGAGAGATGGAGGCCAAAATATTTTCTTGCTGGGCTTTTTTTATTTTTTCACACACAATACAATGTACGTAAAGTATAGATAAGATATAACATAAAAAAAAGTGGCCTAAACCAAATCATAGCTAGGATAATGTGTTGACCTTGAGATTTAGAGAGGAGCTAGTTTAGCTATAATAACTTGTGTATATAGTTTTTAGACTAAGAAATCTTTAGATGTTAGCCTTATACTAGGATCTATTTTTCTTTCACTTCATGATATGAGATAACATTGGACACAAATATACTTTGCTTTTGTCTCATAGGCTACATTGGACTTTTGCAAATGTTTATATGTATGTATGTATGTATGTATGTGTATATATATCTCCCCTTCATTTTCTTCTTCTTTATCTCTCCCCCCTCTAAATTTTCCTCCTCTTCTTCTTCTTCATATATATATATAGTGTGTATGTACATTTTCTTTCTTCCTTCTATAGTTCTTCTTCTTCTTCTTCTTCTTCTTCTTCTTCTTCTTCTTCCTCTCTCTCTCTCTCTCTCTCTCTCTCTCTCTCTCTCTCTCTCTCTCTCTCTCTCTCTCTCTCTCTCTCTCTCTCTCTCTCTCTCTCTCTCTCTCTCTCTCTCTCTCAGATTCAGCTCAGGGATTACAACAGCATTTATTAGCATTGGATGATTTTTGCATACAGAGAAGCATGACAGTGAACCTTGGTAAAACCAAGGTTCTTATATTCCATACATCAGCTCAGATACGCAGACAGAGTATTTTCATGGCAGCAGGAGGGAGTATTGAGGTCACTAGATCATATGTATATTTGGGAGTCACCTTTACAGCAGCTTCAGGGACTTTCTCGATGACACAGGCAGCTCGTGACTGCCTCACTAGAGGATACTCAGCATTGGCTCTTATGAAGCGACAGTGTCATCAGGCACATTTCCAGGAGCCCCGCACCAAGGGGTGGCTCTTTGATACTCTAGTCACTCCAGCACTGATGTATGGAGCAGCTATATGGGGGCCACGCCTTGCCGATTATGTATGGACATTGATGGAGAGACCTCAGGTGATCATGATATCTAGATTGATTCGCAGCAAGGCCTCAGTCCCACATGACATTGTGCGAGCAAAGCTTGCCATACCGCCCATGCTAGTCGAGGCATTATTTTAGACAGTCTGCTTCCTACACAGATTTCAGGATATGGACAGAGATCACATTGCATACAGAGCATATATGGCATCTCAAGAGATGGCTCAAGCGGGGGATACCACATCATGGTATGCACAGACTAGAGCTTGGTTTGACAGACATGGGCTGGACATTGATAGACTCCCACCTCTTCTATATGATACTCAGGCTCCCACTTACACCCTCTCTCTCTCTGAGAGGAACAGATTCATCAGACAGGAGATATGGCATATTTATATACAGAGGACATGGGTTAGCCCTGCACAGCCACTGCCATCGAAGATGGCACATTATTATACACAGTTCTTGAGCATATCAGAGCAGGGATTCATAGAGATTCCGAGATATATGCATATCTATATGCCACATTGATTGAGAGTTCTTATTGGACAGCTCAGGGTATCATCACATCAGCTTATGATTGAGAGTGGCAAAGCCAGTGGCAGCCCACGGGAGGAGAGGATATGCCCCCTTTGCAGATCAGAGGTGGAGAGTGAGGAGTATTTTGTTCTCAGATGCCCGGCATACTCAGAGTTGAGATCTAGATACACATTGAGCAGCTCACTTTAGGGATGTATGACTGATATGGATCAGAGATCATTTGGCCGTTTTCTGGGAGAGGCATGGCACATCAGAGAGTAGAGCACACAGTGGGTCCCAATCAGAGAGGGGCCCACCCATAAGACTATTACACAGTTCATTCAGACAGACAGAGTGAGAGCTACTGTACCAGCCTCCAGCCAGACCTCCGGGCTCACACTACAGCAGGCTAAGGACCAGCGTACCCGATGCCGCATGAGGATCCGTGGGTTTCGGACCCCATAGCCACACCGACAGGAGATCCGGAGGATTCTTGATCTACATCGACAGCAGACGACACTTGACACATTGGATCTCAGATCTCCAGTTTGCTCTTTCTCCACCGTCGATGTACCACATCCTGCATCCAGGAGGGATCACCTGCTATTAGCGACTTCGACGAGACTGCTACTACATCCCAGGATAGTATATCTCCCTGCATCTGTTACACATACACATCGCACCACTTTATCACAGCCGACAGTTGTTCCCCTATCACAGCCGACATTTGTTCCCCTTTTGTAGCCATTATCTGGAGTACCAGAGCTACATACGCACATACACATACACGACACTTATCACACTCACAGCACCGTTTCAATTTCCAGTTTTTAGCTTTTCATTCAGCACTTTTATTTTGGATAGCTGGACCTCATCAGTTGTATCACAGTTTGTCTCATAGGCCAGTTTTGGTCTTTAGAAGACGTTAATATAACTTTCTTTCTTTCTTTCTCTCTCTCTCTCTCTCTCTCTGTGCCCTTGCCCCACCTTGTAGGCCCTACCCTCACCCTGCATTGATTCACTCTATATTTCATCACCCTACCCTATTTCCCACATTGCCTAATCTGTGTTGGATTGTGCCTTCTCTTATAGACTTTTCCTCCTTCATTGCCTTGAATCATCTCACCTTATTTTGTAGACATTGCCTTTGCCCTAACCTTGCATCATCTCATCCTGCCTTATAGACTATCTTTAGCCCACCCTATCCCCACATTGCTATCACTTCCACATTGCTCTCTCTTGCCCCTAACTTACATCCATCCTCACCCTTGACCTAGATCATCACATTGCCCCTACCCACCCCATCCTATCCACACATTACCCCCCCTAGGTCCTACATCTTGCCCTTGTCCTATTTCACTATACCTAGTTGAGTCACTTGGATCCTGCCTTGCTCATACCATTTCAACCCATAAAATGTATTTGGATACTTATGGGAGATAATAGAGGAAAATAAAACAAAAATTGAAATTAGAATCTTAAGATAGATGGTGAGTGTGGATTCCAAGCTAGACACCCTAGAGAAAGTGATGAAAATGCTAACCACCAATATGAAAAAAAAAAACCTTTGATAACAACATTAACCAAGTGAGTGTTTCTTACTAGACAAGATCATAAAACTTGAAGATGAATCCAAAGAATGAAGATGAAGCCAATATTTCTTACAAAAAAGCAACGAATATAAGATTAAGGGAAGATCCAAGAGGACACAATTACCACTACAAAGGATGAAATCTCCAGGCAATGGATATTAAACTTGAAACCATGCAACAAAGATGGATAGAGATGAAGGAGAATATAAAAAAGGAGGTGAAAGAAGACAATCAAAAAGATGAGGTACATATCATCAATGCCATGCTTGAAGAAGAGAAGATGAGACAAGTGAGGTGATTGAATGTGAGGGTAATTAGCATACCCAAGAAGGAGGGCTCATCATCCGAGGAGGATGGTAAGAATTTTTGCATATGCCTTGAAGAAAATACACTTCCCTATACCAAAGCATGGAGAGTTGGGAATAGAATACAAAAGTGTACACTCATTTTGAGGTTCCGAGATGAGATAGAGAGGATGTCCTTCATGAAGAAGAAGGCCATACTACATGGACTCCCAAGGGATCTCATCTAGCTATACATGATCTTACTAGGATAAAGGTGGAACATAGCTACAAGACTATGCATAAAGTAATTAAGGCATAGAAGGAGGGCAAGATGGTAGCATATAGAGATGGTCAAGTCATCATTGATTGCAAGCTAGTTGAGTAGAAATATGTGGCTTATGAGATAGATATCTTAGAGATACGGATGATAGTATGGACCTTGTTAACTCTATGAGCTCAACATCTAGACCATTGGACACATCCTTATTATTGTTGGAGGTTAAAGGCCAACTGTGCCTAGCCATTTACATTTACTTGTATATAGTATTCACATGCTTGTACACTGCACCAGGTGGTAGGTGCCCATCATTGTCACTTCATTCTTTATTCTTTAGTGGTAATACAATAAGGGAAGTTAGGTCACACATTGTGATTGTTGGAGTTTCCACATACCGGTCTCTCTCTTCTTTCTTGAACCTCCATAGCTCTTGCTCTCTTCTTACTTCCACTCGTTTTCCCACCTTCTACTCCACCTTTCAACTAGTATTAGAGTGGACATTCGAGGAGCTTTCAAGACTTGTTCTAGGTCTTTGCAAAATCCATTGAGCATTGGTTAGTGGTCAGTGAGCTAAGAAGCATCACAAAGGAAGCTAGGAGCAAACATTGCATTTTGTGCTAAATTTTCAACCCCTACTCCTTGATATGAATCTCATATCACACTAATTGTTGGCTCGTGAGAGTGCTTCCTCTACAAGAGTTCTTGATCAATAATACACTTATATTTTGATACAGACTTGTTGTATACCTTATGGACATCAAAAGTGAGTTCTATAATGCATATTGAATGCTTCACTAATGCTACTCCGGTACTAAGATGTCATGGTAATGCTTTGAGATGCTACTTGGACTAGATAGAGCTCATTTAGCTCAGTATTGAAGTGTTTATTGCTATAATAATAGTTTGTATAGTAAGCATACAATAATGAGCTTTATGTTTTGAATTCCTACAAGTGCTTCAAGTACTCTAAATGCTTATATGGATGCTTGACATTAATGTATGTTCTTGGATATGCCTATGATGAACTTTGAGCTTCACATTTGAGCTTTGTTGGATGCCTTTGGGCTTTGGATATTTGCTTCAGTGTGATTATTCACTTCCAAGTTATAGACGTATTGGATGTATATACCCCAAAATATACTAATAATATACTTGGTCTTCTCGAATGCTATAGCACTTATGTCTTGAGCTTTGCTTGCTCACTTTGTCTTTTAGATTCGCTTCTAGTGGAAGATACTTATATTTACTTTGCATAGCTTGGTTCTTTAAGATAGTGGGAATCTCTTGCTCATATATATGCTCAGTTGATATGCACTTGTTCTTGCAGATGTTGAATCTTGGTTGATTTGCATTTAATCATTTGGATACCTAGTACCTATTGTTGTTTTGGTGGATGCTTAACATGCATTTCTTAAGCATCTCTGTAGCTAACACTCTGTATACTTTGGTAGGTCGTCTTGGTACTTGGCCACTATATTGCTAGTTTCTTTCTATATATATCGAATTGCTACCCAGATATTCCTAACAATAGGAGCTTACTCCTCGGTCACTTGTCTACTAATATATGGTCATTTACTACACTTTTATGGACAGTAATGTTGAATAGTATTTCAAGCATCTTCTTTGAGTATAGATTACAAGGGGGTTCACTCATAGTAAAGAAGACATGTCACCCATGTGCAAGGACTTCTAAAAAAACCCCTATTTATGAAGCTTCTAACACTAATATATCCCCCTATTTAAGCTTATACGATATGTACATGTATGTCTTTTTATGTATCCCCTTTCTTAAATGTAAGTCTTCATAGAACATATACTAACTCCCTTACACTCATGTGATACCATACAACATCTATAATGAACCCCCCGGACTATAGATGCCTTGTTTTGAGTATTCTATCGCCTATTGTTGTGGATAGCTAGATCCTCTTTTGTTCACGCTCTCTTGATTCCCCTTTTGGCTCAATTTTGGGGCTATTTTACTATAAATATAGCAACCCATACTCTTGTTTTTTGTAGTCATTTGAAGTCATAATAGTGGGTACTTCTAATGCATTAGGTTGATAGTGCTATTTCAAACATTGAAAAGCTTGAAGGAGTGTAGTGGGAGCTTATGCTCGACCGCCAAGATCCACGGATGCTTATTGTTTTAAGTGTTTCAAGGAAGCTCTAATGGCTATCTCTCACCTAGCTGATGGGCTTCTACTCCTAAGGGTGTAGTGAGCTTACCTTGATGCCCGAATGAGTAGCCTCCTTTGTCGATCATTCCGATGGCTCCATGATCCTAGATGCGAGCTCAAGCAACCTCAAGCCTCCTCCTTCAAGCTCCATCCTCCATGGCCGCATGTGAGACAAGAGAAGAAAAGAGAAGAGAAGAGAAGAAGAGAGGAGAAGATGGAGAGCTTTTCCTCCCCAGTCCCTCACCCTCATACACTCACTCCCTCGCAACTCTCACACTCCCTCTCTCAATCACAAGAACATACAAGTAAGAAGGAGAGAAGAAGAAGAGAAGAAGAAGAGAAGAAGAAACCACTTTAGCTACACACCAAAGAATGAGCTTCTCATTTACTTTTTGAGTTTATATACAAGCCCTAAATCCCTTGGGCGCCCATCCCCTTTTTACATGATTGGGCATCTTGCCAAGGGCCTCTTTTTCTATTCCCTTCTAGTTGCCTTATCCCTTCACCTATGCCCATCTAGGGAGCTTGGCGCTCTTTACAAAATTTTAGTGGCACCTTTGCATTTTAAAATACACCTTTGCCTTATTCGACATGACCTTTTGCGCTTTTGGCCTTTCCTCTCTTATTCGTTTGTTGGGCTGTCTTTTTCCGTATTATTATGTATTTTTGAGTTTCTTTTTTTTTTTGTATTGCATCAGGGTTAACATTACCTCCCTCCTAGTTGAGTGCCAATCCCATGGCACTTGCGAGTCTTTGTTGATGAGGGCTTGGTGATTTGAAGGGTAGTCATGTGAGTTGATGATGGGGCCTTGTGGGGATTGTTCATGGAAGAGAAGCTTGTCAAATGACTGTGGTGGTGGAGGCCGCGTGTATGTCAAGTGGATGGCAAGGCCTTTGATGTCGATGGTTGATAGCATTTGCATTTACCTGCAAAGAAAAGACAAGTGCACTACCTACGGGGTGTGTCTACCTTACCGTGTGAGGCATTGCACTAGTGGTAGTGGAATCGGCAGCTGGGTCGAAATGCAAGCAAGTCTAGGTGTTGTCCCACACTTGAGGACCCAATTTGTGTAGAAGGGAGGTGCGGTGGATGTAGCTTAGGGAGACATGTCTAATCATAGGCAAGGGTGACATCCCTAGGTATGCCCTACCCTTGATGCACCCTAACTGTGAAGTGGGGAATCAAAATGGGCTAGGGGTTAGGGATAGAACTGGCCAATCGAAGCCATCGACGAACGCACCTAACTTGAGGACCCCTAGGTGGAGTGACTATGGCACTCTTGAGTTTCTTGCTTTTTCTTGTGATTTTCTTCGCTATTCTCTTATTATTTTGTTCCCTTTTCTCTTTTCTCTTTCTTTTGTCATCTCTCCTTTTATTTAACGAGGAACTAATCTTCGTGGTCATGAGAGGGAGAAGTTGGGGGTTTAAGGGACTTACTAAGGAAAATTTTCCCATGCATATATCCTTTTAGGACCATTCGAATGTTGAGAGGAGTTGTGGATAAAAATGGGTGGTTGCAGCTAGTGAAGCAGATGTTGTTCATGTCCTCTAAGAGGACCACGCAAAAAGATGGTAAGAGGGCAATGCACATCATTAGCCTAACCATTGCACAGCTATCCATGCTGGCATTGAGATTAAAAAATAGTAGGGCAAGAGGCAGTATTCTTGTAGAGTAGGATCTTACTTTAATAATACTCTAAGGAGCCTCAGGTATTTACAAGTTGTGAGAAACGTGGGGTCTATGAACTCATTAGGGAAATGGTCAATCGAGGCATATAAGTCATGCTAAGAAAAGTGAGCACTTCTTGAGGCTTAGTGGCATTGACATTATAGATTTTTGGAAAGTCATATCGGTCATGGATGTTTGGATTGAAGTTCATTCCTACCCTTCTAAGATATGGCATGTAAGTGGGATTATTTCTCTCGAGGGGTAGGGTGTTGCAAAATGGCATCTAAGCATCCATGTTGTTGTCCCAGATTCTCCTTCTCCACCTTGGTTGGCACTCATAGCCTTTCATTGTTCTGGTCACTTCCATGACCTTATTCTCCCAAGAGTTAGGAGCCTCTATTCCCCATAAAGTAGTACTCTTCTCTCTTTTAGCCCACCTGTCTCACGTCCTTCTTCCTACATTAATCACCTCTT
Source organism: Lygodium microphyllum (assembly GCF_053477565.2). Classification (NCBI taxonomy): domain Eukaryota; kingdom Viridiplantae; phylum Streptophyta; class Polypodiopsida; order Schizaeales; family Lygodiaceae; genus Lygodium; species Lygodium microphyllum. Next base: position 9,460,648 of record NC_141161.1, on the reverse strand, counting down.
CCACCACCTTGGTTGATAGCACTTTCCTCAATGTAGTGGGGAATCAAAAATTAAAGTCAAAGGGTTCATGGATGTTCTCTTTCTGCCCCCATACTATGAGCTTTGCATTCCAATCTATTGGGAAACAGTCTTCTCTTGGAGGGATGGACGCTTGTGGGGCCACTACTACTACTAGTTGAGCTCTTAGCCTCCTCCATGCCTAGTCCAGCATATTCATTCTCTTCCTCTTGATTTTTGATTTTCTTTCAGCAATGGCATCTACCTCCTTCTGTACTTTTGGCCATGGAGAGGGAGGCTGTGGGACTAGCTCCTTGTCTTGCTGCCCCACTTCAAAGCTTGGTCCTTCTTCTTTGGTTAGCATTTGCACCTCCTCTCCCTTGTGTTCTTGTGTTTCTCCTTCCTTGAATCCTAGAGATTCTACTCCTTGGACCATCAAGCCTTCCCTTAGCAAGTAGCTTCTTTGGTCCTATAGGCTCAGGTTGGATCCTCTTGCTTGTGATTGGATGTGCAACCCATGTCTTTAGAGCCTTACAGGTGATCTCTAGCTTTTTCTTTAGTGACTCAATGGCCTCCTCCTCTTCTGATTGTGTGACATCCAAGATAGTATTGAGGAAGGTGTGTTGCTGGGCTTCCAAGCTTATTTGCGCAGCCTCTGCCCTGCTTTCTACTAACACCTTATCACCTTCTGCAAGGGCTAGATGGCTCACTAGGTCTTTTACTCTTCTTTCACTCCTACCTGCCCATTCCTCTGCTCTCCTTTTCATCTCTTCCAAGCTTTCACTATGCCTTTGACCTAAGGTCCTTATTCTTTGCTCTTGTTCCTCAATTTCTCTTTTTAGCCTCTTGTGCTCTTCTAGTTCTAAAACTACTTTCTTCTCCAAAATTTCCGTGTTTTCTCAATATCCTTGGGCTCTCTCTTCATCTCCTACTACGACCTTCTCCATGGCATTCTGGACTCTTTCCATCTATCCTTGTAGTTCTTCTTGTGGTAGGATAAGGAGCTTATACTCCTTTTGAGTTCCCACCAACTCTTGATTCTCGTTTTCAAGCCTTTTTTGCCAGCTTTCCTCTTGCTCTCCCTTAGCCTGAGTTTTGCCTTTAGTGCACTTATTTCTTTGATAACCGGCCACTTTGGCGAGTTCTCTTGAGCTAGAAGGCTGCTAGTGTCTCTTTCTCAGCTTCTAACTCAGCAACATCCATTTTCTTTTCCTCCTTTGCTCTCTCTATCTTTTGTCTCTTAGGAACTTGTCTTGACTCAGCATTCACAACTGTCGGTCTCTTTGTTCCCATCATTGGGGTTCCTCCACTTGCATCATGAGCTATCTCTTTATTAACCAGGAATCGCACCTAGACCATAATATTATTGGCATCTACTACGGTTGAAGTGCCTTGGGTGGGTGCAAAGACTGGGTGGTGGGCACTAGGACATATGGAATAGGATCAATCAAGCCCTTGCCCTTGCCTTCTGCTACTAGGGGTGGCATTATTTGTGGCACTTGGGCACTTGTTGTCGGGACTTCTTCTGTGTATGGGCTCATGGTAGCCAGCTCCTCCTGCCTAGGATTGCTGCTCTATTGGCATGCATGTGGCTCGAGCTATGTCCTCTTCTTCCTTCCTCCATAGCTCTTTTGTTTCTTCTTCTAATCTCCTCTTCCTCTCCTCCTCGGGTCTCTTGGACTCCTCTTTTATCTTCTCCAACTCAAAATTTTATTTTCCTTTCCTTTCGTCCTTAGCCTTCTTGGATTCTCTTTGTGCCTTTTGTAGGTCGTCTTTCTCTTTCTTCCTTCTCTCTTTTTCTGCCTTCTCTTGGGGGGTTTTCTTCTTGGACTTTTTGGCCCCTCCGTGGGGCTAGACTGTCTTTCCTATTCTCCTTCTTCATCACTCATAGTTCTCTCATTGGAATGTTCCTGCTCATGGTGGGGGGGTGACCTATCTGGTGTCTTACCAACTTCATTTTTGCCTTGTGTTTCCCCCAATGCCTCCTTGATGATGGCAATCAAGACCCCACCAAATCCTATGTTGGTGACGACTTCTTTCTTGCCTTGGAGATCGGAGACTCTCCAACTGCAGGTCTTCCATCTATAGCCAGTACCTTTACTAAGGTCTTAATTGTCTTCCACATGAAGCCGTTCAAGTTCACTTCATTTAAAGATTTGGCTGCAATTTTTTCCAGCATCAGCACATTGATCCTGCTCATTAGCACGTTGTACCTTTGGCTAGAAAACAAGGCATGCACCATCTTGGCTTGTAGGTAGACTTCTGGGTTAGGGATATCAGCTAAGCCGATGCCATCATTAGTGTGGACCAAAAATTTGTCCATTCCTAGCATGTTGTACACGTCCCTTTTCGGCCATCTTTCAACTTTGTTAGCCAGGCCCAATGCTCTCTATCGAGACCTAAAATGGGCCTCGCCTTTCTACACTCAAATAAGACACTCCCTTGGCCTCCTTGCTAGGAGTGTCTAAGGGACACACTGCCCTAATTTTTATCATGAATTTTGCATTTGTTTTGGATTGTAGTCCAATGGTTAAGCCTTCCCCACACTCCTTAGAGGGAGTCCCTACACATATATCAGTATACAAATACCTCGTAAGCACAAATAGAAGGAGGCACCACTCGGCTGAATGTCGTGGCCCCACTGCAACACTCCTACACCTTGAGGATTGGCCCCTCGATGCATCACTAATACAAATAGCACGGACGTCACAAACTCCACTCTTGTTTTAATCCGTTCCAAGAGATAAGATACTTTCTCACTTAACAATTTCCCAAGGAACCCAATCGTCTAAACCTATAGCTTAGGTGTCTCACAACTCAGCGTGGATCATATGTATAAGAAACCAATTGCAATGCATCCAAGAATTACACCATGTGATATGCGGAATGCAACTATGAATGCCATAGTGCTCAAACATTTTATGATTTATAAATTAGCATAGTGAAGTGCAACAAACATGTCTTTCAACAATGATTTTGGCCTACACGTCATGCTACGTTGCTAAGGGTCAGCAGCGAGCATCCTCGTGGTGCTTGACCCCTTTAAACTTAATTTATAAACGTCCTATATGGTATGCACAAGTAAATATATCAAAATTTTTAATGTTATCAACAACTAATCAACATCAAAACCCCTCCTTCTCCCTACCGTTTGGGTTGTGCACCATTGATAGGTATAGAGAGCGGTTTTTCCATGTGTTTTTCTTGTAAGAGCGGTAAAAACTATACTTTAACATAGAGACAAGGCTGAACTAAGACTTATCCCTCATGCTCTAGCCATGCCATACATCCATGAACATAAAGCATATATTTTTTCTAATTTTCTAACACAAAAACCTAACTTTTTTTATTTTTCCACTATTTTTCTTCATTTATTTAGATAAGAATTTTGATATTTCTTATCTATGAGTTAAATTATCCTTACTAACTAGTTTGTTAGGTGTTGGGTTATATATTAGTTCTTATTGATCTATCAATATACTATTTCATATGGATTTTATACTAGTATATTACTTATTAGTTCATATTAGTTGTTAGTATAATTATTTTATTAGTAATTAACATAAAACTACTATCGCTTAATATTGTAATATATATCTATTGATAGTAGGGGAGAAGAGGAGTTCTGAAATAATTATACATCCACAAGGGAGTTATGGAGAGAGAGAGAGAGAGGTTTTGAAAAATTTTCCATGAAATGTAGGGTTGCTCCAAGTGACTACCGTTTTGGTTTTAAAAAAGTTGAGAAGTCCCCCCTCACATAGACACATGTATGTATGTATATATGTATGCATGTATGTATGGAGAGAGAGAGAGAGAGAGAGAGAGAGAGATTTTTAAATCACAAGAAAGGAGAGTATTAGCAACCCCATTCCTTCTTCTTTTTTGAAAACCCTCAAATTACTCTTGGCTTCGGATTGCACACAGATTTTGATGAATATGTTACCTTGGAGGATTTTCCATGCTAATTTATGCTCACTTTGGAAAGATCATGTAGGGTGAAATTGATTTGTGAAGGCAGTTTACACATGCTTGGTCTCCAATGATTGTTTTATACTCAGAATATAGCCAAAATATTTGGGACAATTTGCAAAAAATTCATATACCTTTGGGAGTGCTAAAATAACATTTTTACATCAAATTTATGCTAATTTGATATTCAAATACCTATTTCTTAGCTCTCTGGGGAGCACTCAGTTTGTAGTCCAATGGTCTGTTTTAGGCTTGGAGTTGGTGGGTATATCTTGTTATTTTTTTGTGCATACATACTTTTGTCATTTTGGTTGCTTCTTCTAGTTTAGAGAATGTATACTTCAATATTGAAAAGCTTGATGCTACAAACTTTTCACATTGGAATATATATATATATATATATATATATACCGATTCATATGTGTGTGCCCACCCTCTCTCACTTTTTTCACCTTTGTGTGTGTGCATGTGAAGATCTATCTATGTAAGATTATGCAAACTCTAAATTTAATGTTATCATTGGTTATTTATGGTAGGCATCCTAGCAAGAAACATCCTAGCATCTACCAAACATCAACTATTCAGCATCATGGCATGAGTAGTGTTCAAAAGATAAGATCGTGTCACCCTTGTTGAGGACGATGAATGCATGGGAGAAGGCCTTGTTTGTGAAGTCATTGTCTAAGTTATACATCACAAAGATGTGAAGTGCATGGTCATCAGCAAAAGTAAAATTGACATCGAGAAAATTATAATTTACAATGGTTGATTGATTTAATAGTAAGTAGCTTTTTTGTTGAAGTTAATAAGTATATGTTACTTGTTCATTCTTACTTTTTGAGCAAGAAAGAGAGTGGCAATTGGATGAGCAAGGACAAAGACATGTCCCCCCCCCTTGGACCCTTGGATTAGACATTATGCAATCACTAGAGATAATCAATAACAAGGAGGATGGTATACTCCAAGAGAGAGGGGGGGATAAAGACTCATTCCCCCCTCGAGCCCTTGAATTTGACATCATGTAGTCACTAGAGATAATCAATAACAAAGAGGAGAATGTATACTCTAATATATATATATATATATATAATCATAATCAAGACTATTGATATTTGTAGGGCAAAGCAAGTCATTACAATTGCCCATGAGGAAGATGTGACATTGGGTGAGGCAATGCTAACTTGCACATTGCACAAGGGTGTATCTCATTTGACTAGGCAAGCTCTCAAGGTAAAGAGAAAATTGGTATTATTTGAGAGTAACATCAAAGAATAGGCCAAAGAAGACAAAAGCAACAATGAACAAAGCAGTGCATGAGGTGGGGTTGAGTGGGGGGTAAAAAGGTGTAGAGGCAAATGAGAAAGGAGCCAATGTTAGAAGCAAGGGACATGAGTAGTGAAACTCCTATCACGATCACGTGACAAACGTATTGTACAAGCTTGCATTGAGGAGTAACTAGAATTTTTTATGGTGAGTGTTTGTGAGATAATTTATTGTGTTCATATGCATTGCCTTATCATTCCAATATTTTGCCCATGTTCTCATGTTGTGACATGAAAGTGTGGATATCTATTCCTTTGCCTCTTGTTTCATTATGTCATTTGGTTGCCATGATCACAATTAGACAAGTTAGCATATGGGGTATAAAAAATGCTTGAAGGCCATCTTTAGCTATGGTTATGTTTGAAGGATATGTATATTTATTATTGTTAAACCTCAAACAAACAAGATGGAAAATCCAGAAAATCTAAAGTAGAAGACAAGGCCAATGCAAAAGTGAAACGGAAGATGAAGGCGTGCCAAGAAAAATATGGAAACACAAGAAGTGCAAAAAAGTCCTAAATCAAGGAGAAAGGCGCATAAGAAAAAGTACAAGCCGATACTTTTGTAAAAGAGCACAAGGCGTACCATGATTTATTTTAAGAGCGCGGAGCTCTCACCTGTGAAAATTATAAAGGTAGATGGGCAATAGAAAGGATGCTAAAAAGATAGGAGGACAATGGGAAAAAGGGCCTAGGCCATGTAAAAAATGGGATAAGGGGATGACCGCCCAAAAGGGATTTAGGGTTTTGTATATAAAGTTGAAAAGTGAATGAGAAGCTCATTCTTATGTGTGGCCAAAGGTAGCTCCCTTCTTCTTCTTCTTCTTCTTGCTTGCTTGCTTGAGCTTGTGCTTGAGAGAGAGTGTGTGAAAGTGTGAGGGAGTGAGTGTGTGAGAGTGAGGGACCATGGTGGAAAAGCTCTCCATCTTCTCCTCTTCTCTTCTCTTCTCTTCTCTTCTCTTCTCTTCTCTTCTCTTCTCTTCTCTTGCTCGTGACAATGGAGCTTGCTTGAAGCTTGCACTTGGATCGTGGAGCTACTGGAGTGCTCGGGAGAGGAGGCAACTCGATCAAGCATGGAGGTAAGCTCACTACACTCATAGAGTGGATAGTGTATCGGCTATATGAGAGGTAGCCATTAGTGCTCAGCTTGGAACTCTTGAAACAATAAGCGGTCCGTGGGTCTTGGCGATTGAGCTTATGCTTGCTTCTACATTTTGGTTCCGTTGCCAGGACCAACGGATTCAAGCCTTGAGTGCTTGCGCGCTCCGAATCGAGCATTGAAGTAGGGTTTTTCCCGAACCAATGCTTGAGGTAGATAGGAAGGAAGGGAGGGAGTTTGAAGAGGTATTCGATCTCCTTAGCAAGTAAGGAGATCGAATTTTTGGATTTGGAAAATCATGTTGGAGTAGTGTAGGTATTTGCTTTATGATTTGGATGCATTAGAGTAGGAAAAAAACAAAGAAAAAAAAGAAAAATAGGCATTAGAGTTTTTGCTATCATAACAGGGCTAGAGGGTTTGATTTGTTTGTCGATTTTTATTTTGGAGTTTATTTGCTATTCCAGGTATACACAATCCCTCATTAGGGTCTATTCTTACGTTCTGGAAGTTTGTGCGACCCTCATAATCAAAATCTTTAGAATCGAGTTGATTTTCGTCATCCTTGAAACTCATCCACAGGAATCAGACACTGTTACCAGAGTCCCATTCCCAGAATTGGACCAACCCATCCTGTCCGATTGGACATACCCTGTCCGATTTTGGAAAATCTGACACACAAAAATTGGACCACCAACTCATAATCGGACCATCCAGAATCAAACACCTGTCAAATCAAACATTCAACTTCCAAAATCGGGTGCACGAAGATCAGACAAAAGAAAATCGGACATCCCATAATCGAATTATAAACATGTATATAAATAAAAAATGTGTTTTATGACTGTGTATAAATAATACCAAAAGAAGCAAAGCTAGCACACACACACACAAGCAATGATAATCAAGCGCACGTGATATACATCAAAGTCAACACTGTGGGATTCAGATAAGTGATGTCTTTTTGAGCTGCACCTATTCATTATGGTCGAAGTATATGACTTGCATGTACTCTCACGAGTTGCCAAGTGAATCCAGGATGACCTAGGTCTCTATACGAAAGTGTTCAATGTCTAAGTTACCACAAGACCACCAACCCCACAAGAACCATTATGGAGAAAGCAACAGAAATACCAAAAAACAAAGAGTCGTGATGGAAGCCGCGCTGGAAGAGAAAATCACCCCTACAAAAAGCACACATTGCATTTGAGCATGGCCCAAAGCTTAGTGATTGACTACTCTCTCTTTCTTGGCCCGATTCTACATCTGGGCAAGATTAAGGTGGCAAGCTCTCATTCACAGTGGAAGAAAAAGAAAAGTATGACTTAATGGTGGAAATGAGGGGCTTCATCTGGTTTGCATTCAAGCTTACCCTAAACCTAAAAGATGCCATCATGGACGAGCCAGCTGTAAAAAAACTCATGGACTAGTGCAGTCTACAGAAGTATGTAGAGAAGGTCGGGTAGGCTATTGATTACAGCAAGTGCGTAGAATTTTCGAGGAGCTTTGATGCTGAAAGAAATCGTGGCATGGTGATGATAAGAAGAGGAGAAAAAGTTCGTTAAGTAGAGGTGGAGTTGAGCCCTGCAATGGTGGAGAAGGCCCTAGTTTTTTTAGCCAATAGCAGGACTAAGAAACACCCAAGGAGGGATGTATATAATATGCTAGGGATGAGCCGTCACCAATCCAAGAACAAGAGGGAGACAAAGTCCACAAGGAATAGCATGAGAGAGTTATTAATAAAAATGAGAATGACCAACAATCTCAACAGCAAGAGAGCAGAAGGACAATCCGTGAGCAGCAAGACTAAAAAATTGTCAAGTCAAGCGGAAAGGAAAGATCACACTCTCAAAATCCCCATAATAAGAACTCAACCCACCTCCAAAGAAAATATAGAGCTGCAAAGGGTAGAGGAGGAATCGAATAGATTAGAAGAAGAGTGCAAGCAAACACTAGAAGAGGAGGAAGAAGGACTAAGGCAAAAAGGAAGGAGGAGATTACTTAATGAAGATCGAATCAAAGATTTAGCCTACAAGCTGGCACATCGCTACAACATGGACTCCATGCCATGACACCTAAGCTAACACTGGCTTAGGAGTAGAGGAGCAATGTGCTCCCCTAATCTCAACTAGCTAAAATTCACAGTAACTCTCGTTGCTAGGGGCTTGGGGAGCCAAAACAACAAATCCAACCACCTCAACAAGAGCCATTGGAGCTGGTCCACGAAGAAGGGCATGACTCTAAATCAAATCAACGAAAGAAAGAATGAGTGTAGGAACCAAGCTCCCTCCATGGCCACAACAAGTATAGTCAAAAGAGGAAAGGGCTCCATGCCAAGCCATGCATTTTTTGGTAAATCTCTTAGGCCCTCTCGGAATGTAACTATTGTAGAGCATCGGGATGATATGTGTGTCCCCCTCCCAATGCATCTCCAAAAAAAAAATGAGCTTTTCCATGTATACCAAAGTGCCACAAACATTGCACCTAGGGGTCCTCAGGTTAGGCATGTCCAACGGTCTTGGTCAGCCAGCTCACCCCCTAGCCCTTCCTGTCTCCCCACTTCACACTTAGGGCACATCAAGGGCAGGACACACCTAGGGAGTTTGTGCTTGGTTAGATCTGTCTCCCTAAGTGACACCCAGCACACCTCCCCTGCACACAAACTAGGTTATCAACTGTGGGACAATAGCACGGACACCATGCAACACTGCACAATGAGGTAGATGCACCTCCAGGTGGTGCACTTTCTTTTTCTTTTTTCAGGTATACTCAACAATGGTGATCAACCACCATCGACATTGAAGGCCCCACTACCCGATCAAATCTAATCTCAGCCTCCACAATCTAATATTGGCGTCAATGAGCTCAATTATGCTACATCCTGTTGTCAAAAGCACAAATAATATCTCAAAATGCGTTTGAGTGTACTTCTCCTCAACATCGACAATTTTTTCAACCCCATTGAATCCTCGCTTCATCCACACATTGCTACAAGGAACTTAACCAATAGTCTTCTAACTACGTACTATCTAAGTAGGCACGTGTACTCACATAATATCTACACCACAATCTATACACAGTTTAGGTCCTCAAATGCAGGACAATACTCTCAACTTGCTTAGAGTTCGACATGTCTCCCAAAGTCATCAAACTACGTCTTGTGCACGATAAGAAGACTAGCACTATCCCCTAGGGGGAGAGACCACATGAGAGGTTTTCAATTGCAAGTATTGAAGAATCCAATGAAAGTACAATCAGTTCTTCATTAACACTCAACTCTGAACTCTTGTCCTTTATCATCATGCAAGCCCACCAAAGAATCATCACATGCAGAATCCCCAAAAACCAATGCCTATGCCAGCCATGTGTGAGATTCTCAACAAAGAACAACCCTATCACCAACTCCAATGACCCTACACTAGCCAACTAGGCCAACAACGTGGCCCCAACCAATTACCTTCATCCTCACCACCACCAAAACTTCTCCAAGGCAAACCACAACAGTCCCTTCCACCCACGTCTTCGGTGCATGCCAAGCCCGCTATCTACGATGGCAAGTGCCATGGAACTGGCACTCATCTAGGAGGGGGGTAATGTTAACCCTCAAACAAACAAGGTGGAAAATCTAAAGTAGAAGAAAATGCCAAGGCAAAAGTGAAACGAAAGAAGAAGACACGCCAAGGAAAATATGGAAACACAAGAAGTGCAGAAAAGTCCTACATCAAGGAGAAAGGCACATAAGAAAAAGTGCAAGTCATTACTTTTGTAAAAGAGTGCAAGGCGCACCGTGATTTATTTTAAGAGTGCTAGGCTCTCACCTATGAAAATTGTAAAGGTAGATTGGCGATAGGAAGGAAGCTAAGAAGATAAGAGGACAATAGGAAAAAGGGCCTAGGCCATGTAAAAAATGGGATAAGGGGATGACTGCCCAAAAGGGATTTAGGGTTTTGTATATAAAGTTGAAAAGTGAATGAGAAGTTCATTCTTGTGTGTGGCCAAAAGTAGCTCTCTTCTTCTTTTTCTTCTTATTGTTCTTGCTTGCTTGAGCTTGTGCTTGAGAGAGTGTGTGTGAGAGTGTGAGGGAGTGAGTGTGTGAGAGTGAGGGACTGTGGTGGAGAAGCTCTCCATCTTCTCCTCTCTTCTTCTTTTCTCTTCTCTTGCTTGCGGCAATGGAGCTTGGAGCGTGGAGCTTGAGGATGGAGCTTGCTTGATTTGCTTCCACTCTTGGTTTCTCCTTCCAATCACCTTTCAAGGAGCACAAGGAGTTCGAGATGAAGATTAGGGATATTGAGTGGACCTTCCTACTATCAAACTATATGTTTTACATATATGATGGGAACCATTGGCTTACAACTTAGATGAATAAGAAGCACATGTGAGCAAATAATTACAATAGCTCAAACATATTAAAGTATACATATTTTTAGCATTGTTAATATTATTTATGGTTTCTTATAGCCTTTACAGACAACCCAACACAACATATATGTGTGGATTTTCACTTGGTGAAGGTGACAAGTGTAGTTGAGGGGGAGATATTATTACTAATATATTTTACAAATAGGTAACAAGCAAACAAATTGTATTTCATGCTTTGATAGATTTGTCTTTTCATTAATTACTAGAACTAAAGTGCTTGTAACATGAATGATGTCTATATAGATTGGCATAAAAGGGATCATCCACACTTCATATTTAGACCTCATGTGCAAAGGGATAGTGTTAGGAGCATGCTAGCCACACATCAATATTCCAAATGATTGCATTTTTCCATGTCATGTGGAAGGTATTTCCTATCAAGCTTAGTTCAAAATCAAATTTTTACTACATGTTACATCCAACTCAATACCATTAACATTACTACAAGTTAATGCATGACAATGGCGACATGGTTGTGAAACCAATTGAGAAAAAGTAAATATAGCTCTCAGATGCAAAATAACTAAACCTCTATAATGACAACAACTAATGGTATTGCTCTTTTTGTCATAGCAATAAATATGTGTTTTTACATTTCTTAATGTTCATGTATAGCTATCCCCAACAACAAGCAAGCTTATTACATTCAATGTAAATGGAGCAATTCTACATAAACAACTCAAGTGAAACGGGCTATTACCAGTCAAACCCTTGGACATAGGTACATATTGGATCATCCTACAGCCAAGCCTTGCAAAGTTTCTAGTGGACATACATGCATTCTTTGATATTTACATATGGAATTTGATAAAGAAGAACTTGAGTGAGCTACTTCAAGTCATAAAAAGCGATTGTATAAAGCAAATTGCATGAGTACCATAGTTTATTTTTTAGTATATTCAAGGCATATGACAATTTGAGTCGGTAAGATTTTTGGGGGTCTAGGACTTTGTTAGAGAATACTTATTGTATCCTCTATCAATGGACTTGGATTGAAATTTGATATTTTCTAATAAATGTGTTAAGAGGCAAGCAATGGTGGGATGTGAGGTAGAAGCTCTGGAGTGCAAGAGGGTTGAGAGAGAAAAGAACGCAAGAGAGTTTTTTGGATACAAAATAAATCGTACCCTTCTATAAATGTATAGTACGTACATGTACAAAATAAATGGTACCCTTCTACAACTGTATAGTATGTACATATACAAGGGTGACTATTGGCCATTGGCCTTTACCCCAACAACCTCCTACTTTAAGGCCAATGTGCCTTTATGGGAGTATAAGAATAAAGTGAAGATACTATCCAATGCCATTTAGCACTCCATAGTGTGCGAAGCACTTAGGAAGTAAACTCTTCGTGAGAAGATCTGCAAGGTTATTATATGTCTGGATCTTGACAAGCTCAATACGCTTGTCTTCAAGCACCTCCCTAATGAAATGATACTGCACCTCAATGTGCTTTGTCTTTGCATGAAAGATAGGGTTCCATTTCAAGTGAATGGCACTCTGACTATCACTGTGTAATGTAGGTATCTCTCCAGCAATACCCAAGTCCCCCATCAAACAAATAAACCATATAGCTTCCTTGTAGGCCTCACTAGTTGCAACATACTCATCTCAGTGGTGGTTAGATAAAGCTATACATGACTGCAATCAAGAGACCCGAGAGATTGCACCAATTGTGAAAAAAAAGACAACCTATACTAGACCTTAGAAGTCCACACTCCTTGCAAAATCAACATCTACATATCCAAGAATAGACACATGCTTCCTCTCAAAGCATATGCACATAGACCTTGTGCCATTCAAGTATCTCATGATACTCTTTACTACCTTTCAATGCTTCTTGCCAAAGTTTGTCATGTACATGCTATCTGCATATGCAATGTCTGGATGTGTAGCAACCATGGCATACATCAAGCTACTAATTGTAGAAGTAGAAACCTTGACCATTTTAGCCTTCTATTCATTTGATTTGGGGATGTCCTCTTGGCAAGTTTCAAATATGGAGGCAATGGAACACCAATAGCCTTCCTCCTCTCCATATTGAAATGCTCCAATATCTTCCCTATTTCTTCCGAAACAAATATAGTATCTTTTCATCTCGATCTCATATAGTGCATATACCAAGAATGTGACCAACATTCCCCAAGTCCTTCATGTCAAAAGTCTCATGCAACCTTTTCTTCAAAGCATCCACATCCATAAATAACTTTCCATCAATTAGCATGTCATCCACATAAAGGATTGAGATTGTAAGGCTAGCCTTCTTTCTGTGTAGGCATAAAGACATTGAACTTATGAGAACATTCCTTGGGATGTTGTTTGAAACTATATAAGCTCTTATGCAGGTTACATACCAATTGGTCCTTACCTTTCACAACAAACCCCTTAGGTTGCTACATGTAAATATCCTCATGCAAATCCCCATGCAAGAAAGTGGACTTTACATCCATCTAAACCAATTCAATATCCTCTCTACCAACCAAAGCAAGGATTGTACGAATGGTGGTTATCTTGACTATTGGTGAGAAGATCTCATCAAAGCCAACTTTCTTCTCTTGCGTAAATCCTCTGGCCACTAATCTTGCCTTATGCATCAAATGGAGACACCTTGAGCTTGTAGACCCACTTACATGGCAATGCATTTTTACCCTTAGGCAAAGAGACTAACTCCCATGTAGCATTCTTTTCCAAAGAATCTATCTAGGACTATACAGCCCTCTTTCACGTATGACTATCATCCCTAGTCATAGCATTTGTATAATAAGAAGGCTCACCACAATTCATGACTATGACATTGTGTAGGGATGAAGTATATCTATACCATGGTCTAAAAACCCTTGTAGAACTTCATAAAGCTAGCTCGATAGAAGCCTTAGGTAGTCACATTTATCTATCCTATGAAACATTAGGCTGTCCACCATCTCATGGCACTCATACCTTAATATTTGTTGGCTATCCAAGACCTGCATCATGTGGATACATAAAATTTGCTTGTGTGCTAGCCATCCATCCTCCTGAAATACCTCCTTGTGGAGCTCAACCATTTTGATAGGCTACTTATGCATCTTATCCTCATTAAAGATGGCATCATGGCTGTGTACCACCTTCTTTGACTTAGGATCCCACAAGTGATACCCCATTTTACTTAACTCTCCATACCCAAGAAAAACATATTTTTAAGACTTGGGATCAAGCTTAATCTGCTTATCCCTAGGTATATGCATAAATTCCTCATAGCCAAAAACACATAAGTAATCATAACTACATCTCTTGTGCTAGACCATAACTCTTCTGGTATCTTGCCATCCAATGGCTTGCTAGGAGACGTCTTGATTAAATGCATTATTGTTTTTATAGCTTCAACCCAAAATCCATTAGTGAGACTAGCATTAGAGAGCATACTATGGACCCTTTCTTGAATAGTCATGTTCATCTTCTCACCCACACCATTTTGACTAGGATTCTCAAGAGTTCTCAACTCTCTCTTAATACCATAGCTTGTATAATTTTTTTTAAAGGCATGCGAGGTGTACTCTCCACCGCAATCAATCATAAAGCACTTAAGCTTCTTGCCTATTCCATAAATGCTAAGAAATTTTGAAATGCCAAGCAACAACTATCCAAATATTAAACTAGCATAAAACTAATGCAAAAATGATATTTTAGCACTCCCAAAAGCATATGAATTTTTTGCAAGCTTTCCCAAGTATTCCATGTATCTTTTTAGATAAATTAACCACCAATATATACAAATTGCCTTCATAAATTGATTTCAGCCTAAATAATCTTTGCAAAGTAATCATAAACCAACATGGGAAATCTTTCAAGTCAACAAATCCATGGAAATCTACATGATTGCTATGTTAGTATATAAATATAAAAAACGAGCACACACGCTATCTTTTAGTGATGCAAAGAAATTGGAGAGAGAGAGAGAGAGAGAGAGAGAGAGAGAGAGAGAGAGAGAGAGAGAGAGAGAGAGAGAGAGAGAGAGAGAGAGAGAGAGAAGAATTGGGGAGAGAAGGTTGCAAAACAAAAAGAGAGGTGCTGAGACTATGGATCCCCAACACACACAATTGGGGAGAGAAGGTTGCAAAACAAAAAGAGAGGTGCTGAGACTATGAATCACACACACACACACACACAGAAAGAGAGAATGTTGGGGAAGAGAGATATTCTAGGAGTTTGAACCCCCAACATGAGAGAGAGAGAGAGAGAGAGAGAAGGTGACAAGAATTGGAGAGACAAGGTTACAAAACAAAAAGAGAGGTGTTGAGACTATGGATCCAACACAACACACACACACACACAGAGGTGAAACAATTGGTGAATGAGAGGAATGCGGGGAGAGAAAGGGACAAGTAGGTGGTGGTGGTGGTATTGAGGAGGAGGAGAAGGAGATGTTGGTATGGAAGAGGTGATTATGGTGATGGATCCCCAACATGAGAGAGAGAGAGAGAGAGAGAGAGAGAGAGAGATTTGGTGGGGAGAGAGTTGAAAGGAAAGAAAGGGATAGATGGATGTTAGCGGTATTGGTGGTTGTGGTATTGAGGAGGAGGAGGAGATGTTGGTGGTAGTGGTGGAGGGGGAAGGTGATGGTGGTAGTGGTGGTGATGCTAGTAGTGGTGCGCCAACAAGAAAAAGTGGAACAATTAAACTATGTGGAAAAAAGTATTAGGGATTGCAAAAGAAAAAGCTCACTTCTCACATAGACTCTTCATTCAATGTGGGGATTCTTGTAGCAAAGGTTCATTAAGACTGGTCATGGTGCTCTCAATCACTAGAGTTTCATTGTGCCACTTAGCGTGAATAAAGAGTAGGGTGGGCCCACTATCGCTTGAAAATTGGTGCGAGGGTTCGTGAAAGTCACTCGTTGCAGCAATGACGCTTTGAGATGAGAGAATTCAACAAAATAAAACTTGTCCAGAAGAATTTTGAATGAGAAAACAAATTCTTGATTTAAAATATAGACAAGTTACAGGTTCATAAGATTTTCGGATTTGATCAAAATCAATTTGAGAAAGAAGAGAAGAAGGTGGAATCGAGGAAGGTGAGGAGCACCAAGCTCAAACTCAAAAGCCACTTCAAGGAACTCGATGACGACCTTCAAAATAGGTGAGAAGCTTAAAGCTCAACTCAAGCCAATCTTCATAGGCGACTCGTTGTCGGAAACTTCGATGTAGGCAAGGGGCTTAAAGTTCGACCTCAAACCTTCTCTCCAAAATTCGATGGCAATCTTCAAAGAAGGTGAGGGATACAAGCTCCACCTCAAGCCTACTCTCCCAAATTCAAAGTGAGATCTTCAAGGAGACAAGGGATTCAAGCTCAACCTCTAGTCTCTCTCCTGGAGCATTAAGCTTGACTCAAGAGCCTCTCTTCATGGTCTTCTTGGAGAGATCAAGGAGCATATGGAGAACCCCTTATACTCATCCTCTTAAATAGTTTTCATTATACCCTCCCTCATTGATATGCTTTTAGCTTTTCTAAAAACTCTTGAGGCATTTAGCTTTAAAATGATAAGGTTATGCTTTTAAAGCTTTTGCTTTAAAAAAAGCTTGTCTTTCTTCATAATATTCATAAGGGAAGGAGGCCCGACTTTGCAAAACTACCATTCGAGGAGTGGGCCAATGCTTGCTCATTTCCATACTAGATTGAGCTAGTGCTCGAGTTAGCAAAGTGTATGTCTCTGCTTGTGGCAACAGGGCTGCAACTCCATCAAAGACAATAATAAAGAAGAAGTGAAGCTCTGTAAGCCGTCACTCTGACAAACATGCTGCCTCTTAATCAGAGCTTAGTCCTCCATAAAATGACGTCTACCTTCTTCACCTTCAATTACACAAGCATATGGATAATGAACATGTTGACTCCTTCCTAAAAAGTCTATTGACTACCTAAATCACCTTGCGATTGCCATCAAACAACAAAAGGCTCTTCATTCCTTGCAATCCTTGTTGCCAATGAAACATCGTAGCCTTCATCAAAGTTCTTTGCTTTTAATTCATCCACAGTATGCTCCTTCGGCAGATTTTCTCTATATGGCCTTGTTCTCCATAGCGATAGCATTTATTCTTCTCTAGCTTTACAATCTTGTGCCTAGTGTTTTGCGTGTACTCTGGCTTCTTTGCTACAACCTGTAAATTTAAGCTCTTGTTGTAAATACCCTGGTAAACACAAGTTTTGTTATGTATAAACAACACCCAACTCTTTTGACTGACAAAACTCAGCCATATCTTTTTTAGACTGCATATAAACAGTCCAAAAGTGAGGCTCACAGCTTACTTCAGTTGTAAATCATATTTGCTACTGTAAATCGGCACTTTGTAAATCTTTTTGCTGAAATATTTCAGTAAATAACACTTTTTACTAAGAATTCTCAACACCTAAATTTTCTTGTAGCATGAAATCGGCAATCTCGCAATTCATCACTAGAGAATTGACCTATAAGACATATGATAACTCTTGATTTTCAAATTTTAGTAATGTTGAAAGATCCTCAATAGTATCCGAGCATAATAGCCTGTCATAAAGACCATCAGAAATCTTCTCATCAGAATCAATCTCCTCGATCTTCTTTAAGTCCGTAGTCATCTCAATGTCGGAAAGCAGCTTAAATTTAGGTTGCTTTTCTAGCTTTGGATCCTTTCTCTTTGGGGCTTTTTGATATTCTTGTACTTTCAGCTTCTGAACATCAGCTAGACTCTGCTCTGGTTCTGAAGAAGAAGATTGAGAAACCGGTTCACTCCTCTTAGTCACCTTCTTCAAACCTTCAGACTGATCATAATCTCTTCTCCACTTTTCTTCAACAAGCACTTCGACTCCTTGAGATGTCTCCATCCTGGAAGATTTTGCAAGGGTAGATGAAGTTGGGGCTGAAACTAGAGCCGAATGCTGCTCCCTTCTAGTCATCTTGTTTTTTAGGTCTTTTAAATTCTTTAAAATCTCCTCCATCATATCTTCAATAGTTGGTTTTGCAGTTGGGCTAACAATTGCAATAGGAATAGGCATAGGTATAGACACATGCATAGAAATAGGAGAAGTAGTGGATGGAGCAATAGAAGAAGTAGGAGAAGTCGAGGAAGGTAAAGACATCGCTGATGGTGGCTGCATCCCATTCTACAAGCGAGCCTTCCATCTCCGCCTCTTTCTAAGTGTAGAAACCGCATCGACAACATCCTTCCAATCCATCTTCAATCCCATAGGCTGCGTATGGTCTTCAAGAAGCTCTCCTAGCTCATCCTAAAGTGCAAGATCAACCACCTGCAAGAATAACTCCACTTTCTCTGAGTTCATAGCTCTTTGCTCTAGTGCATCCAACTGGTTATATTGTTCTTCAAGCTCTCGCAACAACTCAAAAGCAACAAGTCCTTTGTTGGGCTGTTAGACCCACTCTCTGAATGTCTTCTGTGTAGTAATACCATAATCCTCCAAAAAATATTTGTCTTTGAGCGCTTTTCTTGAAAACATTCCAGTTAGAGTCTTGCACAAATAAATCTGTCACTCTAACCCGCAAAACAGCATGTGTGACAAGCTGTAAGAAATAATTGCTCCAGTTGGTTGGAACTCCGAAGAAGTGCATCTGGCTTTCAAAGGCTTTGATGTAGGCTGATATATTTTGGCCATCAAATAATTTGCGCTCACTAACCATAGCCTCGATTGCCTTGGCCACACCATGCGTATGCTCTTGTTTTTTATGCAATAGTCATTGTTGATCCAACTGTTGCTGATGTAGTTGCTGCTGTTGCTGCTGCTACATAGATAACTGCATCTGTTGATTTTGCATCATAATAGCTGAAGAAAGAGTTTGTAATAAATTCTTCATCTCATCAGTCAAAAAGGAAGAAGCAATCGATGAAGAAGGTAGATTGTTTGAAGAATTGCTCATCTCGATGATCAAAAGCAACACTTTCATGTTGGGTTCACTAGATGTCACACAGAAATTGGCATGAGGGTTCGTGACAGTTGCTCGCCGCACAGGGACGCTTTGAGATGAGAGAATTCAATGAAATAAACCTTTTCTCCAGAAGAATTTTGAATGAGAAAACAAATTATTGGTTTTAAATATAGGCAAGTTATAGGTTCATAAAACTTTCATATTTGATCAAAATCAATTTGAGAAAGAAGAGAAGAAGGTGGAATTAAGGAAGGCGAGGAGCACCAAGCTCAAACTCAAAAGCCACTTCAAGGAACTCAATGACGACCTTCAAAATAGGCTAGAAGCTTAAAGCTCAACTCAAGCCAATCTTGATAGGTGACTTGATGGCGGAAACTTCGATGTAGGTGAGGGGCTTAAAGCTCAACCTCAAGCCTTCTCTCCAAAATTCGATGGCAATCTTCAAAGAAGGCGAGGGATATAAGCTCCACCTCAAGCCTACTCTCCCGAATTCAAAGCGAGATCTTCACGGAGACGAGGGATTCAAGCTCAACCTCTAGTCTCTCTCCCTTGATTTGATGGGCTGCCTCTCGAACCTATTGACAGAGTTTCAAAGAAGTGAGGAGCATTAAGCTCAACTTAAGAGCCTCTCTTCATGGTCTTCTTACAGAGATCAAGGAGTATATGGAGAACCCCTCATACTCATCCTCTTAAATAGTTTTCATTATACCCTCCCTCATTGATACGCTTTTAGCTTTTCTAAAAAAGCTTAAGGTGTTTAGCTTTAAAATGATAAGGTCATGCTTTAAAAGCTTTTACTTTAAAAAAGCTTAAACATTGAATTAGTTCACCATCCTGTGAACCATTAATGGCAGCTATCCATTCGTCATCACTGATTAAAAAAAATCCATCTGCCTCATCATTATTAAAGTTGTCATTGGGAGGCACATGCCTTTCTTCATAATATTTGTAAGGGAAGGAGGCCTGACTTTGCAAAACTGCCATTCGAGGAGTGGGCCAATGCTTGCTCATCTGCATACCAAATTGAGCTAGTGCTCGAGTTAGCAAATTGTATATCTCTGTTTGTGGCAAACATGCTGCCTCCTAATTAGAGCTTCGTCCTCCATAAAATGATGTCTACCTTCTTCATCTTCGATTACACAAGCATATGGATAATGTACATGTCGACTCTTTCCTAAAAAGTTTGTTGACCACTTGGGTCACCTTGTGATTGCCGTCAAACAACGGAAGCTCTTCATTCCTTGCAATCCTTGCTGCCAATGAAACATCGAAGCCTTCATCAGAGTTCTCTGCTTCTAATTCATCCACAATATGCTCCTTTGGAAAATTTTCTCTATATGGCCTCGTTCTCCACAACAATAGCATTTATTCTTCTCCAACTTTACAATCTTGTGCCCAATGTCCATCATTCCCATAGTCTCAAAACAAGCCTTGAATCTTCCACCTTCAAAAAAGCCTAATTTAAAGTTCGATGTGCTATCAAGATGACAGAAAGGTTAAGCATAGGTTCACCCATGCCCATGAAAACAACATTGGACACTTGATGTTTAAACGACTCCTCCATTGCAAGCACTTGTGAAGATACACATACAATAAGTCGATTAATTCCATGAATTTCTACAATAGGAATTCCCATAGTTGTAGCATTTGCCTGTTCTTGGAGGTGGACCTCTGCCCAAATATTCTCGGAAACCACATGCACTTCTTCAATTCCAACCTTTCCAGGCTTCATAAGGAGCATAGCCATTGCCATGTTTTTGTTGCATTCCCCCGAGACAGATATCGACTTTCTGCAATCGACCACTTGTTGCTAAGGGGAGTTTGATGACCCGTTAGCTCACCTTGTTGTTGAATCTACAATAGAAGTCACGAGTTTTGAGTATTTGGCCACTCGCAGTTCTCTCTTGCAATGAAATTTGACTATCTGATGTGCCACCCTGGGAATTCTTCATGATTCTCTTTCTGTTGCAACACTTCTCGCTTGCATGATATATTTTGGGTTTCCCTTTGGCATTCTCTGCATACTCAATGGCACAGATCTCAATAACTCGCTTATCTAAATTAGCAACCTGATCACAAACTTTAATCTTGGCATAAGTATCTTCATGCAGTCTGCGAACCACGCTGCCACCCCTTCTAATACGGCCTTAGAGTAAAGCACCTTTGGCAACTTCCTCTTCCAGCACAGACACATCCTTGGAGTTTTGAAATGTACAATTGTTGTCATATGTTATTTGCCTCAAAAACATATGCCCTTCCTTCAATTGCTTTACATTAGTTGAGCTAAAGAACTCAAAACAAGTAGTAAAAACACTCTATGGATGAAGATAAACAACCTCACTAGATTGTAGGACACCAAAGTCAATAACCTATCCTGCATGGATGAGTCATCCTCTAGAAAAGTAGAGACATCCTCAACAGCAAGGTTGCACTTTATCAAATATCTTCCTTCCAGTTGACAAAGCAAATAGTATGCTATATTATGACACACTACTATTGATATATCGAAAATATCTGGTACTTCAGAAGTTGTAGCTATTGTTGTACATGAAAGTTCTACCATGCCTATTAAGCATGTTTTTACAGTCTTGAATGCAACACCATTAAAATCCTCATCTTGGAAAACTAAGTCCTCACTCCACTCAAAAATCAGTATCAAGGCATTAGATGCAAGATCAATTGCACTTGGACAAAATTTAGCATATCTCGGAATCAGTTCCGCAGCAATTCTTTGAACACTTGAGCACCCTTTGACTTTTGAATGTACAACTTGGTTGCTATCTAGATTAGTATGCATTGTTTGAGTGCTTGAAAAGGGAACCAGGCCTTGTAAATGTGCAACACTTTGCTGATTATGTTGAAAATCTAGCACTCTAGATGTTGATGATCCAAGGAATTGCACCCCCATAACGTTTCGTTCCATGTTTGCTGAAAATGCCTTCTCACTCATGCAAAATATATTTTCTTTGCCAGATGAAGCTAACAAAATATAACCATCTTTTGCTCAATATGCCCTTTTAGCTTTTGTAGGTTGCTAAATGTCAAACCAATTTCGCATATGAAGAGACATATCATCTGCACTAGCAACGTCTGAATTGAGTCACATGGGAAAATTCCAAAGCGAAGAATCAACATTACGACCTTTTCCTTTAACCCTTGAGTCTTCAAAATGGTTTCCTTCATATGAACCTATTTTTCCATGTATTGTGCCCAAAAAAGAAAAGCTCTCGAAGAGAATTTCGTGCCCAATCATTCATGGAGTTTACAAATTAAAACCATGAAATGCAATCATTCAAACGATGCTTCCACACAGAGATTTATGAATGCACTGAAGAAATCGTGCCTAGCCAACAGAAAATAAATTCGCAATGACGCTGACTAATGTGTTCAAATTCTTGGCGAAAACTCTGCTCTCACGTTCGCAATGGTGGACATGCAGTGTCACAACACTGGCAAAAATGCACATGAGCAGTATTAACCATCACTACACAATACTCTAAATTTTATCACTTCAATGTTGTATAAATTACTATTACAAGTATAATTACATGATTTTTACATGCACTTCGATAGAAGATTTCAAGGTTAATCTAAGCATTTCAAACTATCTATAAGGCCTCTCTTCATTGAATGATAGCACAATAACTTCATGTTTGGTGTCCTCCTTTATTTGTAGCCTATTCAATTAGGATTGGGGTGGTGAACTTGTTTTGGCACAAAAAAAAGTATTTAAAGACCACATGATTTTGGTAGTTGCATTTAAAACTTATAATTCTTTAAGCAAGAAAGTTTGATGACATTGGTTGCATTGTTTAATGACAGCCATGTGTTGAAAAAGTGATACTTTTCACAGTTAATGTATTGGTTTGAGTGGCAACCACTTTGGACTAAGCCACATCAACAACTTTGGCCTAAGCCATATCTAGCCTTAGACAAAAAAAGGAGTTACATCATCGTAGGTGACATGAATGCACAACCCGGTGACAACTTAAGAATCATGTTTCAATAACTACATGTGAAGAAACTTCTAATGGGCCCAACATCAATGTACATGAGCATATAGACCACATCCACACAATGCTCCAAGTTTATCACTTCAATGTTTCACAAGTTATCATTACTAGTATGGTTTTACTTGTTCATACATGGACTTCTATAGAAGAGTCTAAGGTTAATCTACATATGCTAGACTAGCTAAAAGACTTTTGTTCACTCAAAGATATCATAGCAACTTCAATGTACTATGTCCTCTTTTACTGGAAACCTATTGGTGTGTTGAATATACTCTTGTGCCAAAAAAACCATTTAAAGACCACACGATTCTTATAGTTGTATCTAAAATTTCCAAAATTTTAAAGCAAGAAAGGTTGTTGAGACTACCTTTAATGGTAGACACATTTTGAAACAGTGATACCTCTACCATTTAATGCATTTGTTTAATTAGCAACCCCTTTAGACCATGCCTTCACCCTTGGCCCATTGTGGTTTCGAGTTCAAACAGAATGTGAGCCAAAAGCCATGGGAACTTGATAACTTGATCACCAACTTATTTAATACATTTTAATCTAGTGTCCTCTCAAAACTTTTTTCTTAACTGGTTCTGTCTAGCAGAAACTATTAGCGACATCCCTAGAACAGTATTCGTATCGTGAACCAATGGCCACTTTTCCGGTCGAAGGAAATGCCTAATAAATAGTCAAATACTGCACTCTTTAGCTACTGTACTCCGGAAACAAAGTAAGGGAAAGCCCCGTACGTCAAGAGCTGCACTGCTATGAATCAAAGACTGTCTGCTCGCCGTTTCCGGCCAGTATTGCGGGTTCAATGGCTTTATACGAATTAGCTGTTTTTGACCCATCCGATCCCCAGAAATGGAAATTGTTAATACTGGCACTGTACAAAATAAAGGCAAGTTCCCAAAAGCAACCATATTTGTTGCTCAGAATGTATATGAAATGCCAAATTTATAACTAAAATACTAAGAAATTCACCCTTGTTTTTAAAGGCATGATAATATTCCAAGTTTTTCCAACAAATATTTTTAAATTCTAGGTGATACAAATGAACTAATCACCATTTTTTGTAAGCACTTTAATCTTCAAGACTTCAAGTTTCCTCAAAAAGGAAGGAAAGGAGGGGGAATGCTAAGTAAGTAGGGATGCTCCATAATATTAGAATGTCATTTTCATTGTAATGATGTGTATTGAAAGAGAATATATTGCACGCTTCTCCATGAATCATCATTGGTAAGGATGAGTGTGAGACCTTTATTCAACCAAGGAAAAAAAAGTGTGTAGGAAAGTACCTATAATCAAGATCCTCTTAACTAACATTCTTAAGGATGAAAGCGATTTGGTAAGATTGATGGCAAGTTCATTTGGTGGTGGGGAAAAAATCAATCTCTCTCCACACACACACAAAAGAACATTGATGGCAAGTTCATTTGATGGGAAAAAACCTCAATCTCAGTCTCTATCTTTGTCTTTATGTGTGTGTGTGTGTGTGTGTGTGTGTGTGACTCTCTCTCTCTCTCTCTCTCTCTCTCTCTCTCTCTCTCTCTCTTTCTCAACACACAGAAAAAAGAATGACTTAACCTAACTTGATTTGATTGGCAATTACTTTGGACCATGTCCTCACCTCTATTCCATTGTGGTTGCAAGTTTAAAATTGGTTATGAACTCAACGGAAACAACACAACCCAATCACTAATTTTCACATCGGTTGTGATCCAAGCACCATAGTGGGGACATGTTCTTTGGAATGAAAATAAACGTTAGCACAGAAAGTACGCCCTATTGAAAATTCAACTTGTTTAATATATTTAGAGACATAACCAAGTTTATTGACCTATAGCACTTGGCGCATATAGAAGTAGACATTTGTATGGAAGTGTTACTTTGACCTGCATGAGCATTTGGCCCCATGAGAATGGCAGCTTCGTTGAGGCTTTGCAAAGTCAAGGGACCACCCTTTAGAAACGAGGGTAATACTGCTGTTTCTTATAGGTTTTCATGCATGGCGAGTGGCTAGGATGTTATTCTCTCCTCCTGCAATGGACCATTTCCTTCTCTCTCTCCTTGCTGCAATCAATGCCATGCCAATTGTTGATGCTTCAGAGTAACCTTATCTCCTAAGGAGGCTTGCCACCAGCCCGCAAGTCAATCGACTTACGTGTGGTGTGGCTCTTACTGTGCGAGACTCTAAGTTTTCTAAGAAAAGAAGCCGGGGCCCGGGGGCGAGGAGGGGTGGTGATATAAGCATGTCATTTTCATGTGCATGATGTGTATGGAGACAGAATAGACTGCATGCATGATGCCACAGCAAGGAACCAGGATCGTCCGAGCCTCCAGGAAACCGGTGAGGCCCTTAATGAACTACCGGAAAACCGGTGTTCAGGAAGGTACCTTTAATCAAGATCCTCTCTTAACAACCAAACATTTTCAACTTTCAAGGAACAGGTCGTACAGCGGGGCAGTTGTTATTAGACAAACCTCTTCAGAAGCATTAATCCAGCACTGACCCCAAGGTTCAAATGCTCTCCTTCTCCTTCTCCTGAGTCCTGAGTCCTCACCGCCGGAAGCGGTTTCCCGAGACCCGCCCTGACTCGAACATGGTTTCCCGCGAAAGTAGTTTTCTACTTCTCCTCAGACGGGACATCGTTTCCCGATTCCCGAAGACAGGAATGGCCTCCTCCTTCTTCCCCTCTTTCCCCCACAGCTTCTCCTCCTTTCCCTGAGACGGGAAGTGGTTTTCTGAGACCGGGATGACCTCATTCTGACCGAAACTGGTTTTCCTAATCGGCTTCTTCTCCTTCTCCTGAGACTGGCCTCTTTCTGAGTGGATAACGGTTTTCTGAGACGGCAATGGCTTCCTTCTTCCCTTCTTCTTTTTCATTCTTCTCATTCAGTTTGCTGTGTGATTCTCAGACGTTGTCGGCATCCTTCCGTCTTCTTCCATTTCATCAACCCTAGCTTCATCCATCTCATCTCCCTCAATTAGCATTGCTTGCCTTCCCATTGTCCTTCCTTCTTCTTGTTCTTACATTTTCCTTCTTCTTCTGGTACTTATTGTTCTTGTTCATTGTCTTTCTTTGAACGTTTTTCTTTTGGAGTGTTTTGCGGACAATGGACTCGGCTGTGCTGCTGCCTTTACCGCGTAGCATTTTGCCGAGGCCAATAGCCGAATGGCCAACGCTCAGCAGAAAAGACTTAGTCACACCAATGGCGATGGATGGTGCTGACAGGAATGCTGGCGGTGCAGACGTCGAGGATAATCTTGGGAGAGATGCTGCCGACAAGACCGGTGACGGTGCAGACATCAAGGATGAGTCAGGCATGGTGGATGATGCTGTGTTAGAAGATGGGGAGATTGTTCCCACGCCGCCTGCTACACCCACTCGCGCTCGCGACCACACCAGCACACTGGTTTCTTCCTCCTATTTCCATTTTCCTTGCGATAACTGCAGATCATTACGGTCCGGCTGTTGTTATGTGCACTCATTTGATGGTAATGGCAAGTTTCACCAGCCATCGGTGCAAGAAGAGGCAGCCTCACTAGCCGTAGGAAGCTCGGAAAGGATCGAAGGCAAAAGCGTAATAGAAGGAAGTGTCAAAAGGATAAAGGAAGGAAGGATGGAACAGGAATATTTGAAACGGGAGAGCAATATAGAGGAAGATGTCAAACCGGGTGCACATGCTTCTTTGTTCAGTGTGAGAAATAGTGATTTTCGAATGCCTAGTGGAGTCAGCTCGAATACCTCTTCTTCTCAATGCGGTGCCAGAAATTGTGTCAAGCACCATGGTTCTTCTTCTTCTCACTCCCCTTCAATAAAGGACGAATGTGAGTCTGGCAGGTCTCAAGATTCCAGCAATTGTGCATTCCCTTTCTCCTCAGAAAAGGTGAGCGAGGAAGGTCCAAAAATTTCTGCAGAGAAGGTTGAATCCAATTTTGTGCAAGAAGGCAAGGTCCAGGTTGAAGATCGAGACAAGTGCCTCGCTATCCCATTCAGTAAAGGGACCCATGAAAGGACCATGCTAAGCAAGGAGAAACATCCAAGGTATTCGGCGATACGTGATTACCCAATCGGTTGTGGCCGGAATATTCACAAATCGGTTTTGGAGTCTGACCAGAAAAGGAAACTTGACATTCCTGCAACAGGACTCACAGAAAGACCTAGCAAGAAGATGGTATGCTCAATGCAGAGAACGAATGTGATCAGTCTTGAGAAGAGGTCTATGTCGAAGAAGATTCACCGTGTAATCTCTCGGCAGGCACATAGTGTTCATCGTATAGATAGCAGGCCTTCGGCAAACACGGAGCTGGTGGCTGTGGGCGGTGCACTTATGAACAATCTTCACGAGTCTCAACAGATTACCGAGAATGGTCATGCACGACTAATCCTGAAGATAAAGTTCAATAAGGACACTCTCTTGCAATCTGAAGATAGATTGCAAGTCAGGGATGGCAAATTGAAGAAACAAAAGGTCGCACAGATTTCAAGTTCCCTTAAGAATGAAGGAATGGCCATATGCAAAGTTAAACCAAAGATTCCGCCCGCCAAGCATATGAATGTCCAGCAAGGAGGCCCTATAGATCTACCCCCAGGAATCTGCCGTGTAATGAACACCACAGCCAACGCTAGTGCCCAAACTCTGGTGAAACAGACCTTACACGAGTATGATTGTATACGCAAGGCATTAGTGAAGTCAAAGGCTTGTTCTAGACGGCCAGATTTGGAAGCTGGGACCATTTTAAGAGAGAGAGGAAGATGGACGAACTTTGATGAAAAGCTTATCGGTGAAGTCCCGGGTGTGGAAGTAGGTGATCAGTTCAGCTTCCGGATGGAGATGATAATAATTGGTCTACACAGGCAAGTGCAAGCAGGTATTGATTTTATTTCTGGAAGCAGACGCAGCAATGGGATTCCAGTTGCAACAAGCATTGTTGCCTCCGGTGGCTATGAGGATGATGATGATGGTGGGGACACTTTCATCTACACCGGGCAGGGAGGGAACAACTACAAAGGAGACAGGCGGCAAGGGAAAGATCAACAACTGGTACGAGGCAATCTTGCTCTGAAGGGCAGCATGGAGATGAGAACTCCTGTTCGTGTCATCAGAGGTGCCCCGGATCCAACCAGTCCAACAGAAAAGCTCTACACGTATGACGGGCTATATGACGTGATAGCTTTCTGGTTTCAGACTGGAGTGGCAGGATACGGGGTGTATCAATTTAAGCTGAACAGGCGACCTGGGCAACCGCAGTTAGGGTCAGCTATAGTCAGGTTTGTAGGTACTTTGAAGAAGAAAGGATTGACCCGCCCCCATGTGGTCTTAGAGGATATATCTGGAGGCAAAGAGAGGTTGCCAGTTTGTCTTGTGAATGAAGTGGACAGCGAGATTCTTCCATCCTACTTTGTCTACTCTGCAGACATGAAGTATCCCAAGTGGTATTCACCTGTCTTACCACGAGGTTGTGATTGTGTGGGGGGTTGTACAGATGAAAATAAGTGTTTATGTGCCCTTAAAAATGGGGGCGAGTTTCCCTTTAACGAAAGTGGTTTCATGATATGGGGAAACAAGGATGTAGTCTATGAATGTGGCTCCCACTGCAGTTGCCCAAGTTCATGCTATAACAGGGTTAGTCAGAGAGGACTCAGGTACCAATTAGAAGTTTTCAGAACGAAGAAGAAAGGCTGGGGGGTGAGATCACTTGATTCTATTCGGCCTGGAGGTTTCATATGTGAGTACACTGGGGAGCTGCTTTCTGATTCTGAAGCTGAGGGTAGGGTAGAAGATGATGAGTATCTCTTTGACATTGGTAAACGTAAATCAGGGGCTCCTGACTTATCACCTGCGGCTGAGGATACATACTGCACAATCAATGCCAAATATGTAGGCAACGTTGCACGGTTCATCAATCATAGCTGTTCACCGAATTTGTTTCCACAGAATGTCCTCTTTGACTCAGATGATGTCCGGCACGCACATGTCATGTTGTTCTCCATGGGACATATACCTCCAATGAGGGAACTCACATATGATTACAATTATGGCGTTGGTCATGTGCACGATCTGAATGGCAATGTAAAGACCAAGGCTTGCTATTGTGGTGCTCAGGACTGTGAAGGCAAGCTGTACTAAATGGTTAATGAGTCAGGCTATTTTCCGGTAGACTCTCTGTAATGGATCAGGGCAAGGCTGTTAGGATGGCTACTCTCTCAGCAGTTTTCCTGTGCCTTCCTCTGTGCGGTACTACTGTTGTATGATACTGACAATTTTGATAGATTAGGCATTTTGTATGGATCATCCTGATCCGATGTTCAGACGCGGCCATTAACATGGTTATATGCTTGTATTTGGTAGCTCTCAGTTTTTGTGGAGAGAGAGAGAGAGAGAGAGAGAGAGAGAGAGAGAGCTTTATAGCCAGTGAGTCCAT
Organism: Lygodium microphyllum; assembly: GCF_053477565.2. NCBI lineage: Eukaryota > Viridiplantae > Streptophyta > Polypodiopsida > Schizaeales > Lygodiaceae > Lygodium > Lygodium microphyllum. The sequence continues at coordinate 9,431,511 of NC_141161.1, read as the reverse complement.
ATTAGGCTGGTTACACACCAAGTAATGGACGGCCAACCCCCGCCCAGAGTGTGGGCATGCACTTTTTGAAATTGGGCACAAACATGGGCGTCATACCTTTACACACCAAAGAGACACAGTTTGTAAAAAAATAAAAAAGAATAAACTTATAAATGTTTTGATTGGTTGTAAATGCAAAAAGTACACCCTTGTCCGCCACTTTACAAAGTGGGCAGGGGAGACTCCCCGTCCAAAAGTGGACGGGGAGTTCACCTGTTTAACAGGTAAACAGCAGGTCATGTCCTCTCCAGTGTGTAAAGGACTGCGGACGCTAACCTTTAAATAAGTATTTTGATTGGTCAAAGTTTAAAAAGTGGGCGGCCCTTTTTTGGTGTGTAACCAGCCTTAGTGTGCCCCTCGCCCCAGCGACGATTTATCAATACATCGCGTGCTTTCCTCCTCATCTCTTGATATGTCCAATCGAGAGGCATTTCGGGCTAGCTATTCTATTGTTCTGTCCAACACCATACCCCAAAACCCTCCGCCCGAGATATTGAACTTCAGCAACCATGGCCTTGTTGGGGAAGGAAGAAGCAACTTTCCCTGATAGATTGATTCATACATATACTATGCGCTTCTACCTGGATCAAAGAAATGCGAATCTATCCAAACTGGGGAGAGGACTTTCAAATCCCTTCCCTCTGTTGATCCGGTGGAGCTGAGGACAGTCTTGTCAAAGGAGTTGGTGGTATTTCAACGCCAATGGCATCTCGGCTAGTCACCCACCCACGCTAAGCACGATGTAGCCCTCCCTCGTGAAGACACAAAAATGTGTTTGGAAATTCGTCTTTGCCATGGCCTATGGCTCCTTATTGGCCAATTTATGCCTGGACTAGTGGACAAATTCTGTCAGCTAATACCTCTCAAAGTATGACTTCATCTTCTTGTCCGACTCCAATGACCTTCTCTCAAGATTTCGAGTCATGACCAATACGGTGTTGCACCGACAAACAAAACCCCATTTAAGTGGTTGTTAAGACTTTAGATCCCATGGCCCTCAACCTACAAAGGTATCGATTTGGGTAGAATAGCATGACCTTCCTATGTACTCCACCAATATTTGAAACAAATAACTACCTTGCTAGGTTATATCCTAGGCCTAACTCCATGCAAACAATTTCAATCCGCATTGGCATGTCCATGGGACCATGGGTACTTCTTGAAGTAGGCCTTGTCTAAGACCTTGGTGTACTTGTTGAAGTAGACCTCATGGAAGATCTCATCAATTTGTTACTTTTGACCACCTAGGAGAATATGTGATGGATCAAACCCATAGTTTCCAAGAATCCCCCAAAGTTTGTTGAATGCCATGGTTTTCAAACTTGGTCCAATTGTAAATCCAAGGTCTTAAAAACACAAAACAACAAAAACTCTAAACCCAAAAACATTAACAAGTTTTCCACCCTCCTAATGGACTTAGTTGGCCCTAAGGACTATGGCTCCTAATAGGACACAAAGAGTAAAGATAAATAAATAATTGTAGAGGAGAATCTTGCTCCGCCACAATATCAAGTTGATCTCTCCTTGCATGATGAATATGAGGAGTTTGTAGATAGTTCACAATTTGTCAAGGATCCTAGGATATTGTGATAGGGAGATAAATGTATAGGACCTTAATGCTTCAGACCTTGTTGATATAAGTTTAGAAAGAATCTCTTCCCCACGCCTCGTGGCCCCCCCCCCCCCCCCCGTGATAAACCTGCACTCGTTACGCACTCAACACGGCACAGAAAGGTAACACGATATATGAGCTCAAGGTATACTCTTGTATTATTCAATCCAAAAAGCGGGACAACATAGACACATCCCAGGACTACACCCTTGTGACGCCGCACATAAGAGGGTTCACTGGGTATAGGGAATCACACGTAGAGTGGAAACAAGGCAGAGCTTTGAGTCACTACTACTCCCTATATAGGTGCATTCGGTAGCAATGGCATGGTATAGCTACAAAGCCCTTACTCACCCCCGCTTACTGGATTGCTGTCCTCAGCAATCTAAGGGTAGCGTTTGTTATTTGACTCATTTGGGGTCTTAACACAACTTTTCCTAGCAAGCTGGTCAGTGTCTGCTAGCCTAAGGGGATTGTGGGGTCTTAACACAGTCTATACTATCAGACTGGCCAGTGTCTGCCGCATTAGGACTTGGGGGTCTTAACACAACCTTTTTTAGCAAGCTGGTCAGTGTCTGCCCATCTAGATTGGAAAATTGGGGCTTTGTTTTTGGAGTTATTTGATGATTGTTACCATGTAGGTCCACCCTCGACTCGATTACATTTGAGGAGTGGAGGCACGTTGGGGTCTATGATTGAGAACCGCATTGTTTTTGGTTTTTTGGAGAGGCTCAAGGGTCGTTGGAAGGGGCAGGGGGTTCTCCTCGAGCCAAAGGGCGAAGGCATCCTTTCCGCGTTCGCAGGCCTTTGCTTCTGAGATCCACGTGGCCTCCTTGAGTGGATGCTTGCGCCACTTGGTGAGGTATTCGGGGAAGCCTCTTTGTTTCCGGCGTCGGAGGAATGCTTCTACTTCGAAGGGATCGTTGGAATGGAGCATTGGTACGCGCTGTCCCCATTGGTTGTTGGGATAGAACCTGCGCGGAAGACGAGTATGAAACGCATTATGAACACAAACACTATTTGGCAGGTCCAGTTTGTAGGTGATTTCATTCAGCACTTGAGTGATTCGGTAGGGTCCATAGTAGCGGTGATTGAACTTGGGGGTCATGTTTTTGGGAAGTGACATATTCTTAGAGCTAACTAGGACCGTGTCTCCTTGGCGAATAGTACAGCCTTTCTCTTCTTGTTTGCTTGCTCGGTCATGGTGATCTTGCTCTGCTCGAGGCTTTGCTTAGCTGCTGCATTTCGGTCTCTCCATTTCTTCAGGAATTCTTCTGCATCTTGATCTTCCGCTTTGGCCGCTCCGGATGCTAAGGCCAGTGGGGTAATGACTTATTTTCCTGTGGCTAACTTAAAGGGGATGTACCCCATTGCTGAGTGGATGGAGCTATTATAGTGGAATTCCAAGACATCAAGGTACAAGGCCCAATCTTTCTGGTCCACTCGGGCATAGCTCCGGAGATAGTTTTCGATGCCTTGGTTGACTCGTTCTGTCTATCCATCTGTCTTTAGGTGGAAGGATGATGAGAATCACAATTGTGTTTCCAGGGTCTTGAAAAGTTCCTTCCACATGTCGCTCATGAATCTTCCATCTCTATCTGATACAATGGCCAGTGGTAAGCCATGAAGTTTGAATACATGTGTGAAGAAGAGGCATGCTATCTCCTTGGCATTTAGTGGTGGTTTGGCCGGGATGATTGTGTACCCATGGGACTTAAGTAGTTTCACAATGAAGTCCATGCTGATGACGTCCCATAGGCGGTTGGGTACCGGTAATGGTTGTAGTAGTCCTGCTGGTCTTGATCGTGGTGCTTTGACTAGTTGGCAAGTGGGGCAAGTTTTGATGTAGTCTATTACTTCTTCCTTCATATTCGGCCAAAAGAACTGCTTCCTAAGGGCCTCCAAGGTTTTGCTTTGCCCTTTGTGGCCTCCAATTTTGCCATCATGTATCTCATGCAGGATGAGTTTCTTCAACTCCAAATTGTTGGGGATATAAAATCTCTTGCCTAAAAATAGGATACCTTCCTCTAAGGTGTACATTCCATGTGGGGTCTTCTCTGCTTCCACATCTCTGATTATCTTGTGCATTTCTTGGTCTTGCTCTAGGGCCTCTTTGACTAGTTCTATGAAGTTGCTGCTGACCACACTGACAGCTTTCAAGTCAGCTTTTCGGCTCAAGGCATCTGCTATCTTGTTAGTGGAGTCGGGCTTGTGCTTAATCTCTAGGTCGAATTCAGCTAGGAAGTCTAACCAGCGGGCTTGCTTTGCCGATAACTTGGGTTGAGATTGGAAGTATTTGAGGGAGATATTGTCGGTGAAGACTATTGTATGCTTGTCTTGAACATAGTGCTTTCATTTTCTAAGGCAGTGGATGACGACCAACATTTTCTTCTTATGTGTGCTCCACCTTGTTTCAGCATTGGTAAATTTCTTTGACTCATAAGCAATGGGGTGACCTTCCTGTACCATTACACCTCCTATGCCGTAGTCAGATGCATCTGTAGAGATTTCAAAGGGTTTGGTGAAATTTGGCATCCTTAGGACGGGAGTTTGGCTCATGCACTTTTGCACTTTTTCATCTGCTCAAAGGCTTCCTGTTGCGTGTTCCCCCATGTAAAAGAGTGATCTTCTTTGGTGAGGTGGGAGAGGGGGGCAGTGATGAGGCTGTAATCTTTGATGAACCTCCGACAAAATACTGTGAAGCCGATGAATTCCCGCACTTCTCTTACAGTTTTCAGTACAAGCCACCTTTGGACAGCTTCCGCTTTCTTAGGATCCACTTTGATTCCATCTGCTCCTACAATAAAGCCTAAGAACTTCAACTCTTTCTCTGCGAACTCACATTTTTCAGGCTTGGCATATAATTGATGCTGCCGTAGTTTCTCAAAAACTCGGAGTAAGTGTTGCTTGTGCTCTTCTAAGGTTTTGCTGTAGACTAGGAGGTCATCTATGTAGATAATGACAAAGATATCTATCTCCGATCTAAAGATTCCATCCATGAGGCCACAAAATGTGTCTGGCCCATTGCTTAGGCCGAATCCTAATACTAACCACTCAAAACTACCATATCGGGTGCGGAAGGCTGTTTTTGGGATATCTTCTTCGGCTATGTGGAATTGGTGGTATCTTGATCTAAGATCAATACGTCTAAAGTACTTGGCCCTGTGTAGTCTATCTAAGAGGTCTTTCACTAGGGGCATGGGGTATTTGTTTTTTATGGTGATTTTGTTAAGGGCCCTATAATCTACACAGAGTCTAAGTCCCCCATCCTTCTTCTTTACAAATAACATTGGGGCACCAAAGGAGAATTTGCTAGGGCGAATGAACCCTTGTTCTTCTAGTTCATGTAGTTGCTTCTTCAATTCCATGAGCTCGGTGTGGTTCATGCGATAGGGAGCTTAGGACGGTGGGCCAGACCCTGGGATCAGCTCAATTTTGTGATCCACATCTCGCCTGGGTGGTAGACCCTTGGGTAGCTCGGCTGGCATTACATCTTTGAATTCTTCAAGTATTTCTGCCACCTCTGTGTTCCTGCTTTGTTGTCTGGGTTTCTTGCCATTTTCTTCTTCTTCAATTGGTTGGATCATACACAGATAGACCATATCTCCTTGTTTGACTGATTTTTCGACCTGCTTGGCATTGCACGTCATGATACGTGGCCTGATAACGGTCCCTTGGACCGGTGCATTTTGGGTCTGGCCCTTTGGTTGGGTTGTAGTTGGCTTCACTGTTTGGTATGATACTCCTGGCTTATTCTCCTTCATTTGCACTTTGATTGGGGCCTTGCCAGGCAGTTGCATTCTTTCACATGGTACTCTGATGCCTTCTCCTTGCATATCTAGTATAATTTCATTTACACCTTTACCAAACATTGCAATGACATACTTGTCATAGAATTCCAAGCCCAATATCACTTCAAAATCATCCATGGGGATTACTAAGAAGTTGAGTTTTACTTTTCACTTGTCGGCTTCTACTTGGACTGCAAAGACTTGTTTCACTTCCTTGGCTTCTCCTTGTGCGAATGTTACTGTTAATCCTTCTGGGGCCTTCGATAGTTTTAATCCATGTTTTGCTGCACAACCTGGTGTCATGAAGTTGTGTGTTGCTCCTGTGTCCACCATGATAGGTTGGTTTCCTTCACCCACTCGGCCTTTGATGTATAGATGGTGAACTGCCGCTACTCTGGCTGCCATGCATTGGGGTTGGGTGCTAACTGTCTCTACCCTTGGGTGCTCCATGCTTTCCTCACTTCCATTTGGGATTTCTTGGATGCACGGTGGTTGTGGTTCTTCTCCTCCATATGCGCTAGTTGCATTCACCCTCGATTCACTTGATGAAGCTGTATCTTCTATTGGGCATCTGTTTTGGTAGTGTGGACCCTCGCACCTGAAGCATCTGATTCCGACGGACGGGCCTGGGGGTCTCCACCATGATGTATTTGATCATGCAGGCCCATATGATGTGCTAGGGGTTGGCCTGTAGTGATTGTTTCCCCATCTTCCTACTGCTCCTCTTAGTACTAAAGCGGTTTGTGACACGGCCGTGGTGGTGGTGGTGTTTTGGCTCCTTGTATCTATGAATGCCCCTCTAGGGGCATTGGGCCTTTGGTTCCACGAGTTGTTGTTGTTGAAGGTGTTGTTGAAGTTGTTGTTGAACCTGCTTTGGTTCCCCTGTGCTGTTCTTCTGCCTTCCAGGTCCACTAGTCTTTCGACCATTCTCATGGCTTCTGCTAAGCTTGTTGGCTCTTGTCTCTCCACATCTCTTCTAGCCCATTCTTGCATCCCAAACAAAAATCCATGCAATTTAGTGTCTGTATCCATGTTTGGTAGCCCCAGCATGATCTGCCTATATTTGCTAACATATTCTTTCATCTTCCCCTGTGTTTTTTTGAGGTTCCTCCATTCATCTCTCACTTTGAATTTTTCCATCTTTGGAATAAAGTAGTTCTTTAATTCTTCTTGGAGTTCTTCCCACGAAAAGATGGTGTGGCCCTGCTCTTGTTCCAGCAGGTACAACTGGTAGCATCCTCCAAGTAAATGGCTGCCACCTCCGCCTTCATGCCTTCAGTTATTTGTGAATACTTCAAGTACCTGTCCATCTCTGTGATCCATTTCTTCAGAACCAACCCATCTCTCTCTCCCTTGTACTTGGCTGGTTGGAGCATCTTGAATTTTCCATAATCATCTTCTGAACTATCACTATCTTCCTCCTCTTTACGGTGGTACTTCTTCTCCTTCTTCTTGTCTTTCTTTTTACTTCCTAATTCTATTGCTTTCTCATTCTCTTTCCTTGTATCTTGCACCCTCCTAGATGTCTCCTCTCTACCCATTCTATCCATCTCCTCTTGCATTCTGTGTCTCTTCTCCTCTTCTTGTTGTTGTATCACCCATTCTCTACAGCCTTGCTCCATTTCTAGTTTTTTCTTCCTTTCTTCCTCCTCTTCCTTCATCTGCATGTTCCTCCATATTGACTCCAGCATGCCTGACATACCATCTAATTGTCTTTTCAATCCGGCCACCTTATCCTCTTGGGCCACTCTCCATTTTTGCTATCTATTCTTCTTCCTCTCCTCCATTGTTTGGAGGGTGACGTTCTCCCTTTTGTCCTCCATGTGGTTGGTGGTGGTGTCGACGTGGGGAAGCTGCATTTTGCCTGTGGTGGTGTGGGTCGTGCCGTGAGGAAGCCACGTCATGTCTTCAAATGGTGGGGTGTCGAGGTTGGGGAATCACGTCGGGGGCCGATGCGTTGGGGGACGTCACGACGTGGGGCAACATAACGGGGGCCGACGCGACGTGGGGCGTTACGCTGTGGGTCATTACGAGTTCGATCTCTTCAGGGCACTGGATCTTTCCTCCTGGTTCCGTGAGCACTCCTTCACTCCGAGCAAGAGTCGCTCTGATACCAAGTGTGATAAACATGTACTCGTTACGTATTCAACACGGCACAAAAAGGTAACACGATATATGAGCTCAAGGTATACTCTTGTATTATTCAATCCAAAAAGCGGGACAACATAGACACATCCCATGACTACACCCTCGTGGCGCCGCACATAAGAGGGTTCACCACTGGGTATAGGGAATCACACGTAGAGTGGAAACAAGGCAGGGCTTTGAGTCACTACTACTCCCTATATAGGTGCATTTGGTAGCAACGGCGTGGTATGGCTACAAAGCCCTTATCCCCCCCCCCCCCCCCCCCTTGTTACGGACCTTCACGAGACTTCATGGTAAAACCAATCATGAGGCACAAAAGGCACAATGGAATGGTACACAAGATATATCAATAAGGAATCTTTGTATTCATGATATAAAAAAGGAACTACATTGAGGCACATCTCAAGGCTACACCCTCGTGACGCCATACATATGAGGGTTCACCACTGAGCATAGGGAATCACATGTAGAGTGGAAACCAAGTTGAGCTTAGAGTCACATCTAGTCTCTATATAGGTGTTTCTGGCTTCTACGCCATGGCATAGCTACAAAGCCCATACCCTTACACTTAACCTTCGCTTAATGAATTGCTGTCCTCAGCAGTTAAGGGTGGTTTCTTGACTCATTGAGGGGTCTTAACATAGTTTATGCTATCAAGCTAGTCAGTGTCTGTTGGTCTAGGACTGATTCCTTAGTGGGGTCCTTAGGCAACCTATTTTATTAAGTTGGTTAGGGTCTACCCATCTAGACTTAGTTTCTTTTTTATTGTTTTTTCATTTCGGTCCACCCTTGACTCAATTACATTTGAGGAGTGGAGGCTTCATGGTCCTAACTTGAGGTGGCTTGGTGTTTATGGCTTTGCATATCGAGCTTTGTAGGCACGATCCCAAGTTGTTGTGTTGTTGGGGTGAAGGCGTGGTGGCGTGGTTGTTGCCATGTTGTGCCACGCCTTAAGGGAGGCAGCCCATTGGGTAGCTCCTTGCGTCAGGCCTCCCTTTCTTCTTGCCGTTTCCTTGGGCCTTGGGGACTTGGGTCTCTTGGTTCATTTGCCAAGATGCTTTGCCCTCATCGCTAAGTCAAGTGCTTGGGTTGTTTTCTTTGGTCTCTTTGTCGGATCTTTCTTGCTTGCTTTGTACTTAGATAAGTTAGTTGGTTCAGCTTGCCTTCTCACATGGAAGGTGCGGTCTTGGTGCATGGCCCCTCTTTGGCTCTTCTTAGTCTCATTTGGAGTTGAGGTTCTTGGTGGGGAATGGACTAAGTGGTGGATTTTGGGTTGCAGAAGTAGAGGTATCCATGAAGCTCTTGTGTGACGCCCATCTATGTGGTGCTTGGTGGGTCACGGATCCATAAGATCGGAATGACCACTCCTTGCACTGCTGGCGGCCTAAATGTCGAGATCTCAATCTTTGTTAGCATTGAGTATGGTCCCAATGAGTTCCATAGACCAAAGACATTCACCTTAAGAGTGAGTTGGAGAGTTCTCCAAGGCTCAATTAGCAAGGCTTCCTTCCATGGCACTAAGTTACCTTGATCAGCCCATATTGTGAGCACTCCCTCATGCTCTCCCTTCTTTGAGGCTTTGTTCTCTAACTCCTTCTTTGCAAGCTCATAAGGGTTTGCATCTTCGAGCTCAAAGGCATGGCCAATGACTCCATTGCTGAAGTGCAGTTGGTTCTTACTTTGATCCGATTTGGCTGGGATGGGATGTGGCCTTGGAGTAAAAGCTGGGGTTGCTTTTTCCTTAGCCATGATTTGGATGGGGGGGGGGGGGGGGTTGAGGCATCTTCATTCTTGTTTCTCATCCTAGCTCTCTTAGCATGCCTTCGTTTCTTGGCGTTTGGTTTCGCCTTCTCCTTCGTCTCATTCTCTTTCTCCTCCTCTATCTTTTGCTCTTCTTCTTCTTGCTTGTTTTCTATTCTTTCTTCTTTGACCTTCCTGTCTTGATCTATCTTTTCTTTCTCTTCTTGCTCTAGCCTATCTTCTTCCTTTGGCTTTCTAGCTCTCCACACATGTTCCTTTTCTTTGTTCTCTTCGTCTTTTTCTTCTTGCTCCATATTTTTCCTAACTTTCTTCTTATTGTTTTCTTCTACTTGTTTTCTCCTATCATAGTCTAGCTTCTCTCTTCTTGCTTCTTTCTAGCTAACTCTACTTGTTCTTCTATCTCTTTTCTTCTATTTTCTTGCCTTATCTTTCCTTGATCTTCTCTATGGCTTCATCTAACAACTCTTTTTCTTCTTCTTTCCTATCATCTTCTTCTATCTCATCCCATATTCTCATGATTCTTTCCTTGAACTCTTTTCCTAGCCTATCATCATTGAATTGTGAGAGTTTGGTTGTTTCTTGTTGTTAGGGTTGTCGGGGTCGAGGTATTCCAAGATTTGGGCTGAGCTCATTCTCCCTCTTTTCTTCTTTATTCTCTTCTAACTCCTCTCTCTTTTCTTCTTTTTCTTCACCTATATCATCATCTAATGTAGAAGTGTTGGTTCCATGTAGCGGATGCCCTACCCCAGGTGCTATCGCCCTTCCATTCCCATCTTCTAGTTCTATCTCTTCATCTACTTCTTCATCTTCTTCTTCATTAGAGGCATCTCGTGCCTCACAAGAGGACGCCAACTTGGTCTCACCCTCAATCTCAATGGGTAGAGGTGTTCTAAGATCAGGATCGAGCTCATCCTCCCCCTTCTCTTCTTCTAACATTGGTTCTTCAACCAACTGGGCTTTTTGTGGGTACAGTGGTTCATCCCTCTGACATGTCCACCTTGCTTCCTCTTCCTTTTTGTATCCTAACTCCATCATGATATTTTCTACTTTTGAACTCATCCATTTTCCATCCTTCTCCCTTCACATAATATTCCATCATTTTTTCCTCTTTTGGGACTTCTTTGGTTTGGCACTCTTCAGGATAGGGGTAGTCAGTGTCGAGGTATTCTCCTTTCGGATGGTAGTCGATGGGAAAATTTTCATGGTAGCAGTATCCATCGCCTTCAGGAGGGTATTCGTTGTAGAAGTATTGATCTTTAGAGTAGCCTTCAAGGTAGTAGTCCTCTGGGTAGTAATCAAGGTAGTAGCCATCGGCTTCTTCTTAGGGGCAAGGTGTTCCATGATTAGTGTCGAGTTCATCCTCCCCCTTGTCTTCTTCTTCATCTTCATCCGACCATATTTCTTCTGCTTCTTTCATTGGTTTCTGCTTCTCTCAGCTCTTTGGTTTTTCTTTGGTTGGCTTCACTCCATTCTTCATCTCTTGGACTCTTTCAGTTCATATCCGCTTTAAGTATGGTTCGGCCCGCTCTTTGCTTCGGATCTAGAGGCAGTCTCCCAGTTCCACCTCAGCATGATTTTTGCTTGTAGCTCCATGTCGAGGTCTTGGGCCATCTTCATTTGCCACAGTCTGGCTCTTTCTTGCACCATGATTAATCGATAGTCAACCTCTTCCAAGTCTTCATCTAGCTCTTCAGCCTTCTCTTCGAGGTCGTCCAGCATGTCAGCTCCTTGATGGGTCTTCAGCATGTTGATGGATATCCTTGTTTGCTCGATCATTTTGAGCCGTAGCTCTTTCTTCATGTATGTGATTTTGAGCTAGTGACATAGCTCATCTTCCTCTTCAAAGAAAGTGTCCTCCCACAACCTAAGCTCTTTCCAAGACATTTTGAATGGTATGCCACGTGCTCCTATCACGCCACGGCTCCTCCCTCTCAACTTTGTTGGCACATCGGGTTCTCTTCCCACTTTTAGTAGAAAACTCACTCGGGAGGGCGTCGCGACGTGGTGCCTCACACTGTGTCATGTCGAGTCGTGTCGTGTCACGTCGGAGTCGTCGCGTCGTGTTGCGCGACGTGTTATGGTAGGATCTCTGCATCCATGAGCATGCTCCCCTTTTGAGCTAGTATGCTCCGTGCTAGAGTTACTCTGATACCAAGTGTTACGGACCTTCATAAGACTTCATGGTAAAACCTGCCATGAGGCACAAAAGGCACAGCTGAATGGCACACAAGATAAATCAATAAGGAATATTTGTATTCATGATATAAAAAAGGGACTACATTGAGGCACATCTCAGGGCTACACCCTCGTGACGCCGCACATATGAGGTTCACCACTGAGCATAGGGAATCACATGTAGAGTGGAAACCAAGCTGAGCTTAGAGTCACAACTACTCCCTATATAGGTGTTTCTGGCTCCTACGCCATGGTACAGCTACAAAGCCCATACCCTTACACTACCAAGTCTCACAGACCTTCACAAGACTTCATGGTAAAACCTGTCATGAGGCACAAAAGGCACAGTGGAATGGCACACAAGATATATCAATAAGGAATCTTTGTATTCATGATATCAAAAAGGGGCTACATTGAGGCACATCTCAGGGCTACACCCTCATGACGCCACACATATGAGGGTTTGCCCCACTGAGCATAGGGAATCACATGTAGAGTGGAAACCAAGCTGAGCTTAGAGTCACAACTACTCTCTATATAGGTGTTTTTGGCTCCTATGCCATGGTATAGCTATAAAGCCTAGCCCATACCCTTACACCCCCCCCTTCCCCCCAAAGGCCAAAATCAATAGAAAGAGTTAATGTTTATATCTCTTAGAATAATATTTTAAAATACGAAGGGCCTCTTTGACTTTTTGCATTTCAAACAAATTAAGAATTGGATGACTCGGGGTTTTCAAGCTGCCCTAGCGATCATTTTCTTACATTAAACTACTCAGATCAAACAAGTTGACACACATATCCCAAAAATCAAAGAGTAGGTGCTACATTGAAAGGTAAGGAAAAATTAGCAATAGTTTCCATTTGTGCCAATTTTCCCTTCCCTACAAGAACCGGTATATGGGAGTCACTCCAATTCTTTAAGGGACTTCATTATGTTTGAACACATTCATGATAGGTACTTGTAGGAAAGGCATATTATCTCCAGTAAAAAATGAGTATAGTCTAGTCAAAACTGATAACGAGGGCTTTTTCACTTGGTCAAACAAATAGAGGGGTGATGCACTTAGGAAGGCTAGGCTAGATAGAGCTTACATTTCCTCAAGTTCATGTCCTCATTCATTAATGACAATATCAAGGTATGTATGAACATCTCAATGTTTGATTGCTCCCCCATTCAATTCACACTATCTAATAATTCCAATACCATTAAGTCTACTTGGTTCCATGTTAATCCTAAACTACTCAAACTAAACATTATTAGGCAACATGTCCGTAACATTTGGGGTTGGGTCTTCTCTACATTCCTTTCCTTGGTTGTAGCTTGGTAGTAAGCAATTAAATGAACTTAAGATCTCATTTGATCCATTAAAAAAATGCCATCGCTCAGGAAAACATTAGAGCATAAAAGTATGTGTAGAGTCTTGAATTAGAGCAACTCGTTAATCCCCCAAGAGGATCTCCTTAAACTCAAATCGGAATTTGAAAAAGGAGAAGAAATAGAGGTCGAAAAAATCTTTCTATTCACAAAGTCATGGTGGGCCAAGAAAATTGAGAGGCCAATTAAGGAGATTTCAGTCTTTTAAGGAAAAAGGAAGAGGGCAAATTACTTCCTTTGTTTAGTGATGATAAGGGTAACCATGCTAAGGATCAATAACATAACTTGACTTTGGTAAGGATCAAGAACATAACTTGACTTGGGTACATGATTATTTCTCCAATAACGGTAACCATGCTAAGGATCAAGAACATAACTTAACTTTGGTACATGATTATTTTGCTAATATCTTCAATAAGCTCCCAACATACTTTGAACATAAAACTCAAGCCAGGGAAAAATTGCTAGATGCAAATAGAAGGTAATTCCCCAATCATTGTTAGACACTTTGGATCAAGGACCTACAACATTGGAGCTAGAAGACATTATTGCCAAATTTAAACGATGAAAAACATTGGGGTTAGATGGACTCCCCAATGATTTCTATCAAGATTTCAAAGAAATCTTGAAGTCAATAGTGGAGCTAGAAGACATTATTGCCAAATTGAAATGATGAAAAACATTGGGGTTAGAGGACCTCCCTTACGAGTTCTATCAAGAATTCAAAGAAATCTTGCTCCACTTGCTCCTACTGGTTTGGACCCCATTACCTCAATGCGAGGGTAATCAAAATCATCCATAAAAAGGATGATAAGACCATACTAAGAAATTAGAGGCCAATTACTTGCCTCTTGTCAACTTTTACACATTTACTAATGCTTTAACTAGATGAATTTTTGGATTGCTTGATGATTGGATGAGGAGGAAGTAAAAAGCTTTCATTAGAGGGAGATTTCTTTTAGATGCAATTATCTCTCTTTAGAGGGTACGGAGCATGCCAATGACAAATATGAGACATCTTCTTCTTTAAGATATATTTCCGTAAAGTATATGATCGATTGGAATGGGACTTTATTTTTCAATCTAAACAGCATGGGTTTTGGTTGAAGGTTCATCAAATATGTGATGGTGCTTTTAGTAATGCCTCCTCTAGAGTCTTGGTGAATAGTGTTCTCACTCCGCCCTTCCCACTTAGGAAAATCTAGTAGACAAGACTTCCCTCTAAGACCCTTCTCTTTGCTATAGTTGCAGATGCTCTTGGTGGGTGGTTAATTTAGGTGGAAATAGAGGTAGGAAACCTCAAAGGCATTGCTCTTCCAGATGGCATCTATCAAATGGTGCTTAACCTTTTTGTGGATGATACCAATGGTACTATATGCAAGGAGAAGACTTACTTTTCAAGGCATTTTGAAAGTGCACTAAAGAAATTTGCCCAACATTAGGATTTGTAGTCAACCCCAGGAAAATTAGCATAAAGGCTTGGACTTTAGCAAGGATGAGTAAAGTGTGTATTCATGATTGCTTATGTGGAATACAGGAATTGTTGTGTACTTCAATCCCTACACCGTAAGTGATGTCCATGGTTAGGGGCCATAATAGCCTCTTTACTAGGAGGTGCCCAATATTGTGACATGGTGACTTGTTGACCAATCTTTTTGGGGGAATTCCTTGCTTGGGCGAGTTTAGGACATGGCAATTATTAGGAATACAATAGCATGATATTGATTATCGGTTCTACTTATTATCATCGGTTGCTCATGGCCATAGGGCCATGGGGGGTTGATGTTTGAGTGTGAGGCCCCATTGAGCTCTTGGTGTGAGGTAGAGCTACTATGGACCCATTTTAGGTCTTGATAATTATATATGAACTACACAATAAACATATGTATCTATCTATGAAGGCCTCAAAAGGAGACCGCTCTTGAATCACAATTGATTCCAAAGCCTACCTTGGTGAAAGAAACAACCTTAAGCTAGATTCCAGAACCATCAAACATACAGAAGGAGTTGTAAGATAAGCCACCAAAGGAAACCACAAAAAAAAAGGCAAAGAAACCAATGGTTCTCTACATGAAGAAGATATTAGCACCAATGAGATGAAGACTCATGGTTGTCCTCTACCATTGCAACCAAATTACAAAAACTCCAGTAGTTAAAAACCAATAGTTTTGTCCCAGGAAACATAACAAAGCAATATTTTTGTGACATTGCTCATATACAACCTTGAATCCAAAAGGGAAACATAGCAAAACAATATTTGTGTGTCATTGCTCATTTGAGAACCTTGGATCCAAAAGAGAAAGCAATCCAACCACATGAAGTCCAACATAAGCACCCTAAAAAACTATGAGCTACATTATAGGTAACTCACAACCATCAACTTCTCCCAATTACCCAAGGATTTCATCTTCTATTGCTACTACTAGCATTTTCCAAAGAACACCAAGCTACTTCTTTTTATGCAAGTGTAGACCATGCAATTGTAGCCCTCAACGTCTAAATCTCCCTTAGCCCCAAAGGATAAATCAACAACACCAAGAATGTAGATAGGACTAAACAATCAAACATATTTCTTGAGGCAATGGGCTCAAATCTACATCAAGCATACTCTACCAAATTCAAACCTCCGAGTGGATGAAAACTCGTCTTACAAAAAACATCCATTTTAGAAATTCAAAACCAAGATGAAAAAAAACATACATTCTAGAAATGGCAAAAAGACTTGCAAAATAAAATGGTCAACCCAATGATGACATATTTTACAGAACTTGATGCCATGATGAGTGTCGTAGCATGTCGTTATGACCTAGTTGATTTAGGGTCCTACCGAAAGATCAAGTTGTAGTAATAAGTACATTTTCAGTGACATGAGAAGAACCAAAACATGTCTTAAGACATTTCCATACAATATTCAATGAAGTTTGAAAAGTTTATCAAGAGCTTCAACTCAAACTGCTAGACTTGTCTCGTCATTTCACACTAATCCTTGTCAAACTATCATAAAAGAGATTCAAAGCTTACAGTGGAAGGTTGAGACTACAATCCCTTTCTTAAGAGATCCATCCAAGCCTCCATTGAGTAGGTCAAAAGTCACATAATGACCAATGTTGAATGATGTAGAATGATCAAGATTTTCATGTGTGATCCCACTTATGTGGCTCCACCATACATGATAATTTTTATCAACCAATGAATTCAGGTATCATCATCTTCTTGATTATGTTTTTATTAAAGAGGAATTACATGTAGCCACTAGTCTATGAGTTTGATGTATGCCATGATAGCCAATCACCTTGACATAGCATTTGTAGTGGGAGTTGTGGCACGCTTTATAACTACACCTAGTGGATGGAATTGGGATGTCGTCAAAGGTATCATGAGGTACCTAAAGAGCACAACAACCATGTGCATGTGTTATGGTGGCTAGGATATAGGCGTCATGGGGTACACTAACTCTGATCATGTAGGACATGCAGACAATAGGAAGTCCACCTCTAGCTATGTCTTTACTGTTTCTGGAGATGTTGTTTCTTGGATGTTCAAGGTGAAAAAATGCACGGCCCTCTCTACTATCGAGGCTGAGTATGTTGCAGCCATTGAGGCTTGCAAGGGGGCTCTCTAGTTACATCTTTGGCTATATTTCACTAGATGCCAATAAGTTAATCTAAGTCTGAATCCTACGCGGTGTCTTTGCAAGGTTGTGTATTGTTGGGTCACATAATCTTCAATGATGCATTGCCATGGACCCCAACAAGGTAGCTACCATTATGTAGGACCTATTCTCGATTCTTCGACTACAGTGCTACAATTTTTAGGGAAAATTTGATGGCATGAACAACACTTTCACCTTCTAGCCCATGTAACTATCCCTCTTGATTAGCTCACCCACACTCCTAATGTAGCTTTCAACTGTAATAAGGCTGTTGAACTTGCACTTGTTGCACTTCACTCTGTAGTGACCTAACTTGTTGCTACAACAAGTGGTGGCATTGAAGACCTTTTGCCACAAACTTTAGGTAGCATAACAGTCTCCAAGAAAACCTCACACTAAGAAAAGACAAGCTATATGGAATTTCGTAAATGACCCAATGTATATAGCTCTGACTTCCCTACACATGCTTGCAATTGTACCAGGCTTCACATTACTTGGAAAACTCTTGCAACACTTGCTACTTAAACTGCTCTTAGAGAAAGAGTTGCATGTTGCAAATAGAATATGCTAAGAATATGTGATACAAGACTTAAATTTATACATATCATTCGTAGCTATGACACCACAACTTCTTGATGCCTATGATTTATCTCAATATAATCCAAACTTCTATGAGTGGCTTGTTCAAAAGCCCACCAACAATGTGTTATAGCCAAATACCCTTGACATGTATATGAATAAACAAAACATTGTGTTGCCAACCAACAATGTTTTATAGCCAAACTTCTATGAGTGGCTTGTTCAAAAGCCCACCAACAATGTGTTATAGCCAAATACCCTTGACATGTATATGAATAAACAAAACATTGTGTTGCCAACCCTATTTTTGTACAAATAGCTATTAGACATTTAAAAACTCCATATACACCACAAGAGTCTTGCCTCTACATCACATAACATCAATATTGCTATAATTATTGTGTGGGGGATATGAGTTACAATACAAGGTAAAATGTTAAGAAAGTTCATATAATTGAAAATTATTTTAATGTGTCAAGTCAAAATAAAAAATATGTTGCTCTCAAAGCTTTATCAATTGAATGTAAGGCAAATAGTGGCAAGAGACAAAATATTAGACATGGAGAAGACATAATTAAGAGGAGACCCACTTCAAGTCCATGGATGCAAAAACATTAAACCCACATTGATATTGAGAGAAATGTAAAATTTATCAACATCGATATGCCACTTTTTCAAGTGGACACGTCTTGGATCCTACCTCAATGACAATGAAATTTATCGAGAGAAGATGCCACCAACTTCATCAAGAACTCCAACCTTCATTAGCTTATTTGGTTCTTCTTCAATGTGTTAGACTTTAGATATTTGAATCAAATCACTTAGTTTCTTTCTATGAGTTCAAGTTGCTCAGCATCTTGAGGTTTTTTTAGAAGGTCCGCTCTATGATTTTTCAATGTCAAGTACTAATCTCTATTAATGCAATAAATCAACTAACATTGCCTACAAACCACTATAGAATTGATCTTAGATGTGGTCTAGTAAATAAAAGAGAATTGAAATACCAATGAACACAAATAAATTGATTGAAACAAAGAGACCACAATAAAAAAACTCATATTATTCAATAATTTTACAATAGTTGAGAAATACATAGTGGTACATGCTTCAAAAGAAGAAGAATGGAGTCACTTCTCACTCCTTGATATTTTGCTAGTAAGATTGACAGAAGCTCATTTGCAACTCACTTAGATTACTCTCATTGTATATTTACATTATTTGGATAGATGGCTTTGTATAAAAGTTGGTAGTAGATATTATACTTCAAATTTATGCATGACTAGGGCTAATCGTAGAGATAATATCTTTCTAGTGGGGTATCAACTTGAAATTTATGCATAGAAGGGATATTTGCATATAGAATATCTTTTTAGTGAGGAATCAACTGATGACAAGATTTTGTAAGGATGTTGACTTTGTTGGCTACAAATTTATAACTCAACTCAAACTCCAATCATACAACATTTGAGAGATATTAGCTGGCCAAAAGTGGCTATTATTACTAATTTGGCCACACCATTGATTAGGTTTGGCATACGGTTTTGATAGAATAGCATATACTTGATGAACTATATTCATGATATCGTCCTTTTGTAGAAAACAAAGTGATTTTGAGTGCTAACCCCCTTACGATCAAGCCATAAACTATGCAAAAATTCAAACCTTCTCTCTATCTTTAATAAAGAAAAGTAGTCCATATGCTTCTCCAATAAGCTCCCTGTGTGCTTAAAATAAATTGATCTCTACTTCTCAAAAAACAACCTAAGTGGCCCCATGCCTGAATGCACCAATACAACAACCAATTCTCTTCTTGAGGAATTCGAAAAACAAACTGATTTGACTTATTTCCACCTCTATTGGCAATCAAAATACTTTGAAATTAGGCTATGGTAGCCCCCAAATTGAGCCTCAATGGATCCCTTAATTGAAGCACTTATGTTACTTAAATCAAGGAGATCAATAGTAGGATTTGTACACCTCTTAGATTTGGACAACAGGCATGGGTCTCATGGTATGCATTCACTCTAACTTGGAAAGGGCATTGACTCCTCACACTCCATGCTCCAATCATGAGGTCCCAATGATGATACTATAATACTAGTTGAGAGAAAGTGGTGGGATGTAGAGTCATAAGCTCTATATATATATATATATATATATATATATATATATATATATATATATATATATATATATATATATATATATATATATATATATATATATATATAGAGAGAGAGAGAGAGAGAGAGAGAGAGAGAGAGAGAAGAAAGTTTCTATGGGTACTTCAATTACCCTTATTATTCATTATTTTCAACCTATGAGCATCGGTTCTAGGCCTATGATTGTATTCGGGGATAGATCTTGTTAACTCTAATATACCCTTGCAAATGTGTAAGACGACGTGGTCTCTAATAAAAGGATAATATCATATTGATTGAAGCTAATATAATAAGACAATAATCTATTTTATTACATGGCCTTACATAAATAATTGAATGTGTGACATTGTAATTCACAATAACATTTATTGAGAATGTCATGAGATATATATATATATATATATATATATATATGCACTCCTCACTCCATCGTTTCAACTCCAATGTACACGTTCTACAAATTGCATTTTAGCACACAAAATTATATCATCCCCAAAGAATAAAACGTCTCAAACTTGCTATTCATAATCTATAAACTAAACATAAATAATCCTAAACATATATACATAAATCCAAATTCATAAGTCTATTACCCTAAATATAGACATGCATGAATTCAAAGAGTTGTAGAACGATAGATACTTATCTACTTTTCATGCCCTCCCCCCCCCCCCTCGGCTCTCTCTCTACTTACTTTCTCTCATCCTTTAAGTTCACTCTTGCTAGTGCTTTGTACATGCACTCTCTACACATGCACACTTCAACCATTAGGAACAACTATATAATTTGTGGAAATTTCCACCCAAAAAGAACTTATATATAGCACTATGTCCCTTAAACTTATACCCATTGGCCCAAAGCATGATGATGCATGGCATGAGCATCTTAGAAGACCAAGCTTGATTATCTTAACAACTTAGCATGTTCACTCCAAATGTGAGTGTTCCAAGTTGATGGACTCTTCAAATCTAGAGATAGTTCATGATTTGAGTGAGATGGATATCCCATTTGGCAAAAGTAAGGCCACTACCCTACACAAAGTAGTATCCAATGCAATTCACTAGTCACAATGCAGTTGTGCAAGGAAACACTTCCAAAAAAGGTTTTTGCTAACCTCCTTGGCCTGCCCAAAAAGAAAGCACCACCTGAATTGTATTCATAGCATTTAAAAGTTTAGTGTATGCATGTCTCTATCTCTCATGTAGTATTGCTTCCATGAATGAATGCATTCCTTCTTGTAAGGTGTAACATGGGGGACAAGATTAATGTGCAAAGGATTCTATCAAAAAGTCATAGCTCCAAAAATGTTTCTAAGGACTAACATTGGTAACATGGTGTTTATTCCAAGAGTCACTTCCATTCCTAACAGGATTCTCTTCCATTTACCAACCATGAGGTGTAGACAATTTGATATTTGACTAATACTTGCAATGATAATAATAAAGTCCCAAGGTCAAACATTATCTAGTGTGGGACTTTACTTAAAGTCAATATGTTTACACATGGACACTTATATGTTGTCTTTTCAAGAGTTGGGTCATCACATGGTATAAAGGTTTTGCAATAAGGAAGTAATGCTTCTCACTTGGAGACCTATTGCATTGTCATTTCATTTTTTATTCTCAAATTATTGTGATATTCTTCTTAGAGATCTACTACATCTTAGGTGAAAAGTTTCTATGTTACATAACATATTTTGCTACGAGTGTATTTTCACTACTAAAGCTTTCTATAACTACGTCTTTCATTTGTAGCCATTCATTTGCTTGCTGGAAACCTATTTCTATTTTGGGTGATATCAATCTTATAATATATGGTTCCTCTCTAGGATCTTTTGTTTGCTAGGTGATTGGTCTAAACTATAGTAAACTTGAATTTTTCTTAACTTGATCATATGCACACTTTGGCATTTTGGGTTTTGTGTTTTGCATTTTTGTGTTTTCAACTATGAAGAGGGTCTAGGATGGTGTTGGTTGTTGTGATTATATACTACTACTTCCATGTCTTTGTTTTTATCGTGCTCGTGTGTGTGAACTATGTGTTGAAAGGTAGAGCTCGAGTGGAAGCATATAAACGAAAGCAAGAGTAAAGAAAGAGCTATGGTAGATGGAGAAAAAGAGCAAGAGAGAGACACACACAAGATGCAAAAATTCCAATAGTCACAATGTGTGACCAACCTTCCCTTATTCAATAGTCACTGAAAGAATAAAGAATAAAGAATAAAGTGATAATGACAGGAGCCTACTACCTATCATATACATGTGTGGAGTCACAATATTTGTGTAGTAAATATAGGGCATTGCCTTTATCTCTAAGCACACAAGTGGAAGCAAGAGTGAAGCATTTTCATTCCCTTTAAGGGCATGTTTCCAAGGCAATGATAATGACTGCCAGCCTTAGCATCTCAAGCAAAGACAAGATTTCCATGGATAATCTTCCATGTGAAATCACCAACGGATACAAAATAGCCTCCATCATCCAACTATCTATCTAGTAGATAGAAGGATTTTGGTCAAAGCCATTGTATGACGTACATTATACCAATAACGTCCATGCCAAGTCATTTTCCAATCTAACAGAACATGTCATATTGCGATATGATTAAAACCAGTCCCTATGTAGGATAACATGAAAAGAAGCCCAAGAATCAAGCAACCAACACTAAGAATATATAGCTGAAGCATCCATCGATTGAGAAGTATCAAGAGAGGAAGCTTCTAAGTATACTCATCATTTGACTCACACTGCATTATATTTATCTCTTCAATCTTTACACTAGACTTACTAGGGACAATTTTGTGATCATCAAACTTTTCCTGCACTTTGTCTTTGCCTTTCTCTTTGCACTTATCATCATGTATCTTATGATGCTATGGCCGAATATGACCCTATTTCCCACAATAATGACATGTCAGAGAGGACTTATGACCATAGGACTTACTATGAGATTGCTTGTGAGACTAAGACCTCTCTGAGTCTCTATGACTATGGTCATTACTATTCTTATTGTCGTGTCTACTCCAACAGTCAATGCATGAGAAGTACGGGAGACATCCACATTCTTTCTGTTTATTTCCTCCATGAGTAAAGCACTCTCAACATCCTAGAGTTTCAAGCCATCCTTAAGCATATTAGCATACATGGCTGTACAAAAAGTGTTTCATGACTCAGAAAGTGTCACAAGCAAGGACAAGGGCGGTAGGTTATCCTTGAACTCAATGCCCTATGAAGTAATTTGGTTGAAAATTTAATGAAATTCATTCAAATGTGTAGACATATTAGTCTCTTCCTTCATGTAAAGGTCTATGAGATGTTTCAACCCAATACATCTATGATGTAGGACTTTGCTTGTCATAAAGATTGCATATATTTTCCCATAACTGCCAGGCATTATCCTCAAGTGCAACAACATTGAAGTAAACCTATTTAGACAATGACAATATAAGGATGAATTTACATAATCCAACTCATTCCAATCATCTTGATCCATTCCTTTAGGATTTACACTCTTGGTTTTCAATAGTTTAACTTACTTCTCTTAGACTATTACCTACTATATCTACATCTTCCAATAGGTGAAATTTGTGCCATCAAGCTTTTCAATATTAAAATAACATTATCATTCAAAGAACCATTCATAATGATAGTACAGCAATACAAAATCCAAGGAAATGGGCTATTGTAAATGATTGCCAAGGGTAATAATACCAAAGTATAGAGATGTCCACAAATTGCAAGCAATAGACTGCCAAAATACAATGTTTACTCTCCAAGGCAATGCTAAAAATGATAATTACAACAATGATAAAATAAATACAATAGTATATATCAATCCAATTGTGTGAAAATGGCCAAAAAAAAAGCTTCCACCATGAATATCGGAGTAGCAACTGGGATACAAAGAATGCAACTAGTAATGACTAAGCATAGACCATTGCTACCACAGACTGTCACAAACTCAAAGTGTCAATAAACCATACATCCTATAAGCATATACATAATTGAAAAACCACTAAAAAAGGTATGTGCCATTATCCAAAGCATATGGAATCAAATTAGTCACAACAAGCAAGAGTCATTATATCTAATAGCATACGTGAGAGCATATACATGAACCAAGAGTCCCACTATCTCAAAGAATCAAGCTTTACCAAGTAGGTACAAGCGTTTCCCATGAAAAGGAAATCTGGAATGCAAACTGAGTGAGCAAAGATGAACACATATATATCAAAGCATCTAGGAAGCCCAAGCATATCACGAATACATCCGGGAGCATAAGTGTCCAATGAAGCTTCAATACTCATAAGTGAGTAAGCATGGAAGCTCAAATCAATGGAAAGTACATCAAATGTAGCTCGAGTCCAAGTTCCAAAGAATTTCATAACCACACTCAAGCTCATGCATCATTGCTAGATATCACCATTGACATATAGCTGTCAGAAGTGGTGCATCAATGGAAGCATAAACATGTGCCGAAATAAACTCCTAAACACAAAAGACAAAAGAGAAAAGAAAAGAAAGAGATAACATAATACAGATGATAACTCAGATGTATGCTTGGGAAATGGAATCCATATAGCAAGACATGAGACAATACAGAAGGAATGTGAGTCACCGACTATGGGGGCACTGGCACCTGCTTCGTCTCCCCAAGGAATGTCAGGTAATGAATGAATAATGACTGTGGAAAAGGGAGCCTGAGAATATATAGGCCAAATAAATGCCATAAAATATGACTAGTCGAACAACATTAAATGCTAGTTGACTGGCTACAAATAATGCCAAATCACAATAAATGCTAGAAAATAAAATGCCTAAAATATCTTTGGTGCCCAACCTATTGTACCACATGCATAGACTTAGCCATGAATTGACTAATTTGCTAACACCCTCTCTTAGATTATGGGTAATCTGAAACAATACAATATACAATGATAATGTCTCATCATAGTACATATAGCAATGTCCATCAAAGTAGATCCATGGATACCCAAGTAATGGGTGTGCAAGCCACCACCAAGGTGCCTCGATGAGAACCTAATGTCAATGTCGATTGTACCAACTCTTGAAAATAGAGAAGAATCATAGAAACTCTCATTTCCATCAACGATGCCTCTGATGTAGCACACGTGACCATCCTATCACCAATGCCATAGTGCATAAATGACCATGAATCTCCCTCCTTCGGCCAGACCGCCAAAGTGTCCCCTCATATGAGCTTTAGACGAAAGCCACCTGCTCTTTGTAAAATAACCAGCTTATCATGAACCTAGATGTCAATCCCAACTCCAGGATTTGAACTTGCTAGACTTTAGTAGATGCGTCAAGGACATTCCTCTCTCTGGATCTTGTGCATTTGTATAGAAATATAGATGAGGCGGCGCTACTCCATCTCACCACCCTCTCACACTCCCTCTCTGGCGCTTGAGAGTTGTGAGGGATGACCTCATCACCACCTCTAGAAAGAAGTTGAGGAAGGGGCCACCAAACCCTTCCCATGATCCAAAGAACCGGATCCCTTCCATGCTTTGGACTTCACCTTGGCCGGCTGGAGGATCTGAGTCGGAAGCTGAGGCAAATGATGACTCATCAGAGGAGTCCAAATTCTACTTCATCTTCTGTGCCTTGTTCTTCTTCTTGGAAGCTGCTAACTCTTTGCATTCCTTCTACAAATGGCCCTTCTTGACACAGTAGTAACACTAGGCCTTCGACTTCTTCATCTTCGAACCCCTCTCTGAAGATACAAGAGCCTCACCTGAACCTCCATAATGTGATGGAAGCCTCCCTTGTAGTAGTTGCAAAGTCTCCTCATGCTCAAGCAACATTTGAGGACATATGAAGAAAATTGATAGGAGTCGTATATGTCTGTGCCCGTAAAACATTCACCGCTCCATCAAAATCTAGAGGAAGCTTGTAGAGTACCGTACCAACAAGATGTGCTTCTAATAAGGCAGACTGCATAGTTTGAAGCTGGTCTTGGATCTAGGTAACTCGAAGTAGGAATGATTGGATCGTATCTTTGGGTTCGAACTTCATTTTTTTGCTGGAGTTCACCATAGAGAGTAGCAGCCCTCATGGTAGAAGGAGCCTCATACATCAACTGCAACTTCGACCATATGTCTCAAGTTGTCCTGCAAGAGGTGACCGACAATAGGACTTCTTTAGAAATACACCGAAGTAAGGCCGAGTAAGCACGAGCATCATTCGAATCCCATGTAAGCACTGCTTCCTCATGGCTGTCTTCATCAAAATCAGCTGCTTAGAGCAAGAGAATGCTGTTGATGACATGTAATAGGTCTGCAAACCACGTACCATAAGCGCTTCTAGATGAACCATGCCTTCATCACTGCACTCCATGTGTGATAATCACATCCATGGAGCTTGTTATCAGTGGATGTGCATGGAGGGGCCATCTCTGTAGAGGATTTAAAAGGGAGAAGTAGAGAAAAGAAGGTATTTGGAGAGGGAACACATTCAAAACAAGAGTATAGATTGCAAAAAATGAGAATTCACATACAATATTCACCAAAAGCTGACCAAAACAAGACAAAAGCTATTGCAAAAAGTCAAAAAACACTCAAAAACTACCAAAAACAACAAAAATGGCTTGATAATGCAAGCGGCCCAGCCCTAGGAGGAGATGCAAAGAGACACCAAAATGCCGGCTGAAATAAATATGCAGGCTGTACGGAAGCTAATGTCAACCAAAAACATAGGTACAACAGGTCTCCTGGTTGGATCAGCAGCAGCCACCTGATTAGCAAGGGTGAAAACAATCGTGAAAACAACAAGAAAACACAGCAAGAGCACCGATCTTGAAATCTAATACCATGTCAGAAGTGGTGCAACAATGGAACCATAAACATGTTGAAATAAACTGTTGAACACAAAGACAAAAGAGAAAAGAAAAGAAAGAGAGAAGACAATATAGATGAGAACTCATATGTATGCTTGGGAAATGGAATCCATATACCAAGACATGAGACAGTACAGAAGCAATGTGAGTCACCGACTATGGGGGCAATGGCACTTGCTCCCTCTCCCCAAGAACTGTCAAGTAATGAATGAAAAATGACTGTGGAGAAGGAAGCCTGAAAATATATAGGCCAAATAAATGCCATAAATTATGATTGGTTGGCCAACATTAAATGTTGGTCGACTGGCTACAAATAATGCCAAATCACAATAAATGCTGGTAAATAAAATGCCTAAAATGTCTATGGTGCCCATCCTGTTGTACCACATGCATAGACTCAGTCATGAACTGACTAATCTCCTAACAATAGCATACCTCAAATACCATGTAGACACAATAGGCATTCAAAGCATGAAGCTCACTATTGTATGCTTCCTGCCCAAATTGTTATTAAGGTAATAAACATTTCAATGACTAAGCTAACCAAGCTCTAATCAATCCAAAAGACTTTTTGGAGCATTAGTGCATCATCCGAGCATTGCAAACATTTTCAATAAGCATCAGTAGAGCATAAACCAATCAAATGCTTGCTATACAAACCAAAATTATTCTATTTTGTGTAAGACAGAGAACTGAATACTTAAGTCTGTGAGCACTCAAATATGTACTATTCATTTTCTAACTATAGAACACCTGAATCCAATATCGTATGCAAGTTATAGACAAAATACAAAAGTGATATCAAACTACAATAATTGTCTATGACTTCTGCAGCATGCTCTATATCCGCTCAAAATGGATAGAATGGCTACTTCTCAACTCAATAAGAAATCAACAAGTCTCAGGTAAGCCCTAGGGAGCTCCATGACATGCCTGGAGCAAGCTAGAACATGCAAGGACAAAGGAAGACTCAATGCATACCTGCGGCGGACAATGGCTACCATGAAACCTTGAGTTGAAGTTCTGAATCTAGGCCAAAGCAAAGAATAAAGAAGCTCCTCAAATTCCCCCTCTAGTACCAATTGAAAGGTATAGCACACAAGCAAAAGAAAGAGCTATAGTGGATGGAGAGAGAGAGAGAGAGAGAGAGAGAGAGAGAGAGAGAGAGAGAGAGAGAGAGAGAGAGAGAGAGAGAGAGAGAGAGAGAAAGACAGAGACAGAGACAGACAGAAGAGATGTGGGAACTCCAATAGTCATAATGTGTGTCCAACCTTCCCTTATTCAAAAGTCACTAAAAGGATAAAGCATAAAGTGACAATGATGGGAACCCATCACCTGGAGTGTATAGGTGTGTATTTACAATGTGTGTAGTAAATATAGGGCAACAATTTTACCCCCAACAATATGTTGTGAACTATGAAACTTTTGATTGTTTAGGATAGTTGACCATCACTTACTCTCTCTATTATTTATCATCATCTTACATATCCCTAATCCTTTCTATCTTAATGGCTTGAAATTTCTTCATCATGGCCTCACCTTGTCCTTATGAGGCTCTCTTTTCAAGTTGGGAGGATGGTCTTTGGCTTGCAATTATAGGCCCTTCACATTCTACCTTATAGTGTTCCCATCTTGACAAATTCACTCCACATCTCGAGTGCTCCTAGAGTCATCTTTGGAGGCTAGTGGTTTCCAGTATGTCTCATCAACTTCTCTTAGTATCTATTTTCTAGTGGCTTTGGTGGCCCCGTGGCTCAACCATCTCGATGGCATTGTTTCATGCTTTTCCCATCGTGATCTTGTTGCTCAATCAATGATGATGACCGATGTAGAGAGGATCACTATGTTTTCGAGGGGCATGGTTGGTTTTGTTCAGCTACTAGGAAAATGGCAACTCCATCAACTCTTGACCCTTTGGACTCACTCACATGGTGGTTCCATGTGGAGGGAATTCTCTTCCTATAGCATGGCCTAGCGAGACTATTGCCTAGTAGGGTTGCCTATGTAGGCTTTCACATTGCTTAATCTCCTCTATTGGGACACCTATTCTACTCCAACACATCACTTGGTATGCAACAACAATATCATTGTCGGACAATAGTGGAGTAATGCACCTCATGTATCCCCATGCTAGAGAGGGATGATTGGGAGAGGGCAGTACTCAGGATGTTGTTTGCCAATTATACATTCAAATGATGCGATGGTTGTTGACGGAGTCTTTCTTGGTGATTCAAATATTAGAGTTGGTTTAACTTTCACATCTAGGATGGAAGGTTTGAATAGCAAGCATTGTTTTTCTTCTAATTTGATCCCACATGATGAGTTCGATGTGTGTGTGTGTGTGGGGGGGGGGGGGGGGGGGGGGGGGGACTTCAGTGGTTTGAGTGAAGGTAGGGAATCCATGGTCATGATGAGCTTCTGTAGGGCATTAGTGACAAAGATAAAGGTAAGCTATTTCCACTTTCTATAATCAAGGTTTGAGTATGATAAACACTAAGGAGTCTTGGAGTATTTCTAATGGTGTGTTTAGGTACTTCTGGCATCATTTTTTACCATCCCTTACCATTATTGTAGGTATTATGGTGCTACATGTTTCTAGCAAAATCATTGTCGTGGTATGGGACATGGTGATCGCTCCTCTCGCCATCATTTGTATGATTTATTGTACTAACCACCCATTATTTGAGAGAGAGTGTTAGTGGTGTACATTTATGTAGATGTTAGGCTCTCTATTAGGCTTTTTGTTTGGTGCCCTTTATACATGTAGTTGAGTAGCCCATTTCAAGCTAGGTCATTTATCATAGATGTCACCCTACATTTTATATATGATCTTCTATATATATATTGCACTCTTCCTCCACTTGTGTTACATCACATCACATCCACTTTGTAGAGAATCTCTAGAGATACTACTAGTCACCCCACATGCCATTCACTTATGTGATTTGTATGGTGCATCTCTTGTGTGTTATGTTACAACCTTCCATTGCCCATGTATCCATTCTTTGAGTTCGTGTTATTTCTCTCACTATTCACTCATTCTCAAACCTGTATATAGGAACTGTAACATGTTGTACCCCTTATACATTGTGATTAGAATGCACAAATACACTCCATGTTTCCGTGTGGGCATAATGTTCCAAATTGTATGGTAACCCAAAAGCAATACTACCTGTTGGGCTTGATATTAGTTGCATGACTTGTCATGTTTGGTCACCTGACATCAATTTTTGTAGGGTGCTCACCATATCTTCTCTAAACAAAAGGTTGCATACTTTTTTTGCTAGGTTTTCATATGTTATGTTTTACACATCTCTATCGAATCCTTAACTAATGATTATTCTTATTTGCATGATTGACATGATGGATGATATTTCCTTGAAAAGTTTGCTTTTCCCATTTGGCATTGCCTCGCCCATGCATTTAGTGCCTTAGGGGTCCAATAAGCATCTTGAGCCATCAAGAAAGTAAAAACTTAGATTCACATGGATTGCCCTTAAATAGCCTTCTTTGGAATTATTAGACTTGATTTGATAGCTTTTGCATCTAAACATTGTCTTTTTTTAATGGACATCGATATCATTAAGTGAAATAATCAAGAGCTTTTGCAATTTCAATATTTCCTATTACATTATGCAATTTGTCATCTTATTGTTACAAAGCTACAATAACACATGAAATCCACGAAGCCTTCTTTCATGAGGGTAATCCAATGAACAAAATTTGTATAATATCATAGTATGTATATGCAATTCATGTTAGTTTCTTGCACACCCTATGCACTACCTCTCAATAGCTTCTATTGTGCAAAGGTGCTACAAAGTGGCAAAGTGTTCCTTTGTCATAGTAGTTATTGCCATCCCCATTGTTTCCCCAAGTTTTCACATAATATTCTAGCATTTTGTTTTCTTACACGTTCTTCTCTAACACTAAATCATTTCTCTAAGAAGGTTTTCATGAAACTAGAGCTTATTTTTGAATTTGAAGCATAGATAGGTGTGCCAAGTTACAAGCTTCTCTTTCATGAAATGTAAGTTAAAACATCTTTGTTTAGATTATATCACCTAAAGAATGAATTTTCAAGCTTATCTATCATAGCTCTTTCATGGAGTGTACATTAAAACATCTTTGTCTAGAGCATATATTGTCAAAAGAATGACTTTTCAAGCTTGGATTTATATATAGGAGAAAAAGTAAAAGATATCATGGTTGAAATGTTCCATAGAAGCACATTGGATGCTTGGAGAGGGGCATATGTTCATCATGTGTAGTTTCAAATTCAAAATGCACTAGTAGTGCACACTCACTGAGATCTACACATAACAAGGTATATGACTGCCAAGACATGCTCCAATCCAAGGTATACTTTTTTAGAAATGTATAGTGAGCTTAAAAACAATACTAGAAGAGTTCTATGTCCTATCAAGTTGTGGCAAAACTGTGATGCAAGCTTGAAAGAAAGATAGATGTACTACCGGTACTACTATTGTATTAGGCCATGCTTAGCATAAGTTATGCTCAATGACATATCACCCTTAATAAGAGTGTGGAACTAGTTACACTTTGAGAATGTGTTTCAAGGAAACTATTTTCAATACACCTCGTTGTCCATATGAGGCCAACTTGTACAAACATCCTATTAGGCTAGCTCTAGTGTCAAAAAGTCAAAAGGGTTAGGACAATTTACTTGCTCTCTTTAGTGATAGTAGTAGAAACTTATATTTTGGACTATATTTAAAAATACCAAGTTTATAGGCTACAACTCATCTTATTAGTGTAGATATGTCGATACATATCTAGCACCATGTTATTATTTTACACAGAGACACTGCAAAGCAATGCCATATGTAAAGAATGTTTTTTTTAACTGTGTGACAAGATCATAAGTAGCGGTAAGAACAATGTATTTCCAACAAACTTGTGATGGAACTTTCATGCTATCCTCAACTTTGTAGCTATAAGCATGCACAAAATGACAAGCAATATAAAGAGGCTAGAGCTCCACATGATTTAAAAACATTGACATTATTGATTGAACTTTTTGAATACTCACTCTAAGAACCTTTTTACCAAAGCATTGTCTTCACATCAAGCTAGAATAGTTAAAGCAATTTTCATAGCTCAATAAGCATTTCCATGTAGATTCCACGCAACTGCATTTAAATTATGTACATAGCCATATCACATCACAATATGCTTAATTGGGTTACAAAATTGTGTTAGGGAGAAGGGCAAGATAACTAAGTTAGGTGGATCACTTGTGCGAAGCTCTAGTCTTATACAACTTACCTTTGAGAAAGACCAATATATGATGCATGATTTAATAGTTAGGAGATTTCATTAGATATCCATGGTGTAGAGCAAACTTATGTTCTTCTATACAAGAGGCACTACTTTGACAATAAGACATTGGACCTAAGCTAAAGCCATTTCTACTTCTACCCTAACTTTCAGCATGCATGCATACCTTACCATTAATGTTGTTCATGTATAACTCAATCATCCACCATAACAAATATGCTTCTACTCATTGCTTTAGGATAATTCACCAACCACATCTCATTCTTCCTCGTATTTCTATCTCAAAGTTCTCTCACAAAGCACTATCATCATAATTGCCACATTGTGTTTGTGAAAAGTAGACTACCAAGGGGGAGAATCAATGGTGATAGTTGTACAAGTTTCAACATGACACTTCGTGTTGATTTTCCAAGCACTTAGACAACATTTTA
Organism: Lygodium microphyllum; assembly: GCF_053477565.2. NCBI lineage: Eukaryota > Viridiplantae > Streptophyta > Polypodiopsida > Schizaeales > Lygodiaceae > Lygodium > Lygodium microphyllum. Next base: position 9,399,627 of record NC_141161.1, on the reverse strand, counting down.
CTCCGATATACCATCATGAGTAGCAAAATAGACATGTTTCCCTACTCCATGTACAAGTATTGCTTGCTCGTAACCATTTAGCAAGAAGCCTATTGTAATGGGAGGTTATGTGCTAGTGATGCAAAACAAAATAAGCAAGCATCTACACAAAATTCAACAGTCTTTTCTACTCGTTATGTTACATGTCCATGCTTTGCACACCGTGCATCCTAGGCATGGCATGTCAACCTTTTAACATAGCAAAATACAAGGTAGAAGTTTGTTTTTGAGTAGGACCTTCTCGTGATCCAACTTTTTGCCAAAGATCATGATACAATTGTTTAGACATAGCTTTGCATGTACACTTGCCATAGGGCCTGATGAACATAGATCTTCCAAACAATCAATCACATTACCACATATCATCACATCATGCAATGTTTGATCTACTGCTCTGCTTCACCTATTCCAAAAACCAACGGTCATTCTTGTATCAATCAAAACTTAAGTTATCCTCATATCAAGCAAAACTTTGGTTTTCTTCGTTGAGTTATGTAGTCTCATTGCATGTTGTAAGGTGTCAAGATATTAGCTCAGGAACCTTAGCATATAAACACATTTTCCCGACCTTATCTAAGAGTACAAGGCAACAATTAGCATCCTTTATTACAGCCAGTTAAGTTGTATAGGGTTGGGATATGTGCTGCCAGGTGTCAAGTTGAAACTTGGGAGTTACCGACCTCACCATTGTACATAGAGCCAAATTCTGTCCAACTATGCTTAACAAAAAGGAATGGGGAATGACCACCAAAACTAACGCAAATCAAGAAGCTATTAACAACACTTCGGCTTCTAAGAACCACACATAGTATATGTAACACTTGCCCCCACTGGTACTGCTACTGTACTACAGTTCCATCCACTCATCATTAGTATCAACAATTTCTTTTGCCTTGCCCGTGTACATCAAATACTATGTACAAAGCTGAAATAATTGCCTCCAGCCTGGGTTTATCTTCCCATATAACATCACCCTCAACAAGTTCAAAGTTGCTCCTGACACAGGATCCAAAGAACAGCCAGTCCTTTCAATGTAGATGTAAAGATAGGTTTTCTTATTCCAATAAAGGAGACTTTATTAGAACTTTCAAATAAACCTGTTAGAGAGAGTGTACAGAGTAAAGGAAAAAAGAAAGGTATAGCTTTGCAAAATTGGAGGGTGTAATATCCCTCTAACCTATTCCCCATACCAAATTGTCCTCGATACCACTATGCTTTGAAAAATACAGTAGTTGGAAGAGACTTGCTTTATACATTGGAATCAATTATAGAAAAAAAATGAGATACCTGACTCATCCAATTTATGGATATATACATATCCCTTTCTTTTGGGACTTCTGGAGAGGAGGAACAGGCTTAGGAAGAATGTTCTTACTGCATTTTGGGTGGGGACAAGCCATTGAGTAAAGTTCTTCCATCAAGTATGCTTATCACTATCCAAGCTGTGCCAGGTATTATAGTAATGACTCTTGAATATACAGCCAAAAGATATGTCACACAGAATTGAACAATTCTGGGAGATGAGAGCATATGCTTCTATACAAGTTGTAAGCCATCCCGGTTTCACCTGGTGTGCATCTGTCCTGTTTAACCCGGGCATCTGTTCAATGTATGTTTTAGGTTTCGTCACAGCCTGGGGCTTCGCATGACAAACTATTTACAGATACCCCGTGTGTACATGTCCCAGTACGTATCATGTGTACAGGAAGCCTGCTAGGGTCAAAGAATATAAGTATAAATCCTGTAAGCCGCCTTCTTCCCAGAAGAAATCCACACATAGACCCTACGCTGCACGCAAAGATCACTGCACAGAACTTTTGTGGGCCCTCAGATTCATGCTACCACGGCTTCTGAATCATAATAATTTGACATAACTCAGAAGACAGCATGACATCAGCTTGCCTGGCTCATCCCCAGCACACAAGTCCACCAGCCAACCAAAGATTGATAAATGTCATCTTGACAGGCCACTATCTCCAGAATAAATGGACACATAGGAGTCAGTTGCTCCTGCAGCAAGATAAACCTTGTATGGATGGAAAGCCAGTGCACTGACAGGTCCTATACGCTGCCCCAGAAAGCTGTTATGATACCGAATGACACTCAATTGCTCCCCATTGACATCAAATACTTTTATATACTGTTTGGCAGAACCACTTGCAATAAAGGGAGCATATCGATGTACAGCCAAGGCAGACAGTGAACCCTTATGGGCGTCCACAGCCAAGTAGGGTCCTGTATCTTTCCTCATGTCAAGAAATTTCAGGTCACCTGCTACAGATGCTGATACAATCTGCATTCCGAAACACAAGTATGTGATATGCTTGCTTAATAGAACATCTGATAGGGAACAAACACCCATACGAGCAATAAGTCCCACACTACAGTTATAGGTAAACATGACCAAGCGACCCGACCAACAAATAGTAAGCATGTCTGCCATCTAAACATTTGCAGACAACAGGTTTACTGGGACATCAGACTTAAGAGCACATAAATACATGAATTTTAGATTGTATTTCTTGTTTGTCATTTGTCAATCAATCATGTTACCCTGCTCCATGTGAACAGAATGCGCACACGTGCATGTGCACACAAACCAAATGGTGTAGCTCAGTCTGTAGGCTGAACAGTGTGACCAGAAGGTTTAGACTTGAATTGGTATGGATGGGAGGGGCACGGGGGTGTTGTTGGGGGGTGGGTGGTGGTGGTATGTGGCTGTTAAGGTAGCAGCATTAACCACTTCAAAAGACCTATGAGACCCAAAACATTACATGCTCAGTCTGTAGGCTGAACAGTGTGACCAGAAGGTTTAGACTTGAATTGGTATGGATGGGAGGGGCGCGGGGGTGTTGTTGGGGGGTGGGTGGTGGTGGTATGTGGCTGTTAAGGTAGCAGCATTAACCACTTCAAAAGACCTATGAGACCCAAAACATTACATGCATGTCCCTAACTCATAACTTCACCAAGTGATACCTAATGGAATGAAACGTACGTGTGTGTGTGTGTGTGTGTGTGTGTGTGTGTGTGTGTGTGTGTGTGTGTGTGTGTGTGTGTGTGTGTGTGAGAGAGAGAGAGAGAGAGAGAGACCTTGCTAGATTCACCTCCAGGTAGAAATCCAATACCCATGACTCTCTGGCGGTGTGGAGTTGTTCTGTAACAACTGAAATTCAAAGAGGCTTTTAAGCCAGGTAACCAGATGTAACGAGACTGATTTTTAAAAAGTTCCCATCCAAATTTTTGCACTTACACATCCCGTGAACGGATATCGAACACCTTCACTGATCCATCATTATAGCCAGCTGTTACATGTTGGCTCAGCCCTTGAGAGGCAGACTGAAAACAGACAAAAAATTAGAAATACAAAACAAAACAAGTACAAGCCTAGAATCCCATGTTACCAAGCATACCAACGCAGAGACTGTGCTATCTGAATCTGAAGGCATATTAAATGCCAGCAATTCTTGATTCAAATCCCACACCATGATGCTGGATATTTCGCCAGAAGCATACTGTCCAGCCATTGAAAAAACAGGAATATAGTTAATAGTAGCTCGAACGATGTATATGGAGAAGTCAGGAAAATCCTCCCCCCCCCCCCCCCCCCCCCAAAAGAAAAAAAAACAAAAAACAAAAGAAAAGAACTCATCGAAAAAAGGAGAGACTACCAAATATCCCCTCAATTGTTGCCAGTCCACTACGGCATTCATACTGCGGACACCAGGCCTATGCCCCTGAACAGTTTGCCATGCTGTCACCAACCGTTGCTTAGACTTCTGTGTGTAATCTTTCCATACTCTAACACTACCATCACCTGTGGGCATGTAAAGAAAGATCAACTATCTGATGCACAAAAACAAACTTGTGGAAGTTTAGTGTCTCCAAGTACCCAAATGTAGAAAGGATTCACACTTACTCGAAGCAACAAGGAGGAGGCTGTCATCAAGCTCATTTAGAAGGCAAAGCCTGGACACCCCCTTATCTGCAGCACTGTGATTTTCAAATGTGTTCATCAGCGCTCCCTCCTCATAGTCCCAGATCCTGAAGGACAAGGATCTCAAATTGTTTAGCTTGTACTCTAAGGACTTGAGTTTGCAACAGAGATCACACTCACTCCTCATCGTTGCAAACATAAAAGACTACTTATTTATATAATGATGAATTCATCCATCTCAATGACCATTGATCACTGCTAAAAAACTCTTTTACAAGCTAAAACACTTTTCAGCACCTACCTTAAGCTATTAGGGCATGACAGAGTGACAAAACAGATTACAACAGCTACTTCAGCATATACAAAGCATCAACTTCCTCATCCAAGTGTTTACATGCATCGAGCACCGGGCAACCATATTTTCACTCACTTTCTTTCCCACTCATCTTTTAGTGACTGCCAGGACATTATAATTATCCTTTGCCTTGCGATTGTTACAACCAGAAATGTAAAAGAACTTTGTGTTCAAGACGTGTTCACATGCTGCACCTAGGAGATGGAGACACGTGACAATCTTTAGCCAACTATGACCGTTTTCTAAGTTGATTTTGGGTCCTCAGACCTTCATCCTCCGCTTCATCAGATATTCTGTTTTCCTGTTTCACATTGCTGGAAATTTTGCCAAAAAAGCTGCCCAGCACACATCAAGAGCATAGGTTCAGGTGTCCTACCTCTGTGCATGATTATCTTACCCTATATTACTTGGACCCCAAGCAATTCCTTCTCTTGTCTTCACATGAATATTTCCAGTTGGTATTTGAATTGACAGAGTTGTCTCCTGAGTCCACCCTCTACATGCATTTGTAGTTAATAAAGTTACTCTCCCATGCTCTATCTGCATGAACAAATGGTCAATGCTTCCGCTCCTGTACTAAAAAGAAGTATAAAGAGGATATCAGCCAGCTTGAACAATGGCTCATTTGATCTATCTGGATTCCTTGATGCCCACTATGTCAGCTAGATAAAGAATAGATCGTTTAAGGGAGCCCTTGTTTGTAGGAGTAACTCTGTGAAAGGCAAAGAAGCTAGATGCCATTTGAAATAACCTAGGGCAATACTTGAGTCCGTCAATAAGACCCCTGAACATGAGAATTATAATCATCCGATGGCTGGAATTGTATTAGCTACTTGTAGAAAAGCACAAAAATAATCACTCACTTTCAATTCAACTTGATCCCTTGCTGATCACCAGAATGATAAATAGAGATTATATGTCAAGTCTGTGCTGTGAGTAATCCACATTTTAGTGTACTTTACCATAGTTCCTAATGTTTAAGGAAGATATCCTCAACAAAGGAGGTGATCCCTCCCCAACGAGTGCCAGTCTTGGCTCAATTATTTTACCTTGTTGTTATTTCAGTTGTGCCTGAGAGTGATTATTCTCCCACCAACTTACACCGACATGTTTCAGAATAGAGACTACTGTGGAGCATTTCAGCTGAACTGGAAGTTGGGGATTCTTTTTAAACACAAAAAAGCCTGGGCTGCTATTACAAGGACATCCAATGAATCTTATCACATCACATCTTTTTTACAGCGTTGCTTCAACCTTTTGAAACTATTTGGCAGAGATGGAACTGGAATCCGTGACAAAGATGGAATTATTGAGGGGATAGTGTTTGGAGTCAGTATTCTCCTAAATACGGAAAAGAAGGGGCTCAAAACTCTGAGTGGTTTACTTGAAAGCGACTTTCAAATCAACACTCAATTTAGTGTGTTCTTCAGGTAGATGGGCAGATTGAAGAAACTCAATTAGCACAGTAACTTGGCCTCCAGGCTCTTGTGGAGCACACGGTTTAATATCTCCAGTGCTTTGGGAGCAACTCAAATGAAACGATGAGCCTCCATACTGCACTATCAAGACACCATGTGTCAAGAACACCACATTGTAAGCCTTTGCAAGGGGTTGTGCATTGTTATTCTTCAATGCATCATCCCGACTATGAATAGGAGCAAGAACAAAGACTTTGTATCCTAAAGCTTTAATCGAAATGCATTTTTGTCTCCTTAACTTCAGAACTGGCAGAACTGAAGCAATTTAATACAAAGCTCTCAACATAAAGAGTAAACAACTCACCTGATAACCTCATTTTCATCAGCAAAGCATACAACTGGCATGAAGGGATGCAAGAGCACAGCCTTTACACTAATTTGAGAATCCAAATCCCAACTAGCAATTTGATCACTGACCCTAATCACATCTGCATCACACATGCATAGCATCAAATACCAATCAAACTCCAAGTGACATTTATACTTTATCCAACTCCTGTCATACTTTCCTTTTCATATAATCTAAATGTTTAATTATGAAATGTACGAACAAACATGTTACAATGCATGCATGCCAAGAATGGAACAAATTAGAAAAGGCTGTCTCCCAATCTTTTTAGGAAGGTAACCCGCTACAATCCATTAGTTTTCCTTATTGTGGGGAGAGCAAATGACGTGAAGCTGTAACAACTTACTAGAGTGCTGGCACTTTGATATTCCATCAAGCGCAAGCCTCTCTCTTTCCTCTCTCCGTAACAACACCTCTTCGTCATCATCATGAGAATTTTCTAGAAGTGGCCGGGAAAAATGGCCGCAACTCCAGCTGTACAAAGTTGATGCTGGAACTGTAAAAGCATCTAGCACCTGAGACGTCCCACCTCCAACTAGTGCTGTATCTGCCAACCCTGTGTCTACATTTCTCCGCATATGAGGGCTAAATTCAAGAGAGCATACTCTCCTCATCCCATTCCCAGCTAAAACACTTTGTCCTGTAGGGGGGCTAGCTGGCGGAGTTCTGAAGGTGACAGTGAAATTTCCTGCCAAACAGAAATCTTATCAAACTGTGTGGCTCTGCAAAAAAAAGTGTGCAAATGTGTTGAAGTCAAAAGCATTTCAAATAAACAATTCAGGTCAAAACTCTACTCAAGTAACGAAAACAAACAAGGCATGTTTGTACAAAGGCATTATAGACACTTCCCTTAACATATGATCTACCATACATCTCAAAAACCTATGAGTGGCTAGGCACAAACCTGATGGTGAATCAATCCATGAAAAAGATCGAGGTAATCCTGATAGTGCACCTGGTGGTACAGCTCCAACAGACGAATTCCTATGGTGCCCAGGGCTTGGACCCATAGTGGGGCTGGGGCCTCCCCCTGCTCTAGGATGATTCACCACAACTGGCTCAACACCAATTGTCCGCAAAACTTGCCGTCCCAGACTTGCGACACGAGGACATGGATCCCTTCCAAGAGCATATATAGCAGAAACACACCGAGCATAGAGCCCACTTTCCTCTGTGCGTTGTCTTCTTGGTCTGGGAAGGCCATTGCTAGCATTTCCATTCCCTAACATCCTAACATCCTCTGAAAGATGTGATGAACCATCAGATGAGGGAGACCCCCGCATGACCCCAGATGAATATAAGGAGGGACTGCCAGCATTAACATTAACTGGCACTGCAGCCTCTGCCGAGCCCACCCTTAATCCTGAGCTATGGTTGATTCCCATAGAGCTTCCAGCAATTACCATTTGAGCTGCATGACTGTAGCTACCAGCGGGACTGCGAATAGATGCCAAGGCAGGTAACGAGGTAAGCATAGAGTTGGAAGGAGGCTTTAAGTAAGCAGCAGCCATAGGCTTCAAATGCCTATTATGTCCAATTGCCAACCGTGAAAGGCCTGAACATTAAATTTCAAGATTCTTAGAATGTGGCATAGATCTGTATGCCAAAAGATACAAATTGATAAGATAGGAGGTCATTCAATACACATACCTATCGCTAGCTCTGCTCTTACTAAAGGACTTCCATCACACAGAACCTTTAAAAGAATGTTAGCTATTTCTTGTTCTGCCCTATGCCTCTCTTCATCTTCATATTCATCATCCAAAGAAGAGCTGTCAGCAACAATCTCACCACCAGTAGCAATCAGTGTTCCTAATGCAAATGTCGCAGAAGCTCGAACCTGCATAAACGAGATTCTAAATCTTGATTTGCAGAACATTTTGCTTTTAAAATACAGTCTTTTACTTATAAAAGCATATACCTCAGGCTGTGGCTCAGACAAAAGATGCATTAAGATAGTTGGAGCATTTTCTTGAAGTCCTACTTGCTGTGCACGAGCATACCCATCCCAAAGTTTACCCAGGCACAAACAAAGCCATTGCAAGAGCAAGGGTTCTAACTGCCCTTCTGATGATGAGCATGCAATACGTCTTAGACATATGCTTATCAGACCACACTGAAAACATTCCTCTTGCCCTCTCCGATAACCATCCACAATCACAGCTAAAACAAAAGCAGCCATTGCTCTTTGCTCAGGATAAATGACATCTGGACTATCCAAAAACTTGATGAAGTATTGATGTCCTCCATCTTTAACCAAGTCAACCTGACATGACTGTAGACACAAAAGCTGAGTTAGATGACTATTTTGTTACCCAGTACTAAATACAAGAGCACATCCTGCCACAATACCTTGTCTAATGCTAAAATTTTCGTCCATATAAAAACAAGTATCTGCCTCAGTTCAGCTGCAGTGGTTTGAAGTAGCTTCAGCACATATGGAAAAATCCCAACAGAGAGTGCCTACACAAATCAGCCATTGGTTAAGAGTAGGTATTTGCAAGCTTGTACTCAACACCCAAGTTGGACATTTTGTCTTTTCGGCTTACCAAGTCAACAGCCCAGGCTCCCATGTCGAGGAATTTTCCAAGCAGCACTAAAGCACGAAATCTATGAGATTGACTCAGTAGCACCTGCGATGCAAAGTTCAAATGTTGTGTCAAGCAAACTTGGGATATCACCTTCATCAAACCTTCCTAAATTAGCCTTTATGTTAAATTCGTTACTGGCATATAGATAGCGACCTTGCTTGTCCTGTGTGGAGACTTTGGCCTATCCTTCAGACTGCCAGCACTTTTAATCAAAGGCACTTGCAACTTTCCTTCTTAATTATACAACTTTAGAAAAATCTTTAACTCTCCAAATACTTAAAGATAGACTTGATCTTGTTTATCAAACATAAAAGTTCATGAGACATGTTCACAAGTCCAACACTAAATTACCTTCTAAAGCCAATTCTTAATCCTAAACAGACAAGGCATTTTTCTCTCAACAAAGGAAAACTGAAGTGATTGCCCATTTCCGAAAGAGTTCAGAGAGAAGGGATACTATGAGCATAGTTACTAAAAACTTCAGTTTTCAGCTGTTCCGCATGTTCTGTTTCCATGTGTTCCCATATCCATTGTTGCTCTTCCCACCTCTTGTTATTGGAAACTCCCTAAACTACAGAATTTCTGTTACATTTTCGCTGGTCTTTCCATTTCCCTGCTTCCATAACTATAACTAAAAGTGAAGCTTCAACTGCTGCACAGGTGTGCACGTGTGGTCCCTGCTCCTCCTCCCATCTCTTCCTCCTCTCATCCATCTAGCCCATATGACATACTACTGCACCCAATTTTCTTTCATCCCCTAATATTTTCTTCAATCTTGGATCGCCTTTCTCCCCCTGCCCCTCGCATGCAGCAACCTACCTTCCAGTTAACCATGAAGGAGGAGATAGAGCCTGTAAATAGGCTGAGATGGAACCATAAAGGGAACAGGTCAGCCAGCAGCAAAATGGGCCAAAAATACAAGTTATCCAATATGCCAAGGTCCATTACAAGTGGCAGATGCACCTGTCAAAGTACCCACTAAAATGCCCATACAACCCATGATATGATGCCAACAAAGAATGATGTTCCCCACAGAGATACATCAGTGCCAGGGGAGTAGATTATTGGTGGTATATAGGACCACTGGGGGTTGGTCTTTTGGGTGAAACCAAGGACTACAGGTGGGATCCAAGGATTAGAGGTGTAGCAATCCTAGACAAGGCTCCATAGTTACATGGCATGGGAAATGGGAACAAGAATCGCCGCGAATTGACATTCCATGTGGCTATATAATCACATACACTAGGCATGAAACGGGAAATGCGAATGGGGAACAGGAATGGGGATCCCAAAAATGGTCATCCCATGTGACTATGAGACAAACATGTGCTCAATCACATAGCATAGGTAGTCAGTAGGGATTAGCAGGCCCACTTCTTATGGGTTAGGATTCGACCGCCAAAGGGTAAAGACATATACATTGCAACATTTTATTTTGCCCCAGGGACATCTTCCTTTGCCATACAAGGCATGTCACGACTCAGCATATATGCCCTTAGCTATTCAGAGCAAGGGGAGGTGATTTCAGTAGATGGATTTAATACATGGACAGCAAACCATCAGGTCCCATTCTTAAATCAAATGATCCCATGTTTGAAGATATGGATCTATTTGGGATAGACCTTAACCAAACTTCCCAAGACATTGCACCTTGCACAAACTATAGAGTGTACGTCCTATCCCTAGGGAGGGCTCATGGCTTGGCCATTTACAATGGTCTGGTGTGTCAGCCCCATTCTCGAGACTCGCTTGCTTCCAAATCAACAAGAGAGGGGCCAACTCAATAGATTATGTGCTTGCACCTTCCTCATTGATACCAAACTTCCAAGGCTTCTTTGTATCTTCCCGTCCGACTGGTGTCACCCTAGACCATGGATACCTTGCATTCATATTACTAGATGCCCCCATGCTCATCACATGGGAGATCCGAAGGGAAGAAAAAAACAAAGAGAAGAGAAAGAATAAAGATGAAACACAAAAGAAACAAAAGGAACAGTAATCTGAAACACTGACACAAGGCTGCGCACAACCCACTGCTGGATGATCCGGAGGTGCCTCAGTGAGGGCATTGGAGTAATGGTAGAAGATTTGACTAAGGAAAGTCAATGACAGAGATGATGGCTGGAATGATGGAACTATGATAGGAGGCATGGGCCTAGGGGTAACCATAAATAGACAATGCTCAGGAAACAGGCTGTCCTGCACAAAGGATGGTCCAACCAGCAAATATTGCCAGCTACTAGCTGCAACTGAGGTGCCACTATTGACATGGCATACGTGGCAAATGCACTTGCTACCAATGGAAAAAGGTGGATAACTGACTCTAATCTCCACCTAATGTGCTAAAACTAAAGCAGTATATGCCATCTTATGAGCTTCACATTCATAACCTTTGAGGCATATTCTGGGCTTCCTACGTATTTAAACTGTTATGAAACAGTTGTTACCCCTAGTGCTCTAGGACCCTAGTGGCACTAGGGTTAGGGCTCCTTATGATAGTTAAGCTATCTTAGGGTTAGGTTTTTCTATAAAAGTACACTTCATCCAGCCTTAACACATTACGTATGGGTTCACTTTAGTCATTCGAGTATTATACTCTCATTCATTCATAAATACATTAGCATTCATTTTGTGATTTGAGTATCATTGTACACAATTAATTCTCTCCCTATCTTTCATTCTCTATCAATTAATCGTACATGATACTTCACACCTAGGCCAACAATGGCATTAGTGTGGTTACAACATCATCATCGCTCGTGACCGCCTCCAATGCAGCCATTGCCATTAAGCACCACAACTCGGCTGGCTATGACACAAAGTCCTTGCCATCATGCCAGCTTTCGTCACCTTGACCAATAGGTGCAAATAGTTGCACACCACCATGCCACCATTGTCACCACCATTTCGTCTTTCTTTCCCAAAAATTCGACTACCCTAAACTTTTGTTGCTGCTATAGCCCAGCTTGGGACATAATGCCTATCCTCACCTACCCAATTGCTTCATCACCTTGGTCAGCCAAACCATCAACTCTTGGCTGATACCCAAGCTACCACCCGTCCTAGAATCAGCTTTCTCCAAGGTTACTACCTTCTAAGTTGCTGCCACCCTCATCATGTTCATCTACCACCTTGTGAGTGGACGCTTCTAGCTAGCCCCATTGCATCTTTGTCATGACCTAATTGCAAGTTACCTGCCACCAAAAGTATCACCAAGAATCCATCTACCTATCCCCTTCATTAACAAAGCTCTCCCTTGGTCAGTGCCAACCTATCATGTCCAACAGATGCCACCTACACATGCACGTGCCGCCTTGTTCATTATCCTCACCATGCCCTACGGTCCTACCACAATATCCTGCCACCTCGGCCTTGACAACCTAATTTACCAAATTCCATTCAAAAGAATCATTACTAATTGATTTTTTCCACTTGATACACTAGCAAGGTCCTTGTACCCACACCAGCCCCCAACTGAGCACAACTTGTGCAAAACTTGGGGATTTTCTCGCATTCTCAAAATATGATGCAGATTTCATCAAAATAATTGGGGCTTTTCATCATTTTCCTGACCTTCATCACTGAATTCCCAAATTTCGTCACTGGTTATCATCAATTTGGGTCTTTTCATCAAACACCTTCAATTTCTCTCCAATTTGGGGCTTTTAACATTTGTGGCCAAATTCATCCGAATTGAGACCTAATTTGATGTTTGGTAGGACATTGAGCACCATCAAGATAAAAAGTTTACAAAATCCTCAATTTCTCTTCAATTCCCAATACCATTCAAGACTTATTGCCATTTGAGCTCAATTTTGTCCAATTTTCTTTGGAAATTTCCAGGCTTTTCTGAAATTTGACAAATTTCATCAAATTCGAGGTTCCATTCAGTTTAGCTATGATATTCAGCAAAATTGGGAAAAAAAATCTCAAATCTTTCTTCAATTATCAAGAAAAACTTGGGGCTTTTTTCCAATTTCACCTCCCAAGCACCAGATACTTGGGATTCTTGCCTCAAATCTCTTCCCTCAGCCTCAAGATTTTGAAAATTCATGTTCTTCAGCTTGTTGGTCCTAGGTTTTCCCAACATTAAAACAAATTTCCACTTTTTGAGCATATTTAATGGGTGAATATTCTTAAATTCTATTGCTGTTCACATTTTGGAGTCATCAATAGCCATTAATCTTTGATTTCAGCATATTGCTGACCACTGTCTTTATTGGATAATATTATCTTTCTTCAAAGTTATTATCTCCAGCATACTTTTCTCTCTTCTTTGCAATCAATCAGCAAGAGAAAAATCACTATTATTTGGCTTCCACAAAGCGGCCAGCGTCCTTTCCTTCAGCAACTCTTAATTTTGGGATTATTTTTCTCTCTCTTCATTTCAGCAGAATCTCATTATTGCTGATCATCAAAAATGGCCACCAGTAATGCTGATTTGACGAGCATGCTTGGTGCTGACCACAAGCTCAACGGCACCAATCATCTTATGTCGGCTTACATGATGCAAGTTGTTTTTGTCACCAAAAATGTGCAGAATATTGTGACTGGCACCAAGCGAAGGCCACCTTCCCACCACCTCCCAGCTCAACATGGAGCGGTGTCTCTCAAGATACTAAGTCCTCTTCATCTTCCACTATGGCTCCCACTCAAGAAAATCTAATGGGATGGCCGTGGTGCCCAAGCGCATGCATTAATTGTCTTATCTATGAAGAGAGGCATCATTTCCCACATTAGATCATGCAAGATGGCCAAGGATGCATAAGAACAGCTTATATCCTTGTATCAAGTGCACAATAAACTACAAGTTGCTTGCTTGTCTAAGCAACTCGAAGACATTCGCATATGGACAATGAAGGTAACACAAATGCTTATCTTACTAGCCTCAAAGATCTTCAAGAGGAGTTAGTATATATTGATGTAGTATTCCTAGTTAATCAGCTTGCAGCTTGTTTCTATTACTCTTGATGGTCTACATGAATCTTATCAATGATTTCCAACTACTTTGCAATTGGTAACTATGGGAACCAAAGTTACCTATACTTTCAACCAACTTGTCTCTCCTTTGTTGTAGATGTTGGGAACAACAAAACCATCTCAACCACAATGCTACTTTGGTGACCAAACAAGCCTCTTCCACCGACCATCAAGAAAAAGGTAAGTCTCATCCAAGAAACAAGCAAGCTCGTCCAAAACCAACAGACTCTCATGTGGTCATACATTTACTTCCACAATCTACATCAAAGACCTCCTTCCATGCTAGACATCCTCTACTACTATAAATGGGTGGATGCAATGAAGGCAAAACTTAGACTGCATCGATCAAAATGACACTCGGAAGCTATGTAGCATGCCTTTTGGTAAGCAAGCAATAGGTATCAAATGGATTTTTAAATTGAAAGAAAGTCAAATTGTTCTATTGATAGGTAGAAAGCCTACTTAGTTGCCAAGGACTATGCCGAGTAGTATGGCATCGACTTTCAGGAGACCTTTCCCCTACCTCTTGCATCACTTTTTATAATTCTTGTACTTTGTGGATGACATGCTTGTCAATGGGACAAATGCTGGTCAAATTGCAGCATTTAAGGCTAATTTACAGCAGACCTTTACTATGACAGATCTTTGTCTTCTTCACTTTTATTTTGCAATCCAATTTGCGACCATTGAATGGGGCATCATCATGACATAGTCGAAGTATATTGGAAAGCTTCTATATCCCTTTCACTTTGAGGACTACAAGCCCATGTCTACTCCCTCGGATCCTAGTTTCATCTTCAATTTTGATTATGGTAGCGCATCCTTTGATACTATTTTATATTAACAAGATGTTAGATGCTTGATCTATCTATCATACGAGACCAAGTCTTCAATTTTTTCTCCCAATTGTACAAGTTCATGCACAGCCCTTCACTACTTCATTGGTAGGCAATAACGCATGTTTTTCGATATCTTTGAGGAACCCAAGATCCCAACATTTTCTATAAGGCTGATTCTTTACTCATGGATATTCAATTAGTGATTCAACTGGATTTCTCTATTCCCATGTCTCTCATAGTGGCAACTGTTGTTATTTTGATACATCTCTCGTTTCTTAGTTCAGTAAAAAAAATAGATTGCAATGGCTATTTCCAATTGTGAAGCTTAGTGCAAAGTAGTGTTCAAAACCACAACAAAATGTGGTTGGCTCAAAGAACTACTTGTAGATCTCCATGTGCAATAAACGGCTCCGACAACATTGACTACTAGAGTGCTTTCGCCATTGCACCAAACCCAGTACGTCATGCCCACGCAAAGCATATAGAAGTTCATTATTTTTATTTTCGTCAACTAGATCCTAATGCACCCCTAGATACCCTCACCACCTAGCTTGTCAACTCCCTTCCCATTGCAAGTGGATATATCTTGCCCCATATACCCACTCTCACCATGCTGCCACCTTGTGGTATTGTGCCTCAAAGGAGTTGGTAAAACGTGCAAGACTAAGGTGTTGAGAAACCCTTCACCTGCAGTTTGCGTTTTTGCGTTTCTACGTTTTGCATTTAGGGTTTGCAGCCCCAAAAAGGGGCGCTATCCTAAACTGACTATGCCTATTTATAGACCACTCTCTCGTTCATTCCTTACGGCTGATTCATTCAGTCCATCACCTCTTCTCTCCAGCCTCTCCACTACCCTCACACCCTTCAGGAGGACATTGCGGTTCGTGGTTCGTGGCTGTCTTCATCATCTTCCTTGTGCTACGGCACCCTTGTTCCCTTGTATCACATTCACTCCATGGTTCAGAACTTCATCATTCCATTCATCAGAGTTTCTTCTCTCTTCTCTTCTCTTCTTCATGTTTGCTGAGTTCACTCCGTGTTCCTCCCCGCAAACCCTACTGTCTTGCTGGTATGTCATCTTTTGACATGGTATCAGAGCTAGATCTGCTCAAACAGCGGCAAAGATCCTCCACTCCAGTGAAGGCAAAGACCGGTGGCGGGTTCGGCTTCCACTTATCTTCTTCTTTCCCTACATCAAAATCTCGTTTTTGTAGGTTTCAGGTGTTTTCAGCTTGCTGCCCACACCCCTTTCGCGGAGGACATCACAATCTTAGCTGTCCCTTACTGTCATCTACAGTCTGGTGCCTGTTTCCAGCCTTCCACCCGCAGCTTGCAGCTATTTACAGCAAAGTGACTGTTGCTGATCACTCTCCATTCAGAAAACAATCTCGTTTTTGCAGATTTCAAGTATTTCAGCTTGCTGCCCACACCCCGGACGCGGAGGACATCGCGGTCCAAGCTGGCCATTGCTGTCTACAACAGTTTGGCACCTGTTTCTAGCCTATCACACACTGTTTGAAGCTGATTTCAGCATATTGACTGCTATTGCTGTTTTTTCCTGCGTTTGTAGTCTCTCTCTCTCCTTTAGGCTGTCCTGCCTGCGTTTTTAGTCTTTCTCTCACCTGCTGCCTACGGTTTTAGTCTTTCCCTCTCCTACAGGCTGTCATGCTTGCGTTTTTAGTCTCTCTCTTTCCTCACTTGCGTTTTTCTACTGGTTGCAACCTCTTACTACTGGTCACATCCTCCTCCCATTGGTAGCTCACTTCCATTTCTTCCACTACCCTCCCACCCCTTGAGGCGAACATTGAGGTTCGTGCTTTACACTGCCCTCACACCCCTTGAGGCGGACATTGCAGTTCGTGGTTCATGATCAGACATTTCAGAGTCCGTAATCCATGAATTTTTGGATTCCCTATCTACTTCAAAGGGGGATTCAGAGGGGGAGGTTATTTCTTTGCCCTCAAAGGAGGCATCTACTTCTTCGACTTCAGCGGGGGCCCCTCCACCTCCCACCTTAGAGGGGGAACCTACTCCACATGAAGCTCTTCACCCATCCTCTACTTTCTTGGGGTGGCTGTCTTCGACTAGTCATCTTTTCTACTGATACCCAGGATCTTCAGGTACCACCTAGATCGGGACCTCGGAGGTTCAGCCGTGACTTGGTGGCGAGACCTTCGTATTCCTTCCAGCATGGATGCACAGAGCTAGTGGCTTCTCTCCCGAGATTGAGGTTCGGGTTCTCCAATTCACTCTGTCTAATGTTCTTTACTGCACGTTCCCTTTCCAGTGGAAATCTTGGATCTTAGGGATTCTCTACATCTTCTTCCTCCTCTTCTCTTCTTGCCTTAGTCACTTGGTTAGAATGGAGCCACCTCATGAGATCAAGTACGGGCATATCCTTATGGTTCTCGGCACCACACAAAGTCCGACATTCCTCCTATGCGTTGCATGTTTTCATCATCCTTGTACTAGGGCGCTTGGGCCAGTGAACAATTTCCCCACAAGGGACACTGTCCAAGTGGCACCTGCTGCATGAGCATTCTTCAACACGTAGCATTGCATCTCCACCTCACTCTTCTCTTGTTCCCCTTTTTGGGCTTGAGAGGGGGTGTTGAGAAACCCTTCACCCGCAGTTTGCGTTTTTGCGTTTCTACGTTTTGCGTTTAGGGTTTGCAGTACCAAAAAAGGGTGCCATCCTAGACTGACTATGCCTATTTATAGACCACTCTCTCATTCATTCCTTACGGCTGATTCATTCAGTCCGTCGCCTCTTCTCTCCAGCCTCTCCACTACCCTCACACCCCTTCAGGAGGACATTGCGGTTCGCAGTTCGTGGCTGTCTTCATCATCTTCCTTGTGCTACGGCACCCTTGTTCCTTTGTATCACATTCACTCCATGATTCGGAACTTCATCATTCCATTTATCAGAGTTTTTTATCTCTTCTCTTCTCTTCTCTATGTTTACCGAGTTCACTCCGTGTTTCTCTCCGCAAACCCTACTGTCTCACTGGTACGTCATCCTTTGACATAAGGTCCACCAAACCTAGAGGGTAGCTCTTGATACCTTGCACTCTTTTTTAGCAACTCGTAAGACAAAACAAAAAAAACATGCCTCATGTGCTTGAAACAAGAGCTATGCCAACAGTTCTTAGGTATAAGCTACAAGGAACCTTGAAGGATGTTGCAAGACCCCCATCCCTCCGCATCCATTCTCTCCTTAAACATGGTATATATATACATCACATGCATCCTAAGCACAAAACCAACCCCCTCTACCCTTACCATTAAAAGCCACCCCCCCCATACCCTAATTCTTTACAACTAGCAAGGTCCATGATAGGATTGCCAAGCTCCGAGCTAGAAGATTACACAATCATGATGGCTTGGTGACTAAGCACATCCCTCATGCGAGAGACACATAAGCAGCATTCGCACATATGTTCAACTACGTTGTATGGGAGGGCCTCCCTACTTGCTAGTCAAGAAATACCATTGTGTGAAGAAAATACCCTAACATAGAAACATAAATAACACGGTACGACAAGGCATAGATTGATAGAAGAACACATTTAGGGTTAGGGTAACTCAAAAACAATGAACAAAGAGAATGAATGAAGTGATAAGACTACTAAATATACAATGCTCATACAACAAACACACTATGCAGTGAATGAATACTGAACCTTGAACTCTTATATCTCAAGAATGAGAGCAAGGGATAATGAGTTGGAGAGTGTGTCATACTCCGAATGGATCTAGGATCGCAGCAAGGCAACCTCCGGATGTCAAACACCAGCAAACGCAACCAAGAAAGGCTGGATCCGATGTAAACGGCAGTGCAAGAGAGAGAAAGACTAAAAACGTAGGTGAGGAGAGAGAAAACAGTGCACGCAAGCTACAGGAGAGAGAAATGAGCAAACGCAGGCTGCAGGAGAGAGAAAACACCAAACACATGCCGCAAGAGAGAGAAAACAGCAACAACAAGCTAAGCAGATGATGGCAACAGTTGGAGGAGAGAAAATCTACAGAGCAGCATCTAGGACATACAAATGTAGCACTATACTAACATGGCAGGTTGTACGACAGCTAGACAACGGACAGCAGCAATCGCCTTGCTGAAAACAACAGCAAACTGATGACGAAGGGCTGGAAACAAGCACCACATGAGTGAAGACTACAATGGACAGCTTGGACTACGACGTCCTTCGCAAACGGGGTGTGGGAAGCAAGCTGAAAACACCTAAAACTTGCAAAAACGAGATTAAGCTAAATGGAGGGCAAAATACCTATTTATAGAAAATTTGGACTCTCCCAAGCGGGTTTGTGCTTATGGAATACAGACACTCTCTAAAAACGGATTTCTTTTGAATAAACAAGGTTTCTTCCTTAATTAAGTATGTTTTGAGGTTGTTTAAGTGAAGCTAATGCATTTTTAGCTCAACACCCTCTCTTAGGCCCAACATGGGTGCCACAGGAAGTAAGCCAACCAAGCACTTTTTTTTCTCTTTATCTTTTACCCCAAGGCGTCCCACCCCAAAGCAACCAAAGCATCAAACAAAGGGTGCACGTCGGCTGCCCAGTGGCCCACTAAGACTACAAAGGCGATGGTTATCTTACCAAGGGAGCCCAAGAGATCACCCCAAAGAGACAAGGGCATCAGACCAAGGATACACGGCAACTGTCAGGTGGCCTACCAAGTTCTACAAAGGCAGATGGAATCAACTATGGACTTTTTGTTCTTTTTTTTACTGAGGGCTTTGTAGTTTTGATAGATTTTACATTAAGTAAGGTTTTCAAATCAATTTTCATTCTATTGAGTTTCCGCGCCCCAAATGGGAGAGTAATAAGGGATGATCAAACCCAAGACCTTCACAAAACAAGCATACTATCCCTACCATTACGAGGTATCGGTGAATAAGAAAAATGGCTAAGATATCGGTGACACAAATATAGCAAAGATGTGAAGCAAGCAAGACAAGCAAAGCAAGCAAGCAAGCTAGGAAGAACTGCCTTGGAGACTACCATGTGCAATGCCATGAATATGGTGGATCAAGAGTCGACCACTCCAAAATACCGAAAAGGGATAAATGCGCACACACATAAACAAAATGGCAATGCATGGGATAATGCAAAGGGAGGTGCAAGATATCATGCTCACGCAAAATGCAATGCAACGGTGCCATTTATTTTGGAGTGACAAATGTCCATAAGTACAATACAAAAGAATAAATGAATGAATGAATGTCTAAAAATTGTAAGCATCATCACTATCACTATTAAGAGAAGTAGTCGTCTCCGCTCAAACTCAAAGGGAAAGCAAGAGAGAAGGCCTCTCCCCATCAATCTGAAGAAGTAGAGAAGAGTGTACCCAAGCCAATCATGGGTAGAAGGTACTGAAGAATCGGTCGGTTGACCACTTTGGTCAAAATGTCTACAAAATTATCTGATGAAGGTACAAACTCTAGGCGGATAGTGCCTAGCTCAACCTGCAATCTGGAAAAGTGAAAGTAGACACCCACATGTCGCATCCGTGGTGTGATGATCAGATTGCTCGCAAGGACAATGGCACTTTGGTTGTCGTAGTAAACAACGTGGAAGAGTGACAAGGAAAGCGAAGCGCTGCCAGTAAGCTCCTATGATAGATGATCTCAATGGTGTCATCAAAGAGAGTCCTATCCTCAACCTCGGCCATGAAAGCTGCCACCATCTCTTATGGCTGGACCAAAAAATGGGACAGTGCCCAAAGTGAAGAGAGAGTCACCATGGAAACACCGGATGTTAGGATCTCCTACCCAATCAAAATCAATATACCTCTGCAAACATAAACCAGAACCATAAGTAAGGCCATAATAATAAGTATATCGTAAATAACGTAACACACCAAGATATACAATCCAATGTGACATCCCAGGTGTTGTGAAATACTGATTGAGAATGTTGACTGAGTAAGCTAAGTCTAGCCTAGTATGAATTAACCAAAGAAGTTTCCCTACAACAAATCTATACATATGCACATCAAAGGACTGACCTAGGATATCCTTCGACAAGTGAACAGTAGGGCTGAAGGAGTCACCACTAGCCGTGTCTGATCTATAGTGAACTGTTCCATGAGCAAAAGTGTATCCTTCTCTTGTGACACAAAAATACAACCCCCAAATCGAACTACCTCCATTCCCAAGAAGTAAAACAACAAATCAAGGTCTGTCTGTCATCTCAAATGTAGCACTAAGCTTTGCCTTGATTTCCGCTATGCCAAATGTAGAGGAGAATGTAGATGACCCCCTCTATAGTAGATCGAACATATAAGTTCAGGTCATAAGGGCTAGAATGGTATCCATGAGTCTGTAAGAACTCGTCTATCTCATGGAACCAAGACCGTGGTGCTTGGTTCAGCCTATAAAGCATAGTTACCTAGAGTGGGGAACGGGAACAGAAACGGGACCCCCTGGAACGGGGGGAATGTCCAAGGTCGGGGAACGGGAACGGGAACGGGGGGAACGGCACGTCTTAAGTGCTCCAAATATGCCCTACATGACCCAAATTGCCCCAAAGAATGTCCCTCTAATTGCCCCAATACCCGTCAATGCATGAAATTGACCCAAATGTCCCAAAATTGACTCGATTACCCCCATAGCTCCAAATTGCCTTGAATTTTCCCAATTATCCCAATTTCCCTTGAAATTAGACAATATAAATGGATGAATACCTTGGAATTGAGGATCGGCTGAAACTTGATTCTGATTTGCAAGAGTTGATAATGCATCAAATTTGAACTTTGCATGGACTCCTAATTAGCTTGTGGGTTGTCTTGACACTTTGAATCTTCAACCCGAAAAAGAGAGAGAGAGAGAGAGAGAGAGAGAGAGAGAGAGAGAGAGAGAGATTAGTGTGTGCTAATGTGCCAATGGAGATGGGTAAATATGTGGTAGGACTATGACCCAAGCAAAAAAAAAACGAGAAAAAACGTCAATTTTCAATCAATAGGCCCGGCTGTTCCAAACAGGGAACGGTAGGGAACGGCAGGGGGAACGGCAGGGAACGTTCCCTGGCCGTTTCACCTCCTTGGAGGGTTTGGAACACATTAGGCCGTTCCTATAGGCCGGAACGGCCGTTCCCTATTTCTATGTAGGGTGAACTCAAATTTTTGAAGGTAAGTGTGACTCATAGAATACTCTACTCATCTTCTTGGTAATAAAGAAAGGACCGAAGTACCTAAAAGATAATTTATAGCACTTCATGGTGGTCATCGAATCGGGGTCCTTTGGGACTTTAAGGAAAACCCAATTGCGTTTCCGGAGCTCACTAGGAGTACGTTGTTGGTTAGCATAAAACATAGCACAATCTTGAGCCATTTTAATGCTTTTTCTTGCAATTGTCTGCATCTCATGCATATCATGTAGAAAGTTAACTATGGACTACATTTTCACCCCCTTGAGCTCTATAGCAATCGGTAGTTTTGGCTCATAACTGTAAATAAGTATGAATGGGCTATAGCCAGTAGGGGAATGCTTAACATTGTTATAAGCAAACTCTCTTGAGGAAGATAATGCTCTCAGTCAGATTGTCTATGGGAGACATATTATGCATGAAGCATATTCTTCATGGTTTGATTCGTTCATTCGGTTCGTCCATCATTTTCATGATGTTCTGAGGATGACACGGACAATCAAGTTTTGAGTTTTTGGAAGAGTTTGTATTAGAAATGGCCAATGAAATTAGGACCCCGGTCGTAGATTATTTTGTTGGGCAAACCATAAAATCTATAAAGTTATTCAACAAAGAGATGAACCAGCCAATTCATGGCTTTTCATGATTGTCTTTTATCTCCAAGCGTAAAAGAAATCATGGGCTTCATCCACATCTAGTTCACCCCTATCTGCCCACCGTAATTTTTTCCACACAGCCATATCAATAAAAGATCTCTTCTAAGAGAAAAGTACACATTGCATTTGTTGTCTTGGTTCATGTAGAGCTCTCCCTTCCACTTGATTAGTCAAGTATTCACAGAGGCAAGTACATGATACCTCAATTGCCAAAGACCTATACGCATCATGAGTAAATTCACTACCCACTTAAAATGAAGAGACAAGGGATATGTGGGCTACAATCTATCCCCATGTGTCAAAGATGAATGTCTCTTCTAAGAGAAAAGTACACATTGCATTTGTTGTCTTGGTGTGTGGAGCTCTGCCATCCACTTGATTAGTCAAGTCTCTCATAGACAAGTATAAGATACCTCATTTGCCAAAGACCTATAGGCAACATGACTAAATCCACCACCCACTTAAAATGAAGAGACAAGGAATATGTGGGCTACAATCCATCCCAATGTCTCATAGATAAATACATAAATTGAGCCATTTTTGTTAATCGATCGACCACAACTCAAATTGTGTCATGCCCTCGATTAGTATGCGGTAATCCCACTTCAAAATCCATAGAAATGCTACTCTGTTTCCTATTAGGGATTTGTAAAGGATACAATATTTTTTCTTATCTATGTCATTTAGCTTTTTAAGTTGATACTGTGAGCACTCACGCACATAAGACTCAACCATAGTCTTACTATGCGGCTAATAAAAATAATGAATAACCAAGGCCAAAGTTCAGTGTATCCTAGGCATAGAGACAGGGAACGCCCGTTCCGGCGCATAGGAACGGATTAACATGTTCCGGGAGGTACGAGCCCAGGAAACCCTGGCGAAACATTTCCCCCCGTTCCCGCCCGTTCCTTGGCCGTTCCAGCAAGGTAATTTTTAAATTTTAAAAAAAAATTGTCGCCCACAGCCCGCTACTCCTGCCCGTCGCCCGTTCACCTCCTACGTGTCGCCCGCCTACATCTTGCGCGTGTCGCCGGCGAGCTTCTCCCCACTCCCGCCTATTGCGCTTGCTCCTGCTCCCGCGTCCGCTCTTGCTCCGCCTGTTCCGCTTGCTCCTGCTCCGCCGCCCGCTCCCGCTCCGCCGCCTGCTCCCGCTTCACTCACCTGCTCCTCCTGCCACACCTACCTCGCCAAGGCCGTGCGGCGTGCCTACTTCTGCCCACCTGCCTCTCCCGCCTACGTCGCGTGCGGCACACGGTACACCTCTATTGATTGCTTGGCTTGACTCCCGCCCGCGGTTAGGTGAGGTCCGAGGAATCTAGATTCTCGATACTCATGTTGAAATTTTGGCCGAAATTTCTACAATTTCATTGGACTTTCAACTTTGGTTGAAATTTCTACAATTTCATTGCACTTTGACACATGGATGTTGAAATTTGGCTGCAAATTTCTATAATTTCATTGAAGTTTACTGATTATTAGTCACTTCTATATAGATGGCAGCATTGACATCTATGGGATCTTCATCATCCTCAGCAGGTACTTTGTCAACAACTGGACGAAGTCGAAGCACTACTTGGTCATGGTGGGATGAGGTAGATGCAGGGGTGCCATTGAGAGGTGGAGGGGCTCGCCCCTGGAAATGCAAACTTTGCCTTATGCTCGCACTAGTGGGGTTGATAAAGTGAGAGCCCATCTTCTACATGAGGAGGGAAAAGAGGTGCGTTTTTGCACCAATGTATCAATTGAGAAAAGGGAGGAGTTACTTGACCGCATAGCCACTTCTATGGGGAATTCACATGCCAGGAGGACGCCAAATATAGTAGTGGATCCAACAACATGGACTCCAAGGCCAGCAAGGGCATGGTGCTTCATGCAGAAGACCACCAGGATTAGTGGCTACGCACCCTTCTCGTGGGCCATCAATGGCAACAAGTCGTGGTGTTAAACAGAGTTCATTGCACACTTCATGGGAACCAAAGAAAAAAGAGGAAACAGATGCAGCAGTGGCACGCTTTTTTTACCATGACCATATTGCATTCAAATCAGCCAAGTCACCTTATTTTTTAAATATGGTGACAAAGATTGCAGAGTATGGACCCACATATAAGCCCCCTTCATCAGAAACTATCAGGACTCCATTGCTTCAAAAGGAGGAAGTAGCCATAGAAATTGCAATAGCAAATATTCGCAATCAATGGGCAAGAAATGGAGTGACATTGATAGCAGATGGATGGAGTGACACACGCCATAGGTCCATACATGGTGTTGTTGCATATTCTCGTGGAGATGTATACTTCATTGGTAGTCATGATGCTTCAAAGACTGGAAAGAGTGCAGATGTATTGGCATCCGAGTGTGCAAGGCAGTGCAGGCTGTTGGGGCAGAAAATGTAGTGCAGTTTGTGGCAGATGGTGAACCTACAAACAGGGCAGCAGGAAACATTTTAATGGCAATGTATCCACATATCACCTTTAGTCCATGCATGGCGCATTGCTTGAATAACTTGTTGAAGGATATTGGGGACTTGCCATGGATTGCATCTCTTGTTGCGAAAGGCAACAAGATTATCACATTTAAATGTAATCATCACTACTTGCATGTTGAGTTTCGCAAGAGAAGTGACAAAGAACTTCTTAAATACTCGGATACACGATTTGCATATAACTTTCTTACGCTTGGTCGATTGCACTATTGCAAAGGTGCAATTAGGGAGCTATTTGCTAGTGATGAGTATGAAAATTGGACTGGGGCTGCCACGGGCTGCCACTGCTACTGCTGTGTTATGTAATGCATATGTTTCTGATAGAGATTTTTGGGATGAGGTTGATCGCACCAACCAAATGGTTGATCCTATTATGCACATGTTGAGGCTTGCAGATGGCATGGATCCATGCATTGGGAAGATCTATGAAGGTATGGATCGCATGATTGAGAGGTTGGAGAGTTTGGAACCAAATGCAGATAGGTATGAGCAAATCAAGGAGTTATGCATCAGCAGATGGAATGAGTATGACTCTCCTATGCATTTGCAGCATATGTACTTGATCTTGAGTTTCAAGGAAAGATGCAAGAAAGAGACCTTGAGGTGGTCAAGGCTTGGAACACATTGCTTGCAAGGCTTTATCCTAGCCGTGAAATGCAACGCAAAATTAAAAATCAGCTCTCTGTATATCAGCAAACATTAGGGATGTTTGGTACAGAGGATGCACTAGAGGACAGGACAAATATTGGGGCTGCTTTATGGTGGGAGGACTACGGGGTAGAAGCTCTAGAGTTGCAGAGTTTGGCTATTCGTATTCTTAGCCAAACAATTAGCTCTTCTAGCTTAGAGCACCTATGGAGCTCATTCAATCACATTCACTCAAAGAAGAGAAATCGTCTTGGTACAATGAAGACGAATGACCTAGTTTATGTGAGCTCCAATCTTCGCTTGCTAGCTCGTACATCAATTGCAAAGGCTGATTCTTTTATATGTTGGGAAAAAGATGCCGATGATGATGATGGTGATGGTGATGGGCAGGATGTTGTTCAGCAGGATGAGCATTCAGGTACAGTGGAGCCATCTTCCATGAATCAGAGCACTTAGTAGCTAGCCTTTTGGAACTTTAGAGTATTGATTTGGAAATTGGAGCTCTTGTAACTTGGATCTTTACTATTTAGGCTTTAAAGTTTAGTGCATATTTTGTGTTTTTGCAATGCACACTTGTTGCCAGTTGGACTTATGCAACATTGTTGATTACAATGTTGAATTATGAATGCGACAATCCATTGTTGGTTACAATGTTTTGAATCTTTATTATTGTTGAAACTTGATTATTATGTCTCTAGAGTCTAATTTCATGAATTATGCTTGATATGATCTCTCTCTCTAGATTCTAAGACAAGTGTTGACTCTGTGTGTGTGTGTGTGTGTGTGTGTGTGTGTGTGTGTGTGTGTGTGTGTGTACCATTCCCTCCGTTCTCGTTCCCTCACTTTGGGCGTTCCCCCCGTTCCAAGGGGTCCCGTTCCCGTTCCCCGTTCCTGGTAACTATGTCACCCTATGTTTCACGTGAGTCCTATGAAAGAATAACTAGATCAAGGTGAGCAAATTGTTTCAAATGAGAAAGTTCCACAACTTGAGGATACCACTCATTATGTTCCACTCGAACCCAAATTGGTCCTTCATCTTAGGACTAAACAATCCCATCGGACCATTTATCAATTGCCAAGAGACAGACACTACTTGAGAGTCAGTACATTCATTGAAGAGTTATTTTCTTCACTAGGTTCCTGATGATATTGCTAAGGACAGCAATCATTCATAAGGGGGAAAGTGTTATGTCCCTCAACATCCAAATGAGTAGCATTGGTCGCACTAGTTACAAAGTGACGTGGTGTGAATGCACTGAGGACACTTCGAGGTTGGGGCAACCGACTCCTATTTATAGGACTCAAGGCCTTATTAAGCACATTCATTATGTGATCACCATTCTTGAACTCTTGGCCCGTCGACCAACACATCCATACACCGGGATGGTGTGGACTGAGGATATGAAATCCCAACCCTTGGGATGAAGTCGTGGCTTAGAGTGCTACTAGCTCCTAGGCTCGGCAGAGAGCTTGTTTGGCTCTATAGCTAGGAGATGAGTATGATGTCTAATCCCTTTTGTGTTGAATTTAGCTTGCATGGTGTCTTGTGTGCAAGTTGAATCCCAAAGGGACATGTCAGGGATGCCCCCTTTCTCCGTCACTATTTGGTCTCTACATTGATTGTTGATTGCATATCTCAAGGAGGAGATAGAGAAGCTCCACTAGCTAGCACTTGGATACCTCTCCTATTATGTACAAATAACATTGTATTGATAGTTAATTCTCCACATAGACTACAAAGACATTTGAACACACTACATTCTTATGCATTAGATAGTGGACTCTTAGTGAACCTTGATAAAACAAAGGTAACGATGTCTAACACTACACCATCGTGGGTCAAAATATCAACACCTAAACTCACAAATGGGCAAGAGGAGCTAGAGTATATGGATTCCTATACATATGTGGAAATATCATATACAAGTCCCATCTTCTCTATCAGAGAGGCAACAACCACTAGACTAACCCAAGGATACACAATACTAGGTGGTCTAAAGAGAATGAGCTCACAAGTACAATTTCAAGAACCCCACACTAAGATGTGATTCTTTGATACATTGGTCACATCCACATTACACTAAGGAGTACATGTATAGGCCCCAATCTTGATCATTGCAAACTCACAAATGGGCAGGAGGAGTTAAGAGTATATGGATTCCTATACATATTTGGAAGTATAATATACAAGTCCCACCTTCTCTCAAGAGAGGCAATAGCCACTAGACGTTTCCAAGAATACACATCACGAAGTGGTTTGAAGAGGATGAGCTCATAGGAACAATTTAAAGAAACCCAAACTAGGATGTGACTCTTTGATACATAGCTCACATCCATAGTACACTATAGAGTACATGTATGGGCCCCAGTCTTGATCACTGCAACCGATCAAGTCCCACTTATAATGGATGTAGATCAATGGAGAGACCATTTGTATCCATGATTTCCAAGATGCTCAAATAAGCTACTGGCTATATCGATCATGGTGGCTGAACCCCTCACCAAATCAATCACATACGTAGCTTGTGGGATCTACCCAAACATAGATATGCACGGCTGGCCCTTGAGTTCTTTCGATAGCTTGCTAGAGAGGGTGATACTTCATGCTAGTATACATTGATGTTAGCCTCGTTTGAGTAACATGGCTTTAGCATGGACAAGTTACCCCCCTTTCAGTACTCTCTTGATGCACCATCTCTTACCTTGAGTCACTCAAAGATTAGCAAGGTTATCAAGATGGATCTCACCTAGCTAGACAATGAGACAAGGCTCGCAACACTACATGAGCTAGAGATGAAGCTAGCTTTCTATAGAGCGTATCTTCTCCATACTACAGATGATGGATTTTATTGAACACAGGGATACATGGACACTCACCCTTCACATGAAATCAAATGCGCTATTAGTCAACTATGTACCTCTTTCTGTCAATTAGAAATTGAGACTGGTAGATACAAATCCATCCCTCTAGAGGAGCACATATACCAAATATGTCTACTAGAGCAAGAGACAAAAGGCACTATATTTGCCACTACCCCAACATACCACAAAATCCGAGGCTATTTCCATTGTCTATTTAGAGACGAATTTGGACCACTGTCTAGGGTCATGGATTTCACTGATTAGCAATGTCTTGGCCTCTTCCTCCTTGCGATACAATGACATAGGAACACTGTTGAGCTAAAATATACATTAAATGCTGCTTAGCCTCTTGAACAGCCCCAAAAATGCTTATTTAATGCAAAAACCCTAAAACAAGGAGTCGTTCAAGAGAGTTAAAACAAGGAGATGTTCTAAACTCTTGAGGACACAACTTTCTATAAATAGGCATGCTGCCTCCATTCAGCCCTGATCTCGTCTTTTGCAGGTTTCATGTGATCTAGCTTCGCTACCCACACCCTATTTGCGGAGGACATCTCATCTAGGCTGCCCAACATTGTCTCCATCCATCCAACACTTGTTTCCACCCTCCATCGTGCAGTGTACATTGATTTCTTCTTTGTTTACTAATCAAACACATCATCTACAGATGGTGACCTGCTGAACTGCTGTGTTTATGATCCACTGCTGCTGTATAGATTGCCACATCATCATACTTGCATTTTTGTTGCCATCAGCCTGCCCATGTCATCAAACCTGTGTTTTGCTGCCATCAGCCCACCACATCATCATCAGCGGCTGTGTTTGCTGGTTTTCTCTCTCCTCTGCCTCTCCAATAGCATCATCCATTGTTGCGTTTGCTGCAGTCCAACATCTTGGAGGCTGCTTTGCCGCAATTTGGGATCCAACAAGAGTACAACAAACTATCCAACTCACTACCTCTACCTCAATCCTTGAGACACAAGAGCTCCAGGGTCAGTATTCATTCCCTGCACAATTTGTTTGCTACATGAGCATGGTATTTTCAATATTCGCTCACTTTTCCATTCAGTGTGATCATTGTCTATGAGTTACCCTGAACCTTTCGGTGTTCTATGTGAGTTTATGCTTTGTCGTATGTTGTTATCTCTATTTTTGTGTTAGGGTATTTGTTTACACGATATCATAGCCGAGTACTCTCAGAAAAAACTTGGCCTTGATCTGAAAGCTCCTTGCAAGTGCCAGAACAACAAAAGGGAACCTGACGTCAAACACATCTTCACCACATCATGATCCTCCTGAGCCTAGCGCATCGAGATTCGAGCCAAAGTGGGTCACACGGCTTGCTCCACAAATATCCGACATAGTCGGAGAAACATTGGACTACCATGGAGTCCCTCCACCTTACAAGATTACATGAGCCGAGTAGTATGATCTTATCTTATGCATCAAGCTCAACGGCAAATTGAAGATAATTCTGAGTTTTCCCCTTCAGATTCGGCGCACTAGTCTAATGATTTTGCACAAAGGATGGAAGCTCCACAAAGGACTAGCCATCCTGACATGGAATCTGGCATGGAGTACAAACCTTTCATCTCTCTACAACCTTCATCTCCATCTTTACCTCTTTGATCTCTTCCATACACATCTCTACTTTCATTCACTCCTATATCAGGTACACAAGATAACACTTCTCGATCTTATGAACTTACTTCCTCTTTTTCGCAATATATTTTTTATGCTCAAGATGAAGGAATTCTTCAAACCAAGTATTGGTTCATAAGCCTTGAAGAAGATAGATTTCTTTAAGTTGCAAGATTCATTGGTGAGTGCTCCTTCTCCATCTTTTCCTTCTGCTTTTACATTTCATGGTCAATTTGATTTTCGTAAATCATCCTTTTTATCATTTGCATTTAATGGACAAAAGAAACCTAACTCATTTCCCACAGCTATACCAATCATAAATCCATTTAATCCCCCACCCATCCCTCCCTCATCCTCTAATACACACTCCTTTTTGTTGGACCAAGAGGGACACAACAAAGAGAGATAGAGGTCGAGCAGGAGTGAGCATGAGGGTGTGACTGCTGGAGAGAGTGTGAGCAGAGTGAAAGTACGAGTCGATTAAAGTGTACCAACAATGTATTGGTACACAAAGAATAAAATGTATATATACTTGCGGCACGTAAAGGGTGCGTTCACATGTACAATGTGTGTGTACTATACACGGAGGTTACCGGGCCTTTATCCCAACAACCTCCCACTTAAAGGTCCGATATGAACCTCTAGCTAACCAACTCCCACTAGTCGAATGCAATGCTCGTGCTGAGCTTTGCTTAGACTTTTAGTGAGAACATCTATAAGGTTATCTTGTGTTTTAATCTTGGTCAATGTGATTTGACCATCTTCCAGAATCTGTCTGATGAAGTGATATCGCACATCTATATACTTTGTGCATGAATGATACAAGGCATTCTTAGCCAGATACACAGCACTCTGGCTATCACATCTCAAAAAACTACAGTACCCATAGACATGCCGAGATCATATGCAAGTCTGCTCAACCATATAGCTTTCTTAGAAGCTTCAGTATGTATTCAAATTCAGTGGTACTCAATGCAACAATGTTTTACAACCTAGAACACCAAGAAACAGCCCCACCAGCAACCATAAAGACATACCCGCTAGTGGACCTACGAGTGTCCAAGTCACCTGCCATGTCTGCATCACAATAACCCTGCAAACTAAGTGCACCCTACCCTTTGCAAATACTTTTTCTTTGTGTATCCTTAAGGTATCGAAGAATACACTTGACAGCCTCCCAATGTGCTTTGCTAAGATTTGACATAAACTTGCTAACAACTCCCACTGCATGAGTAATGTCTAGACGAGTAGCAACCATAGCATACATAAGAGAGCCACAAGATCATGCATAAGGAACTCCCTTCATAGCATTTGCTTCCACGTCATCTTTCAGACTGTTGGCTTTGCTAAGCTTGAGGTAAGGAGGTAAGGGTACCTCAAAAGGCTTAGCTTCAGCCATGTTAAATCTATCTAGTACCTTTCCAATGTAGTTTTCTTGGATAAAAAGTAATTTCTACATTCTATCTCTATGAATCCTCATGCCCAAAATATGCTTTGCATTCCCCAATCTTTCATGGAGAAAGCCGATTTCAACTGATTTATTAGAGCATCCAAGCTAGTCTTTCTTTTCCCAACTAGTAACATATCATCCACATACAAAACAAGTATGATGGGGCTGCCATCTGCATCCTTTTTCATGTACAAGCCATGATCTGCATGGCTGCATGTAAACTCACGAGATAGCATAAAAGTGTTGAACTTTTTGCACCACTGCCATGGTGCTTGCTTCAACCCATACAGGCTGCATTTTAACTTACACACCATCTGCTCTTTTCCAGGAACTACAAAGCCCTCCAGCTGTTTCATGTAGATTTCCTCATCAATGTCGCCATGCAAGAAAGCTGCTTTTACATCCATTTGATACAGCTCTAAATCCAAAACAGCAGTAAGAGCAAAAAGCACACGTAAAGTGGTCATCTTCACAACAAGTGAGAAGACCTCTTGGAAGTCAATCCCTTCCTTGTGTACATACCCTTTGGCAACTAGCCTTGCCTTGTACTTAGGTTTCCCATCAACTGTCTTTACTTTGTAAACCCATTTGTTTGGAAGAGGCTTCCTTCCTTTGGGCAACGACACAAGATCCCAAGTATCATTAGCATACAAAGATTTAATCTCTTCCTGCATAGCTAGCTCCTACTTACTGCTGAATTTGCATGACTTGGCCTCTTTATATGGAAGAGGCTCACCCTCATCTGTAAGCATCACATAATGTAAGGAGGGGTCAAACCTATGCGGTTGCCTTCTTACGCGTATAGACCTACGTACCCAATGATCAACATTTTCAGGAATTGGGTCTACATCTAGAGATATATTATTTTCAGCATTTATTGGCTGCTGTAAACCATTTTCAGCATGCTGTTCATGCTGTTGTAAAGCACCTTCATTTTCATTTCCAGCACCTGCATTTTAATAATCAGCAAACCTATCTTGTTGTCCATGACCTCCTTGTGCTTCTATTTGCTGTCCATCATCATCTAGCTCAAAAATAACCGGCTGATCATCAGTTTCAGCCTGTGGTACAGCACCTTGAGGCTCATTTTCTAAAGTAATAGGTGGCTGCAAACTCTGAAACTTCACCTTTTTCAGATCTTCGTTAGAAGCTAAAGTGGCTTTCAACAATTTTGCCTCATTGAACACAACATTACGGCTGCGTATAATTTTCTTGGACTGAGGTAACCACACTCTGTAGCTAAATTCACCCTCATCACCATAGCCCATGAAAATGCCTTTGGTGGATTGTGGGTCAAGTTTATTCCTCAGCTCATTCCTAACATGCACGAAAGCATCACAACCAAATATGCGTAAATGGTCATACAATGCCGATTTGCTAGGCCAAACCTCCTCAGGGATGCCATTATTTAAGGACCTATTTGGAGAGCAGTTGCAAATGTGAACAGCGGTTTTGAGCGCCTCTCCCCAAAATGCACGAGGGAGATTAGCAGTGGACAGCATGCACCGTACTCTTTCACACATAAAGTCATGTTATAGCTTTCAGACACCCCATTTGAAGAAGGTTTGTAAGGGGCTGTAAGCTCCCTCTTAATACCATGCAAGTCACAAAAGGACTTGAATTCAGTCGATGTGAACTCACCCCCATTATCAGTTCTTAAGCATTTCAACTTTCTACCTATCTGAGTGGTCACAAATGCATAAAAAGTTTTAAAAACAGCAAACACTTCACTTTTCTTTTTCAGCAAGTACACCCAAATCTTCTTGGAACAGTCATCTATAAAGGGGATCTTGGAACAATCATCTATAAAGGAGACAAAATATGCAGCACCACCCAACAATTCCACGGGCATACTACATACATCAGAATGCACTAAGTCAAAGACATTGGACTTATGAGAGACACTAGAGTAAAAGGAATTTTTTATTTACTTTCCAAAATGACACTCATTACAAAAGTCAATTTTAGAGCCTTTTCCATCAACCCTCTTCAGAGAGGTAAGGACATCAAGTCCTTTTTGGCTCATATGACCTAATCTCTTATGCCATAACTCCAAGGGGCTGCAAATTTCAACAACTGCAAGAAGTTTGCCATTCAAGGCTTTATAGTCAAACAATACAAAGTGCCCTTCTTGGTTCCTTTTGCAATCAGCATGGAATCCTTTTTCACTTTCCACAAACCACTACCAAACAGTGTGGTGTAGCCATGCAAGTCAAGCTGACCAACAGATAGTAAGCTCTTTTTAATGCCAAGCACATATCTGATATCTTTTAGCACAAGCTCTTGACCATTGTCTAAAGACAAGTGTATTGTGCCAATCCCATCAATGTTGCAAGCATGGTTATTTCCAAGCTACACCTTTCCATAATTGCCTGCATTAAACATAGCAAAACACTCCAAGCAAGGAGTTACATGGAAAGAGACATCATAGTCTACAATCCAAGTCTGAGTGACACCATCATCAACCGACAAGAGTGCATCAATCACATCAACCTTGGTAATCTGCATATCCTGCATGTGATATACAAGGGCATCATAATCAACTACACATACTACATTAGTCTCTGTATCTGAAAGCTCCTCTATGACCACACTAGAGGCCACATTGGCCTTTTCTTTGCCTTTGGTTGTCTCCAATGCATCTGTCTTTTCTTCCTCCCTTTTATCTCCTACATTCTTCTCTCTCTTGTTCCTTCTTGTAGTATCTGCAATCAAGTTTCTTGTGGCCCTTCCGACCACACTGATAGAAAGTAATGTCACTCTTTTCCTTTCCTTTGCTCTTGCTCCTGTTTCTGTGTCCTACATTTGCATTTTTCTTTTCATCCCTGCCTCTTACATTATAAGTTGAGTTGCTACCTTCTCCACTAGACATACGTCTAATTTCTTCATTCAAGATAGAACCCCTCACCCCATCATATGAGAGATTGGGGTTATTGCTGAGGGAAACCACCAAGGGCTCCCACAAGTCAAGCTGCATCATGATCAAAAAGATCGCCCTCAACTTATCATCAAAGTCCAAATTTGCATCTTTGAGCTGATTTAAAATCCCTGTAAATGCACTTAAGTGCTCAACTGCAGGCTTTGACTCATCCAGTCGCATATTCACCAACTTGCACATTAAATGCACCTGATTAACAGGTGTGGTGATCTCATAAGTAGTTTTCCGCTTCTCCCATATTGCATAACCTATGTCTAAACCCTTAATGTCTGTCAGAATGTCATCAGTGACATCCATCTTTATGTAAGCCACAGCCTTTTTATTCACTCTGGCCCAATCTGCATCAGACATTAGTGCGGGTTTATCTTCCTGCAAAGCATCCTCACAATCCTTTAGGAACAAAATGCCCTGCATACGGTCTTTCCAAAGGTCAAAGCCATGACCATCAAACCGTTTAATCTCCATCAAACTCTTGATGTCTGAACTGGAAGAAGTTGCAGTCATTTTATCACGAACACAGAAGTAAATGCACTAATCTGCGGAAGCACAAGCTGAACCAACAAAATACACAGTTGTTTTTCCTCAACCAAAAAGAATCTCTGCTGTTTGTACATGAACCAGCCACTACACGAGTAAAAGATGCAGAAATTTACCAAATTCTGCACAAATCTCCAAAATTTCAAGTTCACAATTAATTGGAACTCGAACTGATTGGCCCCACCTTATGACGAAGAGACAAAACCATTCGTTTTTTTAGTGGGGCTTACAGGTCATCCAAAAGAAAATTAAAAACCCCTTAATCAAGATTCAAGCTCACAATCGAGTCAATTTTGCCACTAAACAAGGCCTAGATTGCACTATGTTGAATGATGTATACTATATCCCTCAGCTTGGGGTGAATTTGTTATCCATTCAACAGTTTTGTTGGTTGCGACAAGCGGTCATCATTACAGGCAACCACAGTTGAGGTCATCGACTCTCATATTGTTTTAATGATTGTTCACAATGACACACAACCTAATGGCATGTACCACATATGACAGTTTCTCTTCGAGCTGACCATTGAGGACTCTGGGTTCCATTGCTTCCAAGATTTAGCCACTGCTAAGGAGCCTACGAACACTAAGCATCTCTAGCATTCTCGCTTAGGACATCTCGAGTATGGTTCTCTTTATAAGCTATCACGTTGACAAATGGTAAAGATCCTTCCACACCTAAACCTATCTCGAGATATCCGTAAAGCCTGTCAACTCAGAAAATAGCAAAGTACCTCATTTCCACAGCAACCCACTCATGATTGAGGCTCCTTGAGATTGATTCACGTTGATCTTTGTGGTTGATGGATCAATGCCCACTACTACTTTAAAAAGCACACTTTATCTTTTTTTGATTGTGGACAATTTCTCTCAATACATGTGGGTATACTTTCTCAAGCATAAGTCGGATGCTTTCACATATTTTCCTTCTTGGGGATTCATTACCAGACTAGAAGTCGTGTTGCTTGCATGAGCGATAGAGATGGCGAGCTTACCTCCCATATTTCTCCGATTTTCTACTAGAGTATGACATCTCTCATTAGCTCACCTCTACCAACTCCCCTCACAGAATGGACTCATGGAGTCAACATAGAAACTGAACAAATCACGAACATGACCCGCTCTATGCAACTAACAACATAGCTTCTTGATCGTCTATGGATCGAGGCTCTTAATACCTCAGTGTACATCCTAGATCAATGCACGACGAAGGTTGTCCCTCAACAAACTCCCTATGAGGTATTATTTGGCGATCAATCTATATTGTCCCACTTTAGAGTCTTCGGGTGTTGTGCCTACATGCATACTCCTCATAATCGCATGAGAAAGCTCACTGCCCAAGCGGATCTCTTGATCATTGTAGATTACTCCTTTGAAGCAAAAGCTTATTGTTTGTTCAATCCTCAGACGAACAAGGTGATCACTAGGAGAGATGTAGTTTTTGACAAGAGGGATATAGTACAACCTTCTGCACCGAACTCTAAGCCAATTCCTCATCCTACATCATCAAAGATAGTGCCTATTGAGCCAAGTCTTCTTCCTACTCGTCATCCACGCGCATTTCTTCCCCTTTAGAGGGCCCTAGAAGACTTGCCCGCCTCCTCAATTGCGTCATTGTTTACAACTAATTACATAGCACATTCTGAGCTTGATAGTCAGTAGGAGACTCTTCAACACCCCCAACGACGAAAGGCCATGGAAAAGAAGCTAGAGAGTTGCGTGTTTTCAAATATGTTCAGTGTACCTATGCTTATGGCTTGGCTTACAATTCTAGTTTACATTTGCAGGGCTACACTAATTTAGATTAGATAAGAGACACCGACACCCGATGTTCCCACGGTGGCTACCTCTTTACCTTACGCACAACTCTCATTTCTTGGTCAAGCCGTAAACAAGAGACCATGGCAACTTCCACAACCGAGGCTGAGCATCGACCGTTGTTTGATGGTATTGCTTAGGGCATCTACTTGAGGAGTCTACTAGCGGCGCTTCATTTCCCATGCAACTCTCCCACAGTTATCTACTGCGACAACTAGAGTGTCATTGCCCTTATTACGGGCAATCCAATCATCACAACACAAATGCGGTATATGGAAGTCCACTTCCACTTCACCAAAGAACAAGTTGAGCTAGACAATATCCGCTTGAGTTTGCACCATCATTTGACAAGTATGCAAACATATTGACCAAAGGGGTCAATCAATGGGTTTTGCAATATAAGATGTCTTTCCAATTCACGAGCTTTGATGACTCAAAGAAGGAGCTTCTTTCCAGATACTCTTTTGAGTAGAGACACAATTATAGTCAACATAAGGAGTCCCCCATTCCCACCCATCCCCCTTCTATTCACCTTTCATAAAAGGCTCCATCCTCAGTAAGGATGTCATCCTTGATATCTTCGGTACAAGTGCCTATCTTACCTTCATTACCCAAAGACAATAAACTCGATGATTCAAACTATTTGTTGTGTTCGAGTAAGGTGGAGTGCATACTCGTCACCTTCAATCTTTGGACTCATTTCAAATTCCATCCCCCGTCTTAAGAAGAATCCCACATATGGAACTTCTATGGAATGTGCAGCTTCGTGGGATCAGCTCAACTCTCAAACCCAATCCTTCCTCTTTATGAGTTTGCAAGATTCTATCCTTGTGCATATTCGCAGGTTGAAGACTGCCACCACTTAACCACAAATTCAGTAGTAAGACACTTCACACAAGGGGAGCTAGAAACCTAAAACTGTTATGATTTAAGTGTATTCAAATATTAGGTCTCTAGCTCGTGTGAAGGGTCTTATTGGTGAATTTGTGGTTAATTTTGCAAGATTAAGTTTATGATTAGCACCCTCTGAGGGTCTAAAGGCCAATTTCAGGTTGTTTGTCTATTCCCCCAAGATAGTCTCATCACTCACCATGAGAAAACCCTTGGTCTTGAAACAAGCCAATCCAAACTCGTGCATGTTAATTGCCTGTGAGGCTGTCTGATTCAGATGTGCTTGATGCAAAAAGTATAATTGATAAAGGTCAAAACTTACAAACAGCAAAAAATTTAAAGCATGCTAGTGGTCTTATGCTCCAGCCTACAAGAGGTGTAATAGGGTTGATCATCCTAGAAAATTCTAGTGGCTTTAGAAGTACGAGTTCACGCAACAGCGTAATCAACAACAGCTGCAGTCTTGGAAAGAAAGGCAGGAAAACCCATGTTAGATGCCTATGGTGTGACAAGTGCAACTAGATATGATAATGCTTACCTTTACAAGTAGCACAAGGAATTGAAGCAAGCTCTGGTTCTAATGCTATTAGTGATTGCAAATAAAATTAAACCACCACGGGAAAATAAGGCTTCAACTTTTCGATATGTGCATACCACAAGCAACGGGAACGTATCAGACATTAAAACATTCCCTACATACAAAGGTGTTTCTTATCCCCCAAAGGCCCCAATAAAAAAAACTCACATTGACATGTACTGAGGAATAGCCCTTGCGTTGACATGTACTGAGGAATAGCCCTTGCGTCTTAACTAGGAAGAGAGCAACTTTAAAGATTGTGTTTGAAGTTTGGATTTTAACTCTAGAGTCTATCTGCACTTGGATATGTACTAATTTTGTGTTGGAAATTTTGAGCTTTGAAGTGAATCACAAGTTGACACTTTCATTATTATATTCCATGTTTAAACTATCATGTTTATTGACACGATGTTCTGAATTTGTCTTCTAGATATTGTGTAGTCTTACCATAATTCATGCTGTTTTTTGAAATGGTAATCGTAATCTAAACCAGGCTTATCTCTTTGCATGGCATTAGTGTATTTTAATCCTTAAGTACGTTAATTTTTGTTATACTGGTTGGAAACATTTCCTAAAACTTAGTACTGTAAGAAACTCATTCCTATCCAGAGATTTCCAAAACTCTTGCAAGGCCTACTATGGTTTATACTCATGGTGCATACATTGGTACTAATTAATAAAATAGGAATAACTGAAAAACTGACTCTGTATTGATATTCAATGGCTTGAATGCTACTGAAATCTAAGTTGAATGCTCATTGAATGCAATAAACATTGTATGAGGGAGTACAGAAGTATATTCTTGATAGCTAACGAGTCTTAGATCCCCAAAATAAGTCCCCCACACAAAACAGGGTCTAGTATGTGGTCAAGCTTGGGAAAATCACACCTGTAACCATAAGTTCAATCAGCCACATGAAAAAGAGCCTTCCCAATATGAGACTACTTCACATTGTAGGAAACCAACATTTACAGAGCCACCTTTTATCATTGTATTTGAATCAACAAAATGTTCAACACAGACGAATAGCTCTTGCCAGTCTAAGCAACAGAAAAATAACCCTTTCATCACCTGAAGGACGATTGGTAGCTGCTCTGGTGGTTTTTTCCTTTCAGAACCATGCTCAAGCCACACTTCAAATGCAGTCAATTGCTCGGTGAAAAAAGAGCTTGGCTGCACCCCAGAAGTAATTGCAACACAAAAATCGTAAGGCAACAGGTTATGGTACAGCAAGTGATTGAAAACACAGAAACATTGCAGTTCTGTTCACTGCTGAAAATAAGAGTTAGATATACTATTCAGAATCCTTCACTGACTGGAAACCATAAACATTAAAACATACCTTGAATTCAGCAGAATCATTTAACAGGGATGGAAGCTGCGAGAGGCAGATTTCTGCAGCCATGTCCCAAGCATGCCTACAAACAATTAATGACCTTTGTTACAAAGACTACCTAATTAAGAAAAAAGAGCAAAGACCGGTCAATAATAATCAGCATTTCATGTACCACATTGGATGCTGATGAGTGGGAGGCAAGCGAGGATATGACTCAGGAGTGCAATTTGCAGCTCGCATAATCCTCTCAGCAAGTAGAAAGTTTCGAAATAAACTAGCCACAAGAAGATCTTGACGAAACAGTCGTTGGAACAAGTCTACAAAACTAGACTTAGATTAGAGAGAGCACAACTCTTAAACACATGCCTACAAGTCCAAACACGCAACAGGGTATACCCCGAGGAAGGACATTCCATGCAATCGTGTCAGTGATGGCAGTAAAAATCCAATTCAGCTCCCCTAGAGGCGTTTTGCGATCATTCTGCCTCCCAGGAATCTGGTCAATAAGCTCAGGATCCAGAGTGTCTCGAAGAAGAGATCTTGGGCAAAACCTGGTATATCATCGAGATAGTGTAAGAAGATGGTAGATAGCTGCCCAATTCTGAGCAAATAGAAAATGCACACCAACTCGCTGAGAAAAAAGGGACACAAAAAAGTTTGAAAGTTTAAAGCTCAACATTGAGTACTACTATCGAGCAAGAAACTTCGTAGGGCTTATACAAAGATGAAGTTAGTCACTTGGATAAGGGAGGTCAGAAACACTAAAATGGCTAGGGAACCCTCCATCTGACGCTCACCACACTATCAACATGGGGATTTTATACTACATAGCCAATTGACACAGTTCCTGCTTAAAAAAAACAATCCTTGCACCTGAAACAATTAGCAGGAATCACACTTAAATCTTCATTAGAGAATTTGTTGCATCTTGCAAGACATCAACCAACAAATCTTGCTAGAGAGGTATAACAAAGTATTGCCTGTAAAGGAAACAGAAAAAAACCCATAAAATGAACATTTGTGCTTGATACCTTCCAAGCCCGAAGGATACAAGCAGTATGCACATATTCCGTGGAAGCTTAGCCACATCAATTGCAGACAGTAATATACTATTGTAATTTTTGAGTTCACAATTCAATTGCGCTACAGCAATAAAACTTTATACTATTGGGTTCATAATTGCAGACAGTAATATACTATTGTAATTTTTGAGTTCACAATTCAATTGCACTACAGCAATAAAACTTTATACTATTGGGTTCATAATAGGTGTCTTTTCTATGTTCTACTCCATGCAAACCATTTGTTTGCAGGAGTTATAACATTATATTCTACAACATGCGTAGCTTGGCATCTGATAACTTGTTTGGCAGTTCAAGTTTTGTTCATATCCCACAAGTTCAGACTAACATGCATCTTTT
Source organism: Lygodium microphyllum (assembly GCF_053477565.2). NCBI lineage: Eukaryota > Viridiplantae > Streptophyta > Polypodiopsida > Schizaeales > Lygodiaceae > Lygodium > Lygodium microphyllum. Next base: position 9,358,638 of record NC_141161.1, on the reverse strand, counting down.
CACTTGCTTGTTAAAGACACTGAAAGTTTTAGGAAAAATGTTAGTTTAGGAAACTGGATTGCATACATCCAAACAGATAGAAAATGCTCACAAGCCCGCAAAACGTGTCCTGAAGACCTGAACTCCCATGTCTTGTGGACTGCAAGAAAGAGTCCATAAACTCGTCATGATTTGTAGTTTTAGCATCATTTCTAAATGCCTGCCTATCTGATAGATCTATCTTCAATAGATAGACAGTTTACTTCCCTCCCTACTGCTTGTCCTGCAACCACCTTTCTTGCTATGCCCCTGCCTCCACACCCCACCAAAATATTTTATTTTTATTTTTTTAAAAACTCATCGCCACTCCCTACTCTCCGCAAGATTCATCCAAATGGGGAGAAAATGCTCACAAGCCTTTAAAAACATGTTCTAAAACCTGGACTCCTAAATCTTATAGATTGCACAAAAGAGTTCATAGACTTGTTGTAATTTCTAGTTTTAGCATCGTTTACCAATACCTGCCTATCTGATAGATCTATCTTCAACAGACAGACAGCTTGCCTCCTTCCCTACTCCCATGTATTCCCCTCCTGCAATTATCCCTGTTTCTATGCCCCTCTCTTCTCCCCCCAAACACCGCTGCTGGCCACTCCCTGCTCTCTCCGGAATTCCCCTGCCTCATCCACCCTCCTGCTCATTGCTCCTGACCCCTGCCACACCAGCACAAAATGCCTGCCTCTCCTTCATCAGCCCCTGCAACCTCATCCAATCTACCACCTCCTCCCTCACCATCCCTAGCCACTCCATAATCACATGCTCCTCCATCTCCTACCCAAAAGTGGGAAAAGGATAAAAGGAACCCACCAACCCAGTATCCTTCATCAGCCCCTGCAACCTCTCCTTCATCAGCCCCTGCAACCTCATCCAATCTACCACCTCCTCCCTCACCATCCCTAGCCACTCCATAATCACATGCTCCTCCATCTCCTACCCAAAAGTGGGAAAAGGATAAAAGGAACCCACCAACCCAGTATCTCCTCCTTTCCCTCCTACAATTTATGGCCTAAAACCAGCCTACTGCTAATATAAGCCTAAAGATGCTTGAAAACAGGGAAAATGACACTCGCAACTTTTGTCTCTGTATGTGCAGACACACCTTTCAGCAAGTTTGGAACTGATCACACCTAGCCAAGGAAAAGCCACAGGAAACCTGGAGCAGCACCTCAAGTATGCAGGGTCACAGGAAATATGATCTAAGATGACCTCTAATTTTCGGACCTGGTTAGAAAAAGTAGAAAGGCTTGTGTATATCTATCACCTGTGAAATATGGTTTAAGCCTTACAATATAACAATGGAAAATGTGAGAAACCATGACAGATGATTACAACGCTTTCTGTGAGAAATCAGATTCATATACTTGAATAAACAAATGCAAGAAGCCATAGATGACAGAAGTTCAGAAACCATGACAGACGATTACAAAGCTTTCTGCAAGAAATCAGATTCATATACTTGAATAAACAAACGCAAGAAGGCGTAGATGACAAAGGTTCATATGTCTATTCAAAGATCCAAGCAGTTGTTAAAGAGAAGCAGGGGAAAGGGGGGATGTTGTATCTCCATGGCAACAAAATAGGTTTATAATAGTTCAACAGACTGACCATCGTAGAGCAATTTTTATTGGTGTTGTAAGACAGGATGTAAAAACATCAGCTGGAAGCTCTGCATGTTGTGGTAGCATCTCATGGGACCCACACGCAGCTAATAATATGCAATCCTTCATAGCAGGAGAAGTTGAACCACTAGGTCCCCTTTCTGACCTCTGAAAAACAAAATCAAAAAATTAAGCACACATGTCAGTACATACCAAATTTTAAAACCTGCCATGACCAGAAAGAGACAATACCCACCTCACAAAATGCGTTCAAGATCATTCCTGCTGCAGAACAGTCAAAAACATAAATGGATGGAGTTCCTAGCCAAGACTCTAGTTCATACACAGATAGTGGTATGTACTGCGTATATGTCTGTTGTAATTCACACAAAAATATCATGATTATTGAAAAGCACTTCACAATCCAAGTACAACAATAGATCTATGCTCTTTTATTGCAGGAGTCACTTATACCAACCCTGTTGAATAGCCAAATTTCTCCATTGACAGTGGGTCGCGGAACGCCATGCCCATTGTAATGGAACAGTACGCGTTCTGATTTGGCATTTTTCCGACAACCTTGGCACAACTTTTTTACATCCTCAACAATTGGATCCAATTGTAACTTGTAACGAGCCTATCGACAAGGAAACAACAAATGTTCTCAACTACCAATTTATGATCCAGCCAAGGTAACCATTACCTCCAAGCAGCACATAAAGTTAAGACATACTTTTGGTTGCCATCGCTCGTACTGAATCTGCAAGTTTTTACCAATGGCCTCGAGTGCCTTTTGAGCTGACATTGAAAATGGATCTGTAGCAGCAAAAAAATGCACAAATCAGAAACTAAAATGATCAATCCTCTGCTCTTGAGATAGGGTGGGTAATCAGTTTATAATTACCAGATTAATCAGTTCATGATTACCCACCCTATCTGAGAGGTGGGGATGGCTGATCCACTTGCAATCTAACAAAGGTAAGTGCGGGGGTGAGATTCCCCACCTTGCAGCAGCATTTTCTTTAAGCAATGCCTCACTTAGTAAGTATATAATTTGCTGAGACACATGCACATGATTACAGGTGCACTTGGCTGTCCACATTGGAGTGGGCAAACACAAACTTTCCTCTTTGGAAGCCACATTCAAACAAATTGATCACAACAGAGTCTATCATGTCTATTCGACATGTTGCACATTGAACAGGAACCTCATCATTAACTGGCATATCCTGGAACTATGGGATAAATTTATCAACAACTCTAAGTAACTATATATATTTCATATTTTGGGTAAAAATGTAAATAAGAGAATACCTATCCAACACTCCATCCTTGCACATGGAGATATTTTTATCACATCTGGAGGATCCACACCAATATTCAAGCATAGTACCAGAGCCACACACCCTGTTTTCATCTGTAGATGATTTGAAAGCACATTTGAAACTTAGTCCAAGTTCGAATAAAAAAGCAGACCCAATATTACAAATACATCCATGTCTAAAAAACATACTGATTAACCAAATAAAAACATCAAAAAAAGATGTCTGAAAGCTAGTGGCAACACATTAGGTAAGACCAACACTACCGACTGACACCAGCTGAAACCAGCCTTTGGTGTATCAAACCGCAGTGGACTTTTACTTGCAAGCACTTAAAATTAAAAGAGAAATTAAGCAACTGAAAAACAGATCAAACAGTGGAGCCAGAATGCTCTTGCACCTCAACAAAAACAAAGATTGGCCCCAAAGCCTGGTGCACTTTACGCTATTTTCATTATCATTAATGAATTTTCTATAGAACTGTTATTTCTCAAAAAGCCTTATGCACTATCTTTCCAAACTCAGCCCTCAATAGGCCAATCCAATACCACTAGTCATACATCTACAGTGCTCAAGTACATGTCTCTAGATGCTCTCACCAACCAAGACCAAGATCAGTAAAACTCGGTAAAATAGCAATGATTCCATAGAGGTCCACAACGCCTCAAATCACAACAGATAAGCATAAAACAGCTTTGTAACCATTCAAATGATCCCAAAATTACATCACCCAGCCTAGAACAACATTGCCATTCCCAAATCAGATTTTGCTCTGCTCTCAACAATCATTACCTAGCTCTCAACAACTTCGCCAAGCTAAGATCTGCCCAAAAACAGCATGCCAAACTCAAGACAGCAAACTTCGTCAATCTCAAGACAATTGCACCCTACCTTGGAACATCTTTGCCAACTGATAAAATAATATGAGCTCATTGGTACTTTGGACAGCAGCTGGTCAAAACTATCAACCATATACAGCAGGAAATGGCAGCAGCTTAGAATGACTTGCTAATCATGTTTGGCAATGATGACAAGTTGGATGTAACCAACTATCGCAAGCACGCATGCATGACGAGACATGTCTTGGTTGCAAAACAGCTTTGGGGTTATGTATCTGCTACCAAGGAAAGGCCTACAGGCCCTATTCCATAGAATGATGCAAGCTCATCTAGCTCATCTTCCATGACCAGTGGATCATCAACACCTGCTCCTCCTCCCACAGCTGATCAGCTGAGATGGGATGGGCAAGATGCCCCAAGTACATGCATTGATTAGACCATCATGCAAGAGACACACCATTCCTCGTTTCTGGTCATGCACAATGGCCAAGGATACTTGGGATGTACTTGCATCTTTGTGTCATGTGCATTATGAGGAGTGTGTTGCTGATTTGCACAAGGCAACTTGAGATAGAGCATATGACCAAAGGTGATTCAATTGATGCATACATTACTTGCATAAAGAACGTTCAAGAGCAGCTTGCTAACATTGATGAGATTAACTTAGATGCATCTCTTGTTTCCACTGTCTTGGCTGGTCTATCTAGACAAAGTCATATCAAATTTTGCCACTACACTCCGCTAGCTTGCCAAAAACCATGAAGATGCATATACATTGGTGAGGACCAATCACAAGTCAATCACTCCAATATCATTATGGAATCAAGCATAAGCAACTAGCCATAAAACCAAGAAAATCATGGTAACAAACAACAACAAAGGCAAATCATCTACTCCTTCAGCATGTCGCAACACTAAGGACATTATGGAATCAAGCATAAGCAACTAGCCATAAAACCAAGAAAATCATGGCAACAAACAACGGCAAAAGCAAATCATCTACTCCTTCAACATGTCGCAACACAAAGGATGAGGGCACCAAAAAGAAGAGATGTAACTATTCCAGAAAAAAGGCCATGTCATTGAGAAATGCAAGAAAAAGGATTGGTAGTGAGAAGAGCAAGCACTTCAATATTCCGATTGTTGAATATTCAACGAGTATGAAGGATGCAAAAGCCCATCTAGCTAGTTTTGGACATCAAACAGTCATATGTCTTTGTTGCGTCTTGCTCTTATGATCCTTCATCACATGCATAGTGTTTCTAAGTCATCGTATAAAAATACAAGGCATTTTGACGTGCTTCAAAGCACATTACCTCTTTTTGTAACTTGTTTGTATCACTAGCAGATGTACAAAAGGTGGGATCTGTTGTATGTGCCGACAATGCTTTGTAAGCAATCAAAGGCATTGTGCAAATTCCCATTGTTGCAATAAATGGGAGAGTGATCATACTTCGAAAGGTCTTGTATGTGCCAAGCATAAAGAGAAATTTGATTTCTGTATCAACCATTGCATATGTTGGCTTTACGATTGAATTACATCTGAATCGATGCAATGTCCATGACTATAGTGATGGAGATGACCTTGATGTCACACATACATTATATAGTGGCCTATATCAACTTGATTTGTATCCAAAGGAGGGCATCATAGGGAACATTACAAGTTGATGGCATTGTTATGGATGACACCGAGTTGTGGCATTCTTAGTTTGGTCATCTTAACTATGGCAACTTGCTTAACTTAAGAAGCAAAAATGTCGTGCTTGATCTGTCTCTATAGAAAGCACCTATTCATAATATATGTGAGTGCTATATATTTGGCTAAATGCATTGTGCCTCATTTCCCAAAAGTGAAGCTATACCTACTAATCACAAATTACAACATGTGCCTAGTGATGTTTATGGACCCATGCAAATCAACTCCATTGAGGAATGTTTATATTATGTGACCTCCATTGATGATATGACCCGTAATTGTTGAGTATTTAAGTTTTTGTTGCATACATGCATTGAAACACAAATCAGAGATGTTTGCATGTCTTAAAACCTTCTAGCTTGGACTAAAAATGGCAATGGTTGCAAGCTAATTGCTCTTCGTATTGGTCGGCCGGGGGGTTACATGTCACAAGAACTTAACATTGTTTTAGTTACAAGAAGCATTATAAATTAGTTTACTATGCCTTATACACCTCAACAAAATGGTGTGGCTGAAAGAAAGAATCGAACTCTTATGGAGATAGCACGTTCCATGCTTTCAAACAATAAGCTACCCCCAAAAATTTGGAATGATACTACTATGTCTGCAATATATGAGCTAAATTGAAGTTCCCCACCAAAGCATTGAGTTATTTTACACCTTATGAGGATTGGCATGGACGTGAGCTAGTAGTGACCATACACGTATCTTTGGTTGTTTAGAAATGCATTGGTACAACCACAAAAAAGACAAGGTTCAAGATAAAGCTATCAAATGCATTTTTCATTGGTTATACTGCAAAGAGGAAAGGGTATTGTTTGTATAAGCCCTCTATAAACAGAATTTTTGTGAGTAGAGATGAGGCATTTACTGAAAATGCAAATCAGACCTTTCTACTACAAAAAATCAACCACTGATTGATCCAATGCATATGTTTGAGAGCTTATTACCTCTATCTCAACAAGGTGCATGTCCAAATCAACAACCTGATATCCAACCCATTGATTGGATAATGTTGTTCGTCATGAAAGAGCTGTCACTAAAGAGGTAAACATGTATCTAGATAGCTGTTGGACACTTTAGGACAGCAAACAGCCCTATTTCTTCCTCGCAAAACTCACACAACCACTAGAGTCTAGACATGATTCGAGTGATTTTGTTGCATAGGCTCTTGTTGCTACTGCATCTAATAAGCCCATTTTTTTAATAACATAAAAAGAAAACATGGGAGTTATGTGACTTACCTCTTGGCAACCGTGCTATAGGCACAAAGTAGGTTTACAAAGTAAAATGTAAATCCAATGGTAGCATCAATTGCTACAAGGCACATCTTGCTACCAAAGGGTACGCCTGTTACAATTTATTGTGTTCCTCCATAGTTCTCGTGTGAAAGCTCCCTTATCCACAGGCACTTTTTACCTTTTAGCTAGAGAATGGTTTTTTCATAATGTGAACACTAGTCAATGGGTGTGTACTTCAATACCTTAGGGATTGTACTTTCATTATCATTCTCACATAGGGGATGTGACCGTCCAACAACTCCCTTCTCCCTTGTTGTTCACTTGCTCACTGTGAGTGTGTGTAAGTGTGTGCGTGCTGCTGAATCATAACCAAATAGTGGTATTAAACCCACACCTCTTATCAGCTGCCACTTTGCTCACAAGCCACCATCCCTTCTGCTGCCATCGAGTCTCAAACTTGGTTACTACTATTTCTGGTCTATCTGTGTTGAAAATCTACCTACACAGCTTGCCCATGAAGCTTCCCACCCTAGACAGCATATTTCCTTCCCATTCAAAAATCGTCTGTCTTCAGCAATTGCTTGGTAGCCTGTTTGTGACCGCTTCAGCTTTCTTGAACCTGATAGTCACACCATGACCTGCAGCCTGTTCAGATCTGTTCCCAACAGCCAGCATCATCTATCCGACCTGTTTACAACTGCCCAAATCTGCTCATCACTTTTCAGCAACACCTGTCCTGCAATTTGCGCCACATCAGTCCACTCCTGACAGCCTGCAAATTCTGGCCTGCCTGACCCGCCAACAGCTGCATGCAGGTGCCACCAGAACTGTCAACAGCCTTCCACCTACTACGTGCATAATGCCTGATGCCAACCTGCCTGCATTGAACCACCAGTCTTGCACCTCCAGCCGACAAGTCCATCAGCTCCACCACATCATGCAACTGATGGCCTGTTCATATCTTGCAGACTCAATATTAAATATTAATATTGAATGATTTCTTTGTTATCTCTCAGCCTTAATTTGCATTATTCCCATAAATAAGCCCTTGTTCATGCAAAATACACAAAAATTAAAAAATTTGCACAAAATCTTTAATTTCTCCCTCGGATTTCGCTGAAATTTGGGGCATTCTCACAAATCATCAAATTTCACTAAAAATTTGGGGATTTTCCATTTGGAGCTGAAGATTCCTCAATTCCATGGCAAAAAATTGGGGCTTTTCACATGCGATCCCAAATTTCACAAGATTTCATTAAACAAATTTGGGGCTTTTGTGAAAATGTGTCCAAATCCATCCACATTGAGGCCAATTACATCTTCTACATTGAGATTCTGAGACACTAGAGTCTTCTCAGCTGCAAATTCTCCTTAGACATCATCAATTGTGCACAAATTTTAAGTTTTTGATATTTTCCTTGGTTTTTCATACTATTGCACCTACAAACACATATTCGGCAACCGCCATTGTGAAAATTCAGCTGTACACAGCAAGCAATGGCAAGCCAAACTAACTTGTTAAATATGTTTGGGGACCCCGAAAATTTGAATGGCACAAATTATCCAATGTGGGCATACATAATGAAGAATGCTTTGGTTGCCAAAGAACTTTGGGGTTATTATGTATCTAGTTCAGAGGTTAAGCCTGTCCCTATTACACAAAATACTATAGGTTCATCCAATTCATCCACATAATTTTTGAATGGAAAATCAAGTCCTATGTCACGAGTGGATCTTCCACTCTAGTCCCTGCCACACCTCCCATATCTAATCAATTGACATGGGATAGACAAGATGCTGAGGCACATGCTTTGATTGCACCCTCGTGCAAGAGACAAGTTATTCCGCATATTCAATCTACACAATGGCCAAGGATGCTTGATATAAACTCGCTTCGTTCTATTAGGTGCACAATGAGGCTTGTGTAGCCTATTTGTGCAAACAGCTTGAGATGGAGCACATGACTAAGGGTGACTCAATGGATGCCCACATTACACATGTAAAAAATATATATAACAAAACAACTTGCAAATATCAATGAACTTATTCCTAATGCTTCTCTTGTTTCTACAATCTTGGCTAGCCTACCCGAGTCTTATCAAAGTTTGCCCACTACACTTTGCTTGCTTGCAAAAGGCGATGTTGATGCATGGACATTTGATACATTAGTGTCATTGTTATTGCAAGAAGAGCAATCATAGGTAAATCTCTCTTAACATAAATGTGGAAAATTAAGCATTTGCAACTAGCCATAGAAACAAAGGGAAGTCATAGCTAAGAAAAAGAGATGCAATTATTACAAGAAAAAGGAGCATGGCATTGAGGAATGCAAAAAGAGAATTGCTAGTGGAAAAGAGAAGTAATCATGCATGAGTATTACTAAAAATTCAGCAAGTGCAAAGGATGCAACAACACATTTAGAGACTTTGGACATTGGTCAATCTTATGCTTTTGTTCTATAATGTTCATATGATCCTATTTCTCATGCACATGGCTTATCACTGGCTGAAAACAAGTGCCTCCAAGCACATAACAGCCTTTCGTGACTTGTTTGTGTCATATGCAAATGTACAAAAGGAAAAGTCAGTTGTATGTGCAAATCATGCTTCCTATGCAATCCAATGCATTGGATGGATTCCCATTTTTGCAATAGATGGAAAATTTATCATACTTGAAAAGGTTTTGTATGTGCGTAGCGTAAAGAAAAACTTGCTTTCAGTTTCAGCCATTGCACCTGCTAGTTTTGTGGTTAAATTCCACATGGATCCATGTAGTGTCTATGACTATAGTGATGGGAATGCCACTTTGTATTATGGCCTATATCAGCTTGATTTATATGAGAGGAGTCAAAGAATACATTACAAGTTGATGCCACCATCATGGATGACATCCAGTTATAGGCTATAGCATGCTCCATTTGGTCATCTCAACTATGGTAGTCAGATTCGCTTGAGAAGTAAAAATATGGAGCTTGATCTCTCTCCGTTTAAAACACCTTCTCATAATGTACGTGAGAGTTGTGTACTTGCAAAATGCATCTGCTTCATTTCCCAAAAGTGGATCTATACGTGTTGATCAAAAACTATAGCTTGTGCATAGTAATGTTCCTAAACCCATACGTGTCAAATCCATCGAAGAATACTTGTATTTATTACCTTCATTGATGATAAGAGCTGTCATTGTTAGGCATATGGTTAGAGGCACTAATCATAAGTGTTTGCATGCTTAAAAGCCTTCTTAGCCTTGGCTGAAATGGCACTGAATGCAAGCTTATCACACTTTGTACATATCAAAGGGGAGGAATACATGCCACGAGAGTTTAACTCCTTTTGGCTAAAAGGGGCATTAAATATCAATGTACTATGCCTTACACACCTCAACAAAACGGTGTGGCTCAAAGAAAGAATTGAGCTTTGATGGAGATGGCATGTTGTATACTTTCACACAATAAGTTGCCTTTTGGCTCGGTGGCCATCTCGCATTTTTAGGCATTTATTGTGCCACGACCAGCATTACATACCCGTCGGCCAGCATTTATGGCATTTCCAGATTTCAATCGGCCAGTTTAGGCTTTTTGTGGCTATTTATAGTCATTCCCCACTTGGCAATCATTCATGTCATCATCTTCATTCCTTGGCATATGCACATTGGGCACTCCAACTCCATCATCTTCCTCCATCTCTAGTGTTGCCATCATCACAGCCTGATTTGGTTCCCTCACTAACATTGCGAACTGCGTGCAAGGATTGATCAATCCTCCTTCTATATTCAACATTTTTTCCTTGTTCGGTGCAGGTTTCTTTTCTTCTTCTTTTGCAAATTGTCTCTCTCTTCCTATGTGTTCAAGTTCCTTCCTCCGTTGTGCACTCTCACATGGTATCATCGCCAAAAGAGAGGACACAGTTGTGTGGAGCTGCAGCACACCGTCTACTGCTGAGGTGGCCACTCCAGAGTGTAGGTGACCATCCCAGACTGCTCCAAATACCTCCAACATCTGCATTTTGCTGTCATACAGCCAGCCTGTTTTCTCCCCTCTTTTCCTGTGTTTTGCTGCCAGCTATTGTATGCATTAGCAAACAATAACTTTGGTGACACAAGCGACTGACCGGATTAGCAATCGACAAATTTCTACATCATCGTTTTCAGCAAAGCAGCCTTTCTATGTGCAAGGGACAGTTATTTTCCTCCAAACGGACCATCTACATCAAATCTTTCAAGATCTTGCAACTATTTTTTACTGTTCAAGGGCCCATCTTGTCCAAACGCAGTTTCTAAGGGGGTTTCTCTTACAAGATATCGAAGATGTCTTATCATCAACTTTTTGTTGACTCGGAGGATGAGGTCTCTAACCCTTCCTCTAAGAGACGGAGAGATTTTCATGCTAGTTCACGCAACGAATGGAGATCTCCTAGCCCATCTATACAAGATCTCTCTCCTCCCCATTCTCTCCATGTTTCACAAAAGGCCTATTCTACTATCCTTCGTATGCCATTCATGGCGCTCTCTATACACATGCCCATACTCCCTTCTTTATCCAAAGGGAACCGGCTTGATGGTTCAAACTACTTGCTCTGGTCGTGTAAGGTGGAGTGTATCCTTGATACCTTCGATCTTTGGGAGTTTGTCACCTGTAAACTTTCCCATCCGAGGATCCAAAGCCAGGAGGCTGCTCAACATAGATCTCCTCCTGCAAGTCACCATTTAGAAAGGCCGACTTCACATCCAACTGATAAACAGGCCATCTCCTATGGCTAGCCAAGGCAAGAACAGCTCAAATAGTTGCCATACGAGCAATGGGGGCAAAAGTATCATGGAAATCAATGCCTGGGCGCTGAGCAAAACCTTTAGCAACAAGGCGAGCCTTGTGCTTGTCCAAAGAACCATCGCTAAGGTACTTGGTCTTGAAGACCCACTTGACACCAATCACCTTCTTGTGAGAGGGACGAGGTATAAGAGACCAAGTGCCATTCCTCTCAATAGCCTCCAACTCGGCTTCCATGGCCTTCCGCCAATGATCAGAATGCAAAGCCTCCTTCACTGAAGTGGGCTCTTGATCCTGCATAACACGGGTCAACAAACAATAGTTGGAGCATACAAGCTCCGAAGAATGTGCCTGGTTCCTCCATGACCTCCACGGTCCATCCTACGGTTCCCACTCCTCAGGGACCCCCTCGATCCCCGAATTGCGGAGGGTATCACCGGCCCAATTAGGAGGAGAACGAACCTCTCCCCGTCGCTCTCCATCTACTGAAAACTCAGAAACCTCCACCGTTGGAAGCTCCTTGAGGGTGGCCGGTGAAAGAGAAGACTCTGAATCCGAAGAAGAATCTCCATCAAGAGGCTCTGGCTCTAAAGAAACTATCTCGGGAGCCCAACTCTCCCCTAGATCTCCAAGGACAGGGTGCTCCTCACCCCCCTCTGTGGCCGGTACTTCCACGAGCCGCACATCTCAGCTCGTGTAGACATCCCGCTTAACGGGATCAAACAAACAATAACCTTGGGATTGGGAGCTATAGCCAACAAAAACCTGTCATCACAAAGCTACCTCGAACTTATCACGCTATGTCTTCAGAATATGCACATAAGCATCACACCCAAAGATCCTAAAATAAGAGACATCAAGCTTAGTCCCAAAGTAAGCCTCAAAAGGTGTCATCCTGTCAACGGCCGAAGTGGGAGATCGATTAAGGATGTGAACTACGGTAGCTACTGCCTCGGTCCACAGAAACTGAGATGTCTATCGGTGCTCCATCATGGTGCGTGCCATCTCGATCACACTTCGGTTCTTCCGCTCCAAAATGCCATTCTCTTGGGGAGTGTTGGTGTTAGCAAACTCCTGGTGAATGCCCCTATCTGCACAAAAACGAGCAAACTCATTAAACATAAATTCACCTCCCTTGTCTGAACACAAGGTCTTCAATCGCCGGCCAGAACGATTCTCCTCAAAAAGAAGCCAATCCTTGAAATGAGAGAAAGCCTCCGACTTCAAAGTCAAGAAATAGGCCCAAGTCATCCTGCTGTAGTCATCTACGATCAACATGAAGTACAAGCTCCCCTTCAAGGACTCGGTCCTCATCGGGCCACAAAGATCTGTAGATACAAGCTCCATGGGTGAAGTAGACCGCCTAGAAGCTTTGTTGGGAATCGCATCCTGATGTAGTTTCCCACGAATGCAGGAGACACATGGCTGATGACTCACCACTATGTCCGGCAAGCCTTGGACAAAGGACCCTCACAACGCCTTCCGAAGGTACTCATAATTCAGGTGGCCAAACTGAGCATGCCATAGTTCGGACTATATTTGAGAAGTAAGAGCTGAAGAAAACTTAGAACCTTCCTCGATCCACGATCAAGGACTCCAACAATATCACTGTCAAACTCCACCAAGAGGCCAAGAGCACAAATCTTATGAACCGAAAGTAAATGATACCCCAATCCTGGCACATGCAACACCTCAGAGGTGTGGGTACCACCACGTCCATCTGGAATAGACACAGAAGAGCTGTCTCCAATGAGAATCTGCCCACGCGAAGGTTGCAAATGGGCAACACCAACGGAAGGAGTCATGTGCCGTGAGGCACCACTATCCACAATCCACTCTCGAGCCTGGGAAGCTGTCATCGCAGCATTAGAAGTGTGATGCAATAATTGTCACCATCAAGCTTTTGATCCGTTGGAAGAGCCGGTAGGACAAGCACCTTCCTGTCCATGATCGCCTGGAACTCCAAATCAGTCTCTGTAGACATGATCACATACAAGTTCATGATGAGCTGGTTCTTTGACAGCAATCATCCCTCATGACTCTCCAATGCCACAAAGGGAGTGTGAGAGGGTGGTGAGATGGGGTCGAAGAGCCTCATCTATACAGGTATACATGTGCGCAGGTTCTCGAGAGGGGTTTTCCTAATGCATCGACCGAAGTCTAGCATGTTCAAATACAGGAGCTAGGATTGACATCCAAGTTCATGATGAACTGATTCTTTGACAAAGCAGGATTGGCTCCTAGGTTGAGCTTACATGAGGGGGGACACTTTGGAGGTCTCTGGCTAAAGGCGAGGAATCCATAGTCACATATGTTCAGAGGCATTTTTAACGGGTTGGTCTTGTATGCTATTGCAAGACATTCTTGACAGCTATTGAGAGCTACTATGATTCTCCTCTATTTTCAGAAGCTCGTATAACCAACATCAACATCAAGTTCTGTCCGAGACACCTTGGTGGTGGCTTGCACACCCACTACTTAGGTACCTACGGTTCTACTCTAATGGTCCTTGTTGTATATACTATAATGGGACCTTATCATTGTATATTGTATTGTATCAAATTACTCATGATTTGAGAGAGAGTGTTAGAAGTTATGTTAGTTCATGGTTGAGTTTGTGCATGTGATTCACTCGACTAGGGCAACAATATATTTTCTAGATTATTTAGGCATTTTATCTAGCATTTTATGATGTCTTTTCGGCATTTTATGCTGGCTATTTATGGCATTATTTTTGCCTATTTACTTCATGCATTCCTCCATAGTCATCACATTTATCATCTGACAAGTTCTGGTGGAGGAAGACGAGTAGGTGCCAATAGCTTCACAGCTAGTCACTCACATTGGTTCTGTACTATCTCATATCTTGGTATATGGATTCCATTTCCCAACCATCTCTTTGTTTCTCAGTTCTTTGTGCAGTGTTCTTTTCTTTCAGAATATTTCTCTTTCCTTTCTCTTGTATTCAACAGTCTATTACAGCAGTTTTCCACGCTTCCATCACTACATCCACTTCTAATACCTATGGCATTCTCTATTCCCATTCCCATTACCCGTTTGTGGTAGCTATAGATTTGTTGCCTGGTTTTGATTTTGCTTTTTGTTCGTGTGTCTTGCTGATCGTGTGCTTTCACTTTATTTTTCTATGTGCATACTCATCCTTTTTTGGGATGAGCCATGGATGGATTTACGGAGTCAAATAAATCATAATAACGCTTATAGACAAATAAACCATAATAATGCCTACAGAGATTGTCTAGAAAGCATTCACTGGATGAGCTATGCACCACTACATTATGTAAATTACAAAGCCTAGAGAATCTCTGTTTGAGTTGGACTTGAGCTTATTCAAGTTGGGCTTAGATATAGATTTAGGTTGGACCTAAATGATGATTAAGATATTGAAGGGGAAATTCCCAACTATATTTTGTGTTCATTCATAAGAGATATGTTTGATTTTTCTCCTTTGTGAGCAATCTTTGAAATATGGACATTACTTGAACTTTTATTGCAAATACAATGATGAACATAGATTTGAAACACTTGTTCTATCTAGGTTTGTTGGTATGTTGATATCTACTCAAGCATGTAGATTTGATTTCCTAACAAGATGAGATTTATGAGTGTTATTTTTGCCTAAATCTAACAATTTCAAGAGCCAAAGATTCCACAATCAAAAGATCCTAGGTATACAATCACTTATCGCATCTGACATCATCAACGATTTGCTTTTTTAAAACAACTATCATGGAACAAAAGAAAGGTGAATGCTAAAACTTTTAAAAATAAATTAAGAGATGCCGAAAATGGAGCGTCGAATTGAAAAGTTGGACGGCCTAGAATCACTACTTGAAGGCATCATGATGCTATGGTGACCCATCATGACAACAAATTTGCCAACATCACTACTGCAAACTATCTATACTACATGAGGCTGTCCTAGACTTTGTTTTTGCCAAAGGCCAAGCGAATCTAGATCCCTTCCCCCTTTCCAAACGAATTGTTCATAAAAGACTTCTTTCAAGATTAATTCGAAGACTAGTTGTTGCATTCTTAGCCATGTGTGGTTCTTTAAAGGCATGCCATCCATAAAAGTAGGGCCCATGAGGCTTGAGGTGTCTTCAAAGGATGACATTGCTCTAAGGAAGGTAAAGAAGCCCAAATCATCAAGTCCTCTTGTTTTCCTACGTTTTTCATTGTTAACAATTTTCACCAACAATCCCTAGTATCTTAAGTGGAAGGCAATGGCCTTGCCAACTTGGGGCTCTACTTCTACATCTCTATTGTCCAAATCTTTGATTGTGAATAGGTGCATTTAATATCAATACAACCCTTGCCATATTATGTAGGCATCAAGCTCTTTCCTCTTTTGGGAGGTCTCTAACATTTGCAAAGTTGTCTATGCTGCAAACTCCAAGTGGTTTAGCAGACGACTAATGAGCACCTATGCAATCATAACAACAATGTCTTCTTCACAACCAAAACCACTTATCATTGTCCTCCCTCATTCCTTTGATGCATCTTATGTGACTTGTACCAACATTTTCCTTATACTTCCTAGGTCACAAAGACTTTATAGTATTTTCCCTCGTGAAAAAAAAGGGGGGATTTGCAAGACGAGAGAGAGAGAGAGAGAGAGAGAGAGAGAGAGAGAGAGAGGGGAGAGGGAGAATGAGAGAGATAGACATAGTAAGATGGGAAAAACAATGCTGGTTTTCTTGGATCTCCTAAACTAGTCACCTTGACCAACTCCCATGCTTGAAGCTTGTTTACCCACCTCCTTCGTCCCCTAGCCCACCCGGAAAACAAGCGTCACTGTAGAGCAGCTCGTGAGCTGCCTTCAAATCATGGAAAGCACAACAAAGTACCCATGTAAAACGCAATAGAATCACCTAGCAATCAAGAATAGCAGAACAGAAAATTCAAATATGAGCACACGAAATAAGAAGGGCCACACAGCAAATGACATGCATAAGCGAGGGTTCCTTCAGGACTGTAGTTTATTGCGAACGGCCTTCCCTAAACCTTTCGACATTGATTAGCTAAGGAGATAGCATCCTACTCTCACAACAGACAAATTAAGCGTAAAGTATCTATTTTTACCAGCTCTTTACAGAGACAATCCCGAATTAGAACTGTGTCTAACTATCCAGATCTTGTCTCTTTCCGTAAGCCTCATTACCACGCAATACGAATTTTTAAATGTCAGTGGTACAAGGACCTTCTGAAGGCGGTGCAAGTGCACAAGCCTTCCTGATTAGGGGAAAACAGCAAGGAATTCCGGTGGGGAAAAGGGAAGCAGGCACTTACCCGATCCTTCATTCTCCATTTTGAAACGAGACCGGTGTCGGGCGGACCACCGCCGGATGTGGAGGCTTCGCAGGCGTCGCGGCGGAGGTCGCTGAGGTAGACGGTCTGCGGAGGGGGGAGGCAGTCGGAGGAGCAAGTCATTGAGGCAGGCAGCCGTGAACGTAGGAGCCAGTAGACATTGAGAAAAGGAAAGCTCTCTCTCTCTCTCTCTCTCTCTCTCTCTCTCTCTCTCTCTCTGTGTCTCGCTACCTCTCGCAGAGACGGGACTCTCTCTCCTCCTCGGACGGATTTCTCTCTCCCTCTCTCTCCTCCTCAGATGGAACTCTCTCGCTCCTCAGACGGGTATCTCTCTCTCGCTCGCTCGCTCGCTCCCTCTTTTGCCGGCGTTTACTGGCTCCTTCTGCAACACAGCTGTGAGAGAGAGTGTATGTGTGTGTGTGTGTGTGTTTGTGTGTGCCTGTGGTTTTTTTTTTACCGTCTGAGTTGGCTTCCATAAAACCGCCCCCTTCCAGCTTTTGCCTCTTCCTTAGCGCGGCCTGCCAGCTCATATTGCCTTTTTGATGAAGACCCCCGGACACGTGTCAGTCACGCTGTTCTGCGAATCCTCTCTCTTCCCCCCCTCCCCCCCCCCCCCCTCTCTCTCTCTCTCGGGGGTAGGGGTAGGGGTAGGACAGAAGACTCATGTTCAAAACTCGAGTGACCTAAAGAGCCGTCACAACACTACCAATGAGAAAATTCGCCCTTTGCCCTTTTCTTTATTTTCCTAGAAAAACAAATACAACAACAACAACAACAACTACTACTACTACTACTACTACTACTAATAATAATAATAATAATAATGATAATGCCCTCTCACATTGAGGGGCCAGCAGCTCCAATGTGCCAATATCACACCAAGCATGCCTAGACAAAGTAGAACCCTTCCACACGCACTTCAATGGCTTGCGCATGACCCCCTTGCTTTAAACCCCAACTCTTTGAGGTATCAAGTGATACCTCGATTACTCAAGCCCCCGCCATGTGCATGTACATGTGGAGTTCTATTTGTAGCATTTATGCACACGTTAAGTTTGTTTGGACCTAGCCACCTACAGCCCATGCCATGAAACCTCTGTAGAGAGAAGCATGCTTCAGGAGAGAGAATATGATGTGTAGCAAGTTCCTATGGAACCACCATTTTGTAGGGTACTCCGTGAACTTTTAAAAGTTGTGACAAATAAGTTAATGGTTGTCAGACTAGTATTTCACACATCTTTGGACTTGATAACACTAACTTGCGAGCGCAGGTAAATTTAGCTTCATGCATCTTAGGCTCTTGGGGTGGTGCCACGCCTAGCTAGACTTTGAACATAAATTAAACATTGGTTTGGCACGTTCTTTTGGCTCCTACTTACCAATAAATTACTTGCTAGAGTTTTGAAAGTCTAGTAAAGTGATTAGTGGGCCTGGGTCCACACCACCCTTAGTCATCTCATTCATTGCCCTCTTTTTCCTCGCATAAATAATTTTGTACTCATTTTACATCCAAATAGATTTTTCAAAATTTATATCTTATTGTATAGAATGGCCTTTGTAATATTATTGCCTTGACTCGAAAATAAGAAACTCAAAGTTGATCATAACCCACGAGATCTTGACTCTTTGATATAAAAAGCCTAAGATTTTGCAACTCCCAAGTTAGACCTAAGGACCTAAAACATTCCAATCATTTTATAACTACAATCTTCACCATATTATATTGTTTGTTTTATGGTATTTGCGCTCTTTTAGTAGCATTTGCCCTCAAGGGCATGCTATTGTCATCATTCACGACCTCTCGAGTGAAGCACAATTTTGAATTGCTCCAAGCTAATTGAAGGTAATGAGGACATGTAGTTGTTCTATTTTTCTCTCTCGATTTTTTAATATATGTTTGAAACAACAAAATTTATTGTTTTCTATTCCTCTCTCCCTCTCCTCTTTTCATTTTCTTCGTTCTCTACCAAAATCTCTCTCTCTCTCTCTCTCTCTCTCTCTCTCTCTCTCTCTCTCTCTCTCTCTCTCTCTCTCTCTCTCTCTCTCTCTCTCTCTCTCTCTCTCTCTCTCTCTCTCTCTCTCTCTCTCTCTCTCTCTCTCTCTCTCTCTCTCAAATGGCGAATTCCCAACTATTTGCAAGCCATACATACCTCTAAGGTTCTACTTGCATAATGTCTACTACAACTTCTAGTCTTCTTAGATGTTTAGTTTGAAAAGGCCCATTCATTAAATTCTAATCCGACATCTTGCATGTCCAAGTTATCTTTTTAAACTCAAGTGTTCTTAGCACATTGTTTAGACTAATACAAAGTGTGGTAAAGCATATAGTTACCATGAACATGTTTACTTGGTTATAGATCGCCAAGTTGCCTCGTTTGCTCATATATACAAGATAAATTGAATTTAACATAAGAAGCTCAATTTTCTTGCAACAATTCACTCTTTTGCATGCACTTAAGGGGCATTAAGTTAAGATTCCAAACATATGAAGCTACTCAATGCTAGAATGTTACTGCATTCGTCATGCATGCTTTTAAGTTGAAACATTGACTTGAATCATACAAAAGATTGTGACATACAATGCAATGTCTCAATAAAATTATGTGAGGCTTTCAACAAACCCAATTGTGTGCAAGTTCCACAAGTTCATAGGATGTCACACCATATAATGAGCTCTATCACACCATACTTCATGTTATGTCACTTGTTTGATACTTCTATGAACCTTTAAGATGGTATCCATTGATCTATGTGCAAGCTTGATGAGAGTCCATGTCAAAGTCTCACAATGATCTTATAAGTAACTAAAACTTGGCCATTCAAGAGATGCATGATGATGAGCCTCAGTCTCTCAACTCTCAACATGGACAATGATGACAAAATCTAAAGGAGAGGAACTTGATTGTTAATTTCTATGTACAACAAGGGACATGAGAAGTAAACTTTTGAATGACATTATTTTTGTATTGAAGATAGCAAAGAGTTTGCGGTACTAATTACTAGCTTCTAGAAATTAGGATTGTTGGCATGCATGGTGTGTTCTAGAGTTTAAAGGGCTCACAGCTAGGAGTCTAGAAATAAATAAGAAAGTGATATATTGTTTGTGTGTTGTGAGTAATAAAATGAGAGAGTCTCTAGCTCCTCTTATGATCCAAAAGGTATGCTTTCAAAGAAACTTGAAAAAGTTGAAGTGTGGGAATTTTCTACATGCTTCCCTCCTTAATGGCTACTTTGCACATCAAACTCCCTTTCACAAAGTGGTCCACCTTCCAAGTTGTGTGTTGCCTCTCACATTCAAACACTAGTCATTTTTGGACATAAAAGGCCAAAATGAAACTCTTGATGAATTGATTCCCATTCCGAAGTCCTCAAGTTAGTCGACTCTTTCATTGAGAAAATAGGCATAATTGGTGTGCAATTCACTCATGCATACAAGATACTCCTCATATCAAAAGCACCCTTATCATGCCTTAGTTTTCCCCCTATCTAACAAGATTTGGCATCAAATCCCTAGTCCCTAATGTATTAGGAAATTAAATGATTAATAAATGTTTTACAATACCTTGGGGGGGGGGGGGGGGGGGTGGGAACATATATTTCATCGAATTCTTCATAAGATGGATGCATTATTGTTTTTTGGTCAATATGAATAGCATCTATGAGTTTGTTTTCCAAGAGATATAAAAATCCAAATATAAGGTGACCCACATTGACAAACTTTCTTACTTTACCACATCAACCAACCCAACTTGGTAAATGGCACCAATTTGTGGTATAGATAACCAAGCATTTGTCGATTCTCATCCATTGCCTACAAAATAATATTTTACCATTGTAATGAGCTCCATTAGCAAAATAATACATAGCTTTTCCAAAATTGTTGTGAAAAGACAACATCAAGCACAAGCATCCTTTGCATGACAGCGCAAGCCAAGAGCATCCTTTGCAAAATGACATATCTATGTAGATATTAAAATGCAATATGACATGTAAGAGTTGTCCCTTACCTACAATCTTCCGAGTTAACAACTTGAACAATACCTAGGATTGATACTTGCATTGCACCATTGTACTAAGACAATGTCAACAAGAGATAACTTCTTAATAAAAGCTAGTTAATGAATTTAAGCTAACCTAACTGTAGAATGTACCTTTTTGGAAGCATTATGTATTTCGATTGCTTATTAACATGGTTAATTGTAAAATTTTAACCTAAAAGCAAGCTTCTAGTTTTTTTAAAAAAAAATTAGCATGATAACATTTTCACTTTGATTCCACATTAGATAATTTCAAAAGAAGCAACATTGATGGTTAAAGGTTATTGCCCTTAATATTCCCTCACCATGGCCTTTACACACTCGATTCACATGGACTTTGCTCAAAGATTTGCTGGAATCAACTAGCACCTCCCAACTTTCAATGGAGGACCACAAAGCGAACAAGATTTTCTAGGATATATTCTTCTATGTGAAGAGAGAAAAAAATAACACATGACCCTTTGCACAAACCCACACAATCAAGTGTAGCTAACTACATTGTGTCACAAAGGATCCCGAGTGATGTTTTTGGTTATTAAAACTAAAAATACTTTTCTTGTGCTTTTTGAATCATGCCAGAATGCAAGTTGTGGTTGTGAGAGACCTTGAGGACAAAGCAATTACACTCTATGTTAAAGCATTTCCCTTTTGTTATATGACTCTTAACCACACTCTAGTACAAAATGTTTCTAGGTAACATCATATGCTCGAAAGCATCATTTACATAAAGTCTATTCATGATTCGTTGAGCTTATACCAACTATTCTGCACGTGAGGATCATCTTTTCCATACAATACTAAATGGCTCTTCATTTCTTATCACAATGGAAATGCTAGGCATTGGCCATGGCCAAAATGATTAAGAGAAGCATAGAAAATATTCATGGGCCAAAACATGGACCCTTGCTCCACACTCATAATTGATAGGCATGTTCCTTTTGCCACATGTTCCTTTATAGTTTTACTTTTTGTTGGAACCACATTCACACATAAAAGGGAGCTTGAAAACGGCATGTTGGGGTGTGTCACTCTCATGCCAAATATATAAAGCCCCCATGACCAACCACACCTCCCAAGAAAACCTTAGAAAAAGTCTATCCTTTGGTGGACACCTACAACATATTTGTTTTGTTTTTCTTCCTCTCGTGTACATGTAATGTGTGAACCCATTCTTGTAGCACGTTTTAATTTCCCATCACCCTAAGATCATTCAAAAGCCAAAGTGCATTTACTACTTAGGGGGCATCTATGCTCATTAAAGTCCTATCGTGTCCTTAGTTGAATTTGACCCTCGTGACTCCTATGTGTGAGCTGCAAAACGGGCATGCTTGTAAATGTCACTATACTTGCCCCTCTTCCACTTCATGAGGTAGTCAACAACACGTTGCTAGGCTCACTTGTAATATACCAATTCAAAGTACAATCTTTCTCCTAAAGCACAAAAGTTGATGATAAGTGTGTACGACATGGTTGTTTACAATCTCAACTTCAATTATTGGACTTGCATGAAAGCTTTTTGCATCTCTTTGGTGTTTCTAAATAGAACGCATTACTTATAATCAAACTAGCATAACTTCATTTGTTAGAAGGTTCAGATGCTCGAAGCATCGGTGCATATCGAGCCAATAAATCTTCATGTATTCATGTAAACCATGGATGAATTTGAATATTAAGCCAAGTGGTAAGAGGCACCTAAAACTTGCATGTGGCTACACAATTGCATCCCTATTGACAAGGATGGGGCTTCTTTCATGGCACTTTTGTATGTGTACCTTTCATCTTAATACACATCCAAATGTTACAAAAAAAGCTAGGTTGCTTATTTTTTCAACATGTTCTCTTGCATCACCATCCACACAATTTAGTTATCAATTAATTGGTTGACTATCGACCTATTACAAGTGTCAAATATGGGTTCTAATAACCACATGTTGCATAAAATTCAATTTAGCACGTAAGACATATTAATCTATCACAATCTTTTTTTATGAAGTCTATATGTGGTTTAGTTTCAAATATGCATCCTCGATAAAGAAGCATGGAGGGGAAAAAGTATTTCCAATCTAGTCTACTCATATAAAAAATGAATAGTAATGATTTCTTATAATTTGAATTATATTTATCAACGTATTTCGGTAAACTCACGTTTCTATGTTGCAATAGGAACTTCTTATGATTCCGTGTATAGTGGGTTTGGTCCATTTAAACTATTTGGATTATTTAAGCCATTTCATGAAAAGGAAATGTTGGAAGAATTTAAACTTGGGCTGATTTTTTGAGATTCAAACACCTTAACGAGATGAGCTACAAGTTAATAAATGTTGAACTTTTGGAAGGGGGGTGCGCACACCTGCATATGCAAGAGCATAGGTTTGTTCTTTCAAGTTGCCCATGAAATTGCTTCAAAATTTCTATGTGATTAATTACTTAAGGTAGGCTTCCCTCTTAACTCTTATGTTGGCATGGCTAACTTTAATGCTCACATCAACATGCAATGATTTTATATTATTAAATATTTGAAATTCATGGACATGCATGAATGACAATTGCTTATTTGTAGATGTACCTATCCATTTGCAATGCATACCATTGTAATAAGTTGTTCAACAAGGTTGGAGCATTCATTGTTTACCGATGTGTCCACTCCACTTTCATAGTGCATTTCAATGTAATCCATTGTGTGAGAAATACTTAATTTACTCACGTTTAAACCTTTTATCAAATAGTTAACTAACTAATTCTTTTGAAGTTGCACATTTGATTCATGCAAGCTCTTATAGTTTAACAAAACATGTTGGATAATCTCTATGGTGGTGAATGGCGTCAAGCATGAACAAAGTGTCCTTGGTGCGCAGATCGGACGCCGAATGCACGCGTAGTGAGCATCAGAAGGTCCCCAAGAACAAAAGAACTCTACTTTTGCAAAAAAAACAAGGAAGAAAGCTTGCACGACATGAAGCAAGAGACTAATTGGGTGCAATCTCCCCCCATGCCTTGTGTGAGTGCTCCACAAAGCATGTATTTTATATATTATTCATCTTCAAGCTCAAAAAATAGCCCAATTTACAATTAGCATGCTTTAGCTTTTGTGCCACTAAAGAATTAAAGCTATTGGGTGCCCAAGGAGTCAGGCGGTACCCAAATACAATGTCCAATATAAATATTTAAATCGTGCGTCCATGCGCATACAAAAGTAATAAATAAATATCAAGCACTTTAATAAATAAGCGCGTCAAAATATGAGCGCCATGCCTAAGATACGCGCCCATTAAAAATTGATGATAATTTGAATACACGCTATCCTTCAATGCTTCCCAATGCCACCGTTGCTTGCTCTACACGTCAACTGAAGCATTCACAATTGTTAGAGAAATAATACAATTAAACCGACAAAAGTGAATACCTAGCAGTCTTCAGCTACTAAAATAAATTGGTTAGAACTCAATCCTAATCTTAATTTATTACGAGTGCACACTCTAAACTCATAAACGTTTATTAATTTAAATATGTATTTTGCGGAATCACCCGCTATGGAATCACCCACTTACACATTAAATTAACAAAACGCCCGAAAAGGATAGGCATCCCCATCGACTTTTCGCACAAAGAATCCACCTTGTGTATGAGTCCCGGTAATAAAATTTTACGGAATCCACTGCAAAACCTCACGGAATCCACCATGGAACATGCCTCCTGGCATCATACCCCCAGAGTGGGATAGCAATTGTCCTCAATTACTATTAGCTCAATGTAGAGCTAACAGTGTGGGGAAAGCACTTAGGTCTCTAGCGTGCATCCATTGGGCCTCTTCAATAGGATGATTTTTAAACTTGACCAAATATCTAGAATATCTACGGCCAGTTCTAGTGGTCATAAAGTCAGTATCTATAATAGTTTCAGGCTCAAGGATTTCAGTTTCGTCATCTAGCAAAGGAGGGTTTTCATAGATAGGGTGTATAGGTAATTATCCTCTAAAAGGTTGTAATAAACTGATATGGAAGGTGTTATGGATTTTCCAATGTTGTGGTAATTCTAGTTTAAATGCATTGTCGTTGATTTTGTGTATGATCTTGAATGGGCCATAAAATCTAGGTGCTAATTTGACAATGGGGTGTTTATCTACACTCTGTAATCTTCGTTTTTCAATTCGTAACCAAACATAATCATCAACTTTAAAACTCATAGCTTTTTTTTTCTTGTTTGCTTGTTTTGTATATGATTGCTGGGCTTTGGCAATCATATCTTTAACTTCATCAAAAATAGTAGCATGCATGTTAGCAATATCATCAGTAGTTTGAATTTTGTTTGATAATGATGTAACATGTGTAGACAATCGATATCCATAAATAATTTCAAATGGTGCTTTCTTTGTAGCTGTATGTGGTGTGTTATTATATGCAAACTGAAGTAAATGTAGATATGTATCCCATGTGTGTGGTTTTGAAATTGTGTAGGCACGCAAAAGATCTAAAATGGTACTGTTAGTAGCTTCTGTTTGACCATTTGTTTCAAGATGAAATACAGATGAAAAATCAATCTTTGTTCCTAAGTTAGCAAACAAAGTAATCCAAAAATTATTGCAGAATCTAGAATCACGATAAAAAATAATGACTTTTGGTAAACCATGGTTAGTGAAAATAGTTTTTAAAAAACAATTGAGTAGCTTGAGATGCAGTTAGGGTTTTCTTGCAAGGAATAAAATATGCTTGTTTGCTAAACTTGTCTACAATAGTCCAAATCATATCGTGATTAGCTTTAGTATTAGGTAGACCAGTGATAAAATCCATTGAAATCTGTTCCCATGGTCGTGATGGAATGGATAATGGCATTAGTAAACCATATTGTTTACCATGGTGTCTTTTAACTCGTTGACAAATTAGGCATTCAAATACAAAGTTAGATACATCACTGTCCATGTGTGGCCAATAAAAATCTTCAATCAATGTACGCAAAGTAGATATAATTCCTCTATGACCTTGATATGGGGGACAATGAATTTCATGCAAAACAAATGATCGAAATGGAACAGTCACACATAATCTTTTTTCATAAAACATAAATCCATTAGTGTAAGAAAATGAATCAATAGGAATTTAATTATTTACAATTAGTTTATTCCAATCAGCTTGAAAAATAGGATCTTGGTGATAAGTATCTTTCATAGGAATAAGGGAATCAAATGATATCACAGAAATATTTTGAATTGTCGGTCTTCTACTCAAAGCATCAACAACAACATTCTCTTTTCCAGGTTGATATTGTATAAGGGGATGAAAACTTTGAATAAAAGCAGCCCATTTAATGTGCCGGTTAGATATTTGTGGTTGACTAAGAAGATGTCTAATGCTTTGTTGGTCAGTTTTGATCATGAATTCAGATCCCATTAAATAATGTTTCCATTGACGTAAGGCTTGTACTACGACTAGCAATTCCTTGTCATAGGTAGAATATTTAAGTTCAGATGGTTTGAGTTTGCAGCTAGAGTAAGCTATGGGGTGAGAATCTTGCATAAGGACTGCTCCTATTCCAGATCCACTAGCATCAGTAACTACTAAGAAGAATGGTCTATTGAAGTCAGGTAATTGTAATACAAGAGCATGAGTTAAAGCAATTCAAAGGACTTTTGTTGATTGTCAGACCAATTATACACAATACCCTTCTTTAAGAGTTTTGTCAAAGGTAATGCAAGTAATGAGAAATTCCTCACAAATTTTCTGTAAAAGCTAGCAAGACCTAGAAAAGAACGTAATTCATGCACATTTTTGGATATCGGCCAATTTAAGATTGCTTCTATTTTTTTAAGGTCGACTTTAATACCTTCTAATAAAATAATATGTCCTAAATATTCAATTTCTGTTTGGAAGAATTCACTCTTTTCTGGATTAGCATATAATTGATTGTCTTTTAATAACTAAAAACTAAAGACAAATGTTCATAATGCTCATTCTCATTTTTACTGAAAACTAATATGTCATCAAAGAAAACAATGACACAATGTTTATGTTTCAAAAATATGCGATTTATTATACGACTGAATGTGGCTGGTGCATTAGTTAAATCGAAAAGCATAACCAGAAATTCATAGTGTCCAAATTGTGTTCTAAATGCAATTTTGAATATATTAGATTTATCCAATCTTACTTGATGATATTCAGATTTAAGATCTATCTTACTGAATATGGCAGATCCTTGTAGCTTGTCCATAAGATCATCTACCCTAGGAATCGGATATCTATTCTTAACAGTAATTTTATTTAGGGCACGATAATCAATGCACATGCGATAGGTATTATTTTTCTTTTTCACTAGTAAGACAGGTGCACCAAATGGAGAACTACTAGGTCTAATTAATCCTCTGTTAAGCAATTCGTCTATTTGGTTTTGAATTTCTTTCTGTTCAAATCGGTTATGTCTATATGGTGCTTTACATGGTGGTTGTGTTCCAGGAATTAAATCTATCTTATGATCTTCAGGACGTGCAGGTGGTAATCCAGGTGGTAAATCAACAGCAAAACAATCTTGAAATTGGGAAAGAAATTGTGTATGCCTAGGATACATCTGGTTTTCCTTAGCTTGAATTTCATTCACCCATATTAAATAGGATTTGCTACTTTTACGTAATGCATGTTTAGCCTGAGTATGAGTAAGCAATGGAAAATTATTGGAAGTGTGCATACCATGCAGTGTGATTTGTTTTTCCTGAAAATAATTTTTTATTGAATGCTTAGAATAATCTATATCAGGATTATATTGATGACGCCAAGGCATTCCTAAGATAATGTCACTAGACTACAAAGGTACAACTAAGAAATTTCTTGGTTCAGTATAATCACCAATTTTAATTTCTAGATTATGCACCTCTTGTGTTCCATTATATCTCGTACCTAGGAATGCAGCCTTAATGTGATAATGTGTAGAAACAGTATGTAAATTCAATTCTTTGACTAATTTTGCAGAAATAAAGTCATGTGTGCTTCCATCATCATGTAAAATAGTCTTTTCTTTACCATGCACAAAACATTTCATTGTTAATAAGGAATGGGGAGTTGGCATACCTAGCAAAGTATCAGAAGTAGTACTAATGTCGTTATCATCTTCCGTAAAATCCAGCATCTCTTCACATTCTTAATCTTCTATTGCTCCCAGATAATTGATATGAACAGATGGCTCTTTGGATTGACAATTGGCTGCTAGATGTCCAGGTTGATGACATTTGTAACAAACTATGGGTTTTGCTTTGGATACATTATTGGTAATGGCATGAAGTTTAGGAAAATTGGGATTTGATTGTAGAGATGGCTTAGGGTTTGGATTTGTGTTTGATGGCAAGGCAGGTGGTCGTGTCCAAGATTTACAGAATGAAGATGGAAGAAAACGACTTTGATTGAATCTTCGAAAATTTGAATTGAATTGTTTGGAACCAAAGTTACTATTAGTTGGAAATTATTGTGGTCGCTTATCTCATCTGTGAATTTTGTCTTCAGTGTCATGGGCCAAGGAAATTGCATCTTCAAGGGTTGTTGGCTTGAACATATTGACCTGCGCATAAAAATGTCCAAGTAGGCCAGACATAAACTTGCGTTTATGAGTTGCTTCAAGTACATCTTCGAGCATTCGTAGTTGCAATAGAGTATTCCAGAAACGTTCAGTATATTGGGAAATAGGTTCGCGATCCCTTTGTTGTAGAAGATCCCATTGCTTGATTGCTTTTTCGTGGAATTGAGATGGAAGAAAATTCTGCAAAAAATTCTTTTGAAAAGTCTCCCAGGTAGTGGAACAATCAACGCTTTTGCGGACCACAGTCCACCATAAGGATGCTCGGTCAACTAAATGGTTAGTGACACATTTAATTTTGTCTTTCTCAGCATATGATTCTTCATGGAAATAATCATCAAATTGACTGATAAAAGCAAGGACAGTCTTTCCATTGCGTGATCCATTGAAAGTACGAAATTTGAAGTTTATTTTACTTATCTTTGTTTCTTTCCGAATGGATTGGGCTTCAAGTATTGCATCGATGGTACGTCGTATAAGATCTTCAGGTTGCGATCCATCTTGGTATTGAGATATCGAGCTCCACTCGTGATATGCCAGGGTGACCGTTGTGCATTTATGTCACCGACTTGTCAGTTGTAGATGCGGTTGGTACACCGCCCATGAATAATAGCTACATGATAGCTATCCTTATCTACTCTAGTTCGTGGCTCAGTTAGTATGCCACCTTAGTTAGTTGAGTTTGGTTTGAGACCCATATATATAGGGTTCTTCTATTTCCTTGTACGAGAGTTCTTTTGGCTTACACAACTAAGAAGAGGAAATTTAGAGCTCGTTTCTGTGAAAAATTATCACAAAATCTCCTTATATTCGTGCAAGCAATCTAATTATAAATGGTAGGGGATTTGGGATTGAAATGGAAAGATATTTGATTAAGTTGCTGATTTCTTTGTATATTTTTAAATATATGCCGTGGTTTATATAAGTTTTAAGAGGTTAGCCCAGTGTTGTTTCTTAATAGCAATGCCACACGATGCTAGTAGACAGAAATCATGAAAACATTGTTTGTGCACTTCATGTTGGCCAATTTTTAGTTAAGATGTTTGAGCATGGAGTGCCATACACTTTGTATATGCAATCTAAATATGGTATCAGAAGATAAATTATTGGATACATTGCAATTGTATATTTAGATGATGACCAACATTGAGGATGTAAGATTTCCCTTTGCTATAGGATAGTGCGATATCTTGGAAAATAGTTAAGTGAGGAATATATACTGTCTTCTAGATCATTGCATTTATATTATGAGAGGACTTTGTTATATTCGTGTTTTATGTGTAATACGACACATCCTGTGGCCAATCCTGAGGTTGGTAGGAGAGCCATAAGAGCCACATCATTTTGCTTGGGGGACCTCTTTGTGTACGTGAATTGAGGCGTTGATCACATATATATTTGGATACTCCCTCTATTGGAGTCGAGAAGAGGAACTGTTGGACTGCAACTGACACAAATGCGTGATTCGTTTAGAGTAGAATAGCCATCCAACGCTCTTGGTTGCGAGCTTGTGAGGGTGGTTTGGTGAGCATAGGAGGCTCGACTAGAGTCCCAGAGCTAAGTGTTGGGCCTGCTTTTTAGGGCCCGACAAAGAGTTTGTCCTTGAATCTTGGAATCAAGTTAAGGAACTGTTTTAAAGTTAACTATAATGAAGAACAAGCTAATATAGCAAATAACTCATGGGAACCTTGAGATTTTCATAGAGCTCTAGACTTTGTTGTTGGCCAATAGATTGTACCAATGTAATAAGTGGAAAATCTTGATCTACATGTTGCAATCGACTCCCCTGCACTCCATATACAACAAATCTGCAATATTGAGTTGTTTTGACTCCTTTTTCTATTGCAAATTCTAAATTTCTTTAGAGGCTAGTTCCCTAACCTTCTCCTGATCATCCCAATTTATCTTATGCTTGTTTTTTAGCCCTGGAGATGGCTAAAACCACTGTCTCTTTCGGATAATCTTCCACAATTATATAGTTTGAACAATCACAGCCTACATGGGGCTCTAACCCATGTTGGTTGACATTTAAAACACCCTTGCTTGTGGCACATCTTTTTTAAGAACATCTTTAATTTTTTGCTCTATCTGCTTGCTTGGCTTTCTACAATCTTTGTACGTATTTTGACTAAGACCATTGTTGCAGGTGTTGATGGTTGTTGTCCATGAGGTAGTCCTATCGATTTGCATTTCTTGTTGCTCTTTGGTTTGTATTTTCCTTTTAGGCATGTGGGAGCTTTCGCTCAACCGCCAAGACCCACGGACCACTTATTGTTTCAAGCGTTCCAAGCTGAGCACTAATGGCTATCTCTCACCTAGCTGACGCGCCGTTGTGGGAGCTTTCGCTCAACCGCCAAGACCCACGGACCACCTATTGTTTCAAGCGTTCCAAGCGAGCTCTAATGGCTATCTCTCACCTAGCTGATGCGCCGTCGATCCTACAAGTGTTGTGAGTTTACCTTGATGCCCGATCGAGTACCCTCCTCTCTCTTGTACTCCGGTAGTTCCACAACTCTTGATGCTAGCTCAAGAATCCTCAAGCCTCCTCCATCTCCAAGCTCCATTCTCCATAGCCGCATGCACAAGAGAAAAAGAAAGAAGAGAAGAGAAGAAGAGGAGAGGAGATGGTGAAGAGCTTCACCCTCTTGATCCCTCACTCTCACACACACCCACTCCCTCACACCCTTACACTCCCTCTCTCAAGAGCACATACAAGCAAGGAGAAGAGAAGAAGAGAGGAAGAAGAAGACTCCTTTTGCCACACACCAGAATGAGCTTCTCATTCACTTTTCAACTTTATATACATGCCCTAATTTCCATGGGCGGTCATCCCCCTTTTTTACCTGGCCGGCCATTAGCCTAGGCCCCTTTTCTCCTTGTCCTTCTATCTTCCTAGCTTCCTTTCCGCCGCCTATCTACATTTACAAATTGCACGGGTGAGAGCCCGATGCTCTTTTACAAGATTTTAGGGTGCGCCTTTTTATTTTAAAATGCGCCTTTTTTCCCTTTTGCATTTGCCTTGGACTTTTAAGGTTACCCTTGTGCTTTTGGTATTTTTTCCTCTTCTTCCTTCAGTCGGGCTACCTTTTTTCCGCCTTTGCCCTGCGTCTTTCCCACTTTCTTTTGCTTTCTTCGTATTGGGGTTAACATTACCCCCCTCCTAGACGAGTGCCAGTGCCATGGCACTGCGGTGGGCCATAGTGGCTAGGTACGTCGGCCTTTAGGCGGAATAGGTAGGCCGGGGTTGGGAGGATTGAGAGGTGATGGAGGTTGGGGATGAGGACCATGAGAGATTCCGGTGTGCTTTAGGCTCCATGAAGATACTCGGCATCTGTCACATGGTTGTGGTGTTGGTTACGTAGCCGGTCATCTGTTGAGTATGAGAAACGCTTGAAGCAATAAGCAATCCCTTAGGAGGATGGTATTGGAGGGATTTATTCTGAAGAAATCCCTCAAATGCGGTTTGGCTTGCAAACCCGTGGCGTCGATTGAAGATCCTTGTCTTTGAGTTGAAGGTCTTCAGGCTTGTGGAATCAATAAGCGATTCTTGGATCTTGAGGCGTTGGGCAGGGATCATTGGACGAGGCGGTTCCAAGATCTATGCCAATGGCAGCTCTGCCCTGACGTGATTCACTCAGGGTGGCCATCAGCAGGCAGGTGGCTAGATGCGAGTGCAGGAAAAGAAGTGTTGATTATTAAGGAAAGCCGTGGGCGATCCTCCTCCGCGGGTAGCCTTGTCTGGGAGTGCAAACATAACCTGCAAGAAAAGTTGTGCACTCCCTAAGGGGTGTGTCTGCTTGCTATGTAGTGCGTGGTGCGTGTGGTAGTGGAACCGGGAGATGGGTCTGACCTTGGGTAAGCCCTTGGTAACATCCCACACTTGAGGACCCAATTCGTGCTTTGGTGGCGATGCAGTGCAATTCTTAGGGTGACAGGTCTGAACGTCCTACCCTTGATGTGCCCTCAGTGTGAAGTGGGGGGGGGGGGCTAGGGAGGGTCCTAGGTGCGGTGATTGTGGTGCGTCTTTCCGTCTTCTTCTCTCTCTTTTATTTTATTTTTTTTTCTTTTTTCTCTTTTTTTTAAATAAAATATATAATAGCATGAGGAGGCGTATACATGGAGGCAAGCGGTACAAGGGCATGACAGGAGTTTACTCCTCATAAACTGAATGGTGGATAGGGGTTGGCGGAGGGCGGGGGGCCTTGTTAAGGAATTTTTGACTTAACAAGTAGCCTTTGATGTGGAGGCGGGTTTTGAGGGTGGTGGTAGAAAGGAAGGGGTGGTTGCACTGGGTGAATTTGCTGTCGTTCATGTCTTCGAGTAGTGCACCATAGAAAGATGGCAAAAGAGAAGCACGCATCATGAGGCGAGTCATGGTGTTGCTGTCTATGGCGTTGGGGTCAAAATAGAGGGGTGGGAGGTGGCGTTCTCTTGGGGTGCGGGCTCTTGATGGACTAGGATCCTAATTAACCTAAGATAATTACAAGTGGTGACGAATGCGGGGTCAGGACAAGAGGTGAACTCGCTAAGGAATTTATCTATAGAGCTATACAAGTCGGGGAGGGTGAAGAGAAGGGCGTTCCTATGGGAGGTGCTATTGGTATTATAGATGATGGGGAAATCGAACCTGCCGTGGATGGATGGATTGAAGTCTACCCCTACCCTTCGAGGATACGGCATAAAAGTGGCGTCGTTTCTCTCTGAAGGGAGGGTGTTGCAAAATGCCATCCATGCTTCCAGGTTGACGTAAAAAATGCGTCTCCTCCAGGTGGGTTGGCAATTATAGCCTGCCACTGATCTAGGCACTTGGAGGACTTTATCTTGCCAAAACTTGCGGTCCTCGGCTTCCCAAGCAGTTGGGTGAGCCTCACGCTCCGCTAACCACTTGGCTTTGAGTCTTGCCCCCATGGCAATGATATCCTCCACCAGTTGAATGTGCAGTACCCTATTCAAGGCAGTGGGAAACTCAAAGCGCAAGTCGAAGGGGTCGCAGTTATACTCCTGCTGTTCCCAGATAATCAATTCGACACGGAATTCAACAGGGGAATCTTGGGTGCGCAGTAGGAGAGGGGCAGGCTGTCTTGGAATGGGTCTGGCATTCAGCTTTCTTCTTGCCTTCTCCACCATCTCTTTCCTGCGGTTGGTTTGGGCCGCTCTTCTCTCGGCAGATGTATCAGGGGGCTGCACTTCGGCGTTGTGGCTGAGGGGGTGGTGGGACGTATTCCTCCTCCAGAGGTCCCAGATCGAGCTCCGGTTCACCCTCTTCTGCTTGCTCGTCTTCTTGTGTTTTTGCCTCTGTGAAACCGAGGTCATCTATCTCCTGCGCCGTCACGCCTACCTGTGCAAGATATCTCCTCTGCTCCTCTAGGCTCTGCGCGGGCCTCCTAGCTGCAGCGGCACGTGCAGGCCTGTTGTGAGAGCACTGCGCGCAATGGTTAGTTTCCTTTGCAGCTGATCATTGGCTTCATCTCCTTCTGGTCTGGTGGCGTAGAGTAGCGTATTGAGAAAGGTGTGCTGCTGGGCTATCATGGAGAGCTGGGCCGCCTCTGCCTGATTCTCAGCCAGCACCCTGTCTCCTTCAGCCTTGGATAGCCGGCATGCTAAGTCCCGTACTCTCTGCTCATTGTGATTGGACCATTCTTTTGCCCTTCTTTCCATATCTTCCAGGCTCTCCCCCTGATGGAGGGTCATTGCCATGAGCTGTTGCTTGCTGGGCCTCGAGCTCATGGTGCAGGCGAGACTGCTCCTGGCGTTCATCTGCAATTTGCGCATTGAGCTGGTCCAGCTTCACCTGCATCCTTCACACCTGTTCTGCCCTTAATTGGTCCAGCTCTGCAGCCTCCTGTCTGATTTTGTCAAGCTGGCTTTGCGCTTCCAAGTTGACTGCAGATAACTGATCATTTTTGCGTCGAAGGTGGGCATTCGTTTCCCTCTCCCCGTTGAGACGCTCCATCAAGATTTTTCTTCTTCCCTCCCAGGCAGTGTCCCGTTCCTTCAGGGCTTTTAATTCTTCCGCCTCCTTAGTGCTGGATTTCTCCCTGAGCACAATGATTTCCCTTTGATATTCTGTCATCTGCTTCGTTCTTTCCAGCTGGAGGGCGGCTTGTGATTCTCGTTTCGCTGCCAGCTCCTCCACGGTTGTCCTCCTTTCTTGTCTGGCCCTTTGCAACTGCGAGAGCAGTTCCTTCACATACTCATCGTATTGGCCTGCTGGAGGTGGGGGGCGGGGCATGGTCGTAGTGGTGGCGACCTCTTCTATTTTTTGCCTTTTCAGTTTCGACCTTGGTTCCAGTTCGGCCGTGGCTGCCCTTTTAGCTCCTGAAGCTGGGGTGGCCACAGCCGCTTCCCTCGCCAGCTCCCTTTCCACCAAAAACTGCAGCCAGGTGACCACATTGCTCTTGTCGACTTTTGGGGTGGACCCTTGGGTGGCGGTGGCAAGGGGTGTCATCATGGTAGGAGTGGCTTACATGGACGGTATGAGGAGGGGGGAAGCTGGCCTGATCAGGTCATTTCCTTTTCCTTCTGCAGGGGACAGGGGCACGATTTCCGGCACACCGATACTGGGACCGGGGGCCTCAGGTTGGTGCAGACCCTCTGCTCCTTCCTCGTCTCTTCTATGCTGCTCCTCGATGGAGCGGCGGGTTGCCATCTCCAATTCTTCCTCTTCCTTCCTTCTTAGCTCCTCCTCGGCCTTCTTTTTTCTTTCCTTCTCATCCCTTACCGACTCCCTTCGGGCCCTTTCCAGATCTTCCTTCTCTTTCTTCTTTCGCTCCTCCTCTCTTTTTCCATGTAGGGCCTTAGTTCCTTGTTCCGCATGCCTTTGTGTTGTAGCCTGGGATTCTCCCTCCTCATCGGCGTCCGTTTTCGTCTCATCA
This sequence comes from Lygodium microphyllum, assembly GCF_053477565.2. NCBI lineage: Eukaryota > Viridiplantae > Streptophyta > Polypodiopsida > Schizaeales > Lygodiaceae > Lygodium > Lygodium microphyllum. Next base: position 9,323,344 of record NC_141161.1, on the reverse strand, counting down.
GACGACCTCTGCTGCTCTTCCGTGTGAGGCAGGGACTGTGATGGTGATTCGCCACTTTCCTCGTCACCTCCCTCTTTGTCTTCTCCTGCTTGTCCCTGCCCTATCGCTTCTTGGATGATTGCCGTAAGAACACCTCCAAACCCTATGGTGGAGGCCTTGGAGGATGATGCCTTGCGGGTCGATCGGGACGACGGGGACTCTCCTGCCACGGCTCTTTCTCCTGTCACCAGGGACTGTGACGGTGATTCGCCACTTTCCTCGTCACCTCCCTCTTTGTCTTCTCCTGCTTGTCCCTGCCCTATCGCTTCTTGGATGATTGCCATAAGGACACCTCCAAACCCTATGGTGGAGGCCTTGGAGGATGATGCCTTGCGGGTCGATCGGGACGATGGGACTCTCCTGCCACGGCTCTTCCTCCTGTCACCAGGGCCTTCGCCGAAGCCTCAACTGTCTTTCTCACGAACCCATTGAGGTTCACCTCATTCAGCGATTGCGCCTCAATGCTGTCGAGCTGAGGTACATTGATTCGGGTCATAATGTTGTTGTACCTCTGGCTTGAGAACATGGCATGCACCATCTTTGCCTGCAGCTGAATTTCTTGGTTGGGGATATCTGCCAGGCTAATTCCATAATTGGTGTGAACCTTCACTTTATCCATCCCCAACATGGCATAGATGTCTCTTTTTGGCTTCCTTTCCACCTTATTTGGCAGCCCTAGTGCCCTTTCCACCAACTCGGGGGTTAGCTCAATCTGCACCTGTCTGGTAGCTTCCTTGTCACGCACCGTGATGGTGCCCCTGTTTCTGTTAAAGGTACGCAAGAAATCAGCACACAGGGTGTAGTCTATCCTCCAGCCCACTGCGTCCAGATACTTCTGTAGGTGGCACTACTTTATGATTTGACGTACCGCCAGTTCTTCGATGACTACCTCTTCCAGGTTGAAGACATGGCGGAACTTTAACTGGTTGAAAGCTCTTGTTTCCACCGTGAGGCCGTACTTTACTTGTTCCTCCTCCGAGAAGGGAAGCTTGCCTGCTTTGTCCTGGCTTGCCATGGTCGCCACCTGTACATTTAGCCATTTCCATTTTTAGTATTTTTTGGCAACTAATTTGTTGGACAAACAAAAGCATAGCAGATTTTATTGCCCATAGCCTTAACTTTGCCTTTCAGACTTCTATCACCACCTTTTATATTTGCATTTCAATTTTAAGCGTTTCACACTTGGTTTACTTTTTAGCTTTTATTTCGTTTATCCCCTTACTGCCCCTTCCCCCCTTTGGAAAAGAAGAATCCGTCCCAGGATTGGAGGTTGTGGGGCCAAGGTGTTCATCTTTATTTGTGTAGGAGCCAAGCGTAGAAGTTGGGGTTATATTCCAGTTGTGCAGCGCAGTCTAGATCAAAGGGTCGAATTCCTACATGTGTGATGTACGTGAGGGCATCTGTGAGGAAATCACCAGAGTCAACCCGACTTGTGATGTGGAGCTCTTCCTCTGTTAAGAGGCGATCGAGATAGGGGTGCCCTGTGATATGATCGTCCATGGGTCGACCCCAAGAGTGGTTAACACTCTATACGAGGTAGGTGCGATGTAGGTGGGATCATACTCGACCGTTTTGATGGCTCGGCGTTGTTCGGCATTGGTCATTATGCGACATCCGTCGACTTCCCATTGCAACCTAAGAGTGTACCACTGCCTCAAGAAGGGTGATCCCGTATCAGCCAGATGGGATAACCTTGCGATCTCTTGGTCAGTGATGGCAGACGTTGTCCGTGGGTCAAATGATGTGATGAGGCGTTGCTTAATGGTTTGCTCTTTGGAGACCTCGCTAGCGAGCAACTCGGCGGCAGAGCGAGAAGCCTGTGCAAAGGCGAATTCAAAAGTCTCCCAAGAGCAAGGCATATTGCGCATGTCTGTTGCAAAGGGTTATGCTAATAGACCCAAGTCCATGCGGTCATAGCTGAGGGCCAGTGCAACAAAGGTGGCATCGAGCTGTTTGATGCAGTCCACCACATCATCTCCAGTGTTCTCTGCAAGGTCAACGGCCAGCGTTAGAAATGACTTTCGTTCATAGGAGGGCTTAAGGCTGACGAGTGGTTGAGGTTTGCTGGAACTGGAGGTTCTGATTGTACAGAGTTGCAGCTGAGAGTCCGTTTGAGTTGACAACCTGGCTGTTGGCAAGATGGATAGGTCGGGTTTGATCACAGCAGTTATGCTACTGCGGTTAGCTAGGCTGCGGAGTGGCGGGTTGACTTGGTTGGATGATGCCACTTGTGGTGGTGGCCATTGTTTGGGCCGATAGGCGTGTGTGACTCTCTTGGGTTGACGCGTAGAGGGGTTGGATGACTGGGGTTCTAGAGAGCACTATGGCCCATGGTCTTGAGGCGTCAGGGGACATGGGCTGATCAGACTTGGGGTTGGCGTAGGACTAGTGCTTTTGGCAGTAGGGACCTTAGGGATCCACAGCAAGGCATTCCCCTCATAGTAGCCTTACGCATGCAGGAGGATTTTAGGGACCCACCTTTGTTTAATCACGCGGCGCTTGCAGTGATGGCGTCTTGGTTTTCGAGATTTAGATTTGTAGGTCTTATGCAGACATGCGCGTCTAGTCTTAGGCGGTTCTCGAGGCTTTTTAGGTACCCATTGCAAGCAAGGCTATTGGGGTTTTTCTTTGGTTGCTGCGGCCTGCGGTTTATGGGGATCTGGAAGCAGCAGATATGCATTACCCCCCTCCTTAGTCTTACCTACGGCTGTTTCTATCGGTGGCCCTATGAACGGTGATGGTGTTACGAGGCCCTTGCTGAAAGCTGTGACAATGCACACGTTGCCGATCGCTAAGTGGATGCGCTGCGACTCATAATCAACATTGCAATGAGTTTGCTTTTTAAAGGTTCGCCCGAGCAATGACTCTGTGCCTGCATCCTTGGTACCTGGAAATACGTAAAACAGCATGGGGACAGTTTCAGACTCGATAGAAACGGCGACTCTGCATGTGCCGAGAAGCGCATAGGATTGAGCCCCGTATGGGCTTAATTTGGCCATTGTGGGATGAAGTAGGGGTTTGCCGAGTTGGATCCAATGCTTGTGCGTTAAGACATTGAAATTTGCCCCCTCATCAATCAAGGCGTTGAAGGAGCACGTTGGCTTGGCAGTGACTGTGACACGGAGGTAGGCGGGTTCTACAGGCTCCTCCTCATTCTTATAGATTTCAGTAATTGTGGCTACTCGTATTTTGACAGGCGGTTCCACCATTGGTGGCTCATGCAAAGGATGAGTGGGAGGGCAGTACTTCTTGACACGGCTGCCATTGAAGAAGCCTATTCCTTCACCATCCAGTGTCTCAAGCTCGACGTTACCAGTTTGGCTCATTGCCCGAACCTTGAAGGGTCCAAGACCTCTGAATTTCATCTTTTGCTTATGTCCTTTAACTGAGTAGAGGAGCACTAGGTCACCCTGCTCAAACTCTCGCTGCTTGACGTGTTTGTCAAACCAGCTCTTGCGTCGGGCTTTCTCGCAGATAAGTGCGTGGGTGACTAGAAGGCGAGTCTCTGATAGGTGTTCTAGCTCGACCAAGCATTGCGTCCATGCTTCCTTTCCTTCCCATCGTTCTTGGAGCGCTATTCTCAGGCTAGGGACGAAGAATTCCAATGGGAGAATGGCTTCAGTCCCATAGGTCAGCCTAAAAGGTGTTTGACCGACGGCCGTTTTATAAGCTGTTCAATAGGCCCACAAGGCTGCCACCCATCAGCTTGTTATCCCAGTCGCTTCGTGAGGCTGAGACTACTTTAGTCAGGACGTTGATGAGAATTTTGTTGGTTGATTCCACCTGGCCATTAGCCTGAGGGTAGTATGGTGAGGATTTGCGATGGATGATAAGAAAGGCGGATAGGAGATGGGCTATCACTTCATTGATGAAGTGTGTTCCTTGGTCACTAACCAGTTTGATGGGGCAACCGAAGCGCGAGATTACTTGCTCCCATAAGAACTTGGCAGTCATCCTAGCATTGTTTTTTCGTGCGGCTCTCGCCTCTGCCCACTTTATGAGGTAATCAGTGGCCACCACGATGTACTTGGCCTGTGAGTATTGCGCCGCGGGGCTGATGGGTCCTATGAAGTCAATCCCCCATTTTTCGAAGGGTTGGCGAGCAATAACAGGGGTTAACTCCATCTGATCCTTGCGAATCGGGACTTTTGTCAGTTGGCACTCGTCACAATGCTTGACGAATTGCTTAGCATCTCGAAAAAGTGTGGGCCACCATAACTGGGACTGCAACACCTTCCGTGCTGTCGTGTCTTCGCTAAAGTGTCCTCCTGCAATGCCGCTGTGCGCCTCTGAGAGCACATCGTGCATCTCATGCTCACACATACACCTACCCAGCAGCCCATCTTGCCCCAGCCTATACAGTTGGCCTGCAATCAGCTGGTAGGGCTAGATTTTCAGGATCAAGCGCCTAAGCCGTGCCCGTTCTATGGTCATTCGGATAGTCCATGCTCGAGCACTTGGACTATGTCGTCTGCCCAGTATGGTGTCAGATCGGCCCTAAATAGGTCTCCTTCGCTGGACAGATGGAATAAGTGGCTGTCAGGTAACTCGTCCATGATGCCTTGTCCAGCGGCTTCTCCTATTCCGTATCACCATGGAGAAATCGAACTCGAGGAGCAGGAGAAGCCATCGAGCTATTCGTCCTGTAGCACAAGGTTTGTTCACTAAATAGAGCAGGGCTTGATGGTCCACGAAGAAGATGAAGGGGGTGGCCAATAGGTAATGCCAGAACTTCTTCACGGTGAACACCATGGCTAATCCCTCCCTTTCTGTTGTCGAATAATTCATCTCTGTCTCAGTGAGTTGCCTGCTAGCAAAACTCACTGGGTAATCTAGGTTATGCTCACCAGGTTGGCACAACATTGCTCCCACGGCAAACTTAGAGGTGTCAATGTGTACGTGGAAGGTAATGGTCCAATCCGGGGCTCATAGAATCGGTGCCATTATTAGAGCCTTTTTCGATTCTTCGTACGCCCGTTGGCATGCTTAAGTCCACTCGAAGACAATTAGCAGCTTGTACAATGGCCTAACGATTAGCGAGTAGTTCAGTACAAACCGCCGATAGTATCCTGTGTGACCTAAGAAGCATTGAACTCCCTTGTAATTACTTGGGGATGGAAGGTCAACTATAACCCTGACCTTCGAGAAGTCCGTGGCAATGCCGTTCTTCAACACCACGTGTCCTAAGATGCATCCGTGCTTCACCCAAAACTGACATTTCAAGGGGTTCAGGGAGAGACGATATAAGCGACTATAAGCGACACTGTTCAAAGACCACGCAGAGGTTGTCTAGGTGTTCAATCCAAGTTGAATGGACACACAGGTCATCGACAAAGACCTCTAACTCCATGTGAAGCATGTCCTTGAATATGGTGCACATGAGGCGTTGAAAGGTGGCAGGGGCATTGGTTAACCCGAAGGGCATGACTACGTACGCAAAGACGCCCCACTCAGTGGCAAAGGCGGTCTTGTGCCTGTCTGCAGGATGCACTTGCACCTGGTTGTACCCTGAGAAGCCATCCAGAAAACTGTAGGCTTCCTTGCCTGCCACTCTCTCAAGCATGTGCTCGGTGTACGACAAGGGATAATTGTCTCTCTTTGTAGCAGCGTTCATCTTTTTGTAATTGACGCACACTCGGATCTTGCCGTTCTTCTTCATCACAATGACTATGGGTGATACCCAGTCTGTGTGCTCAATTTCATAAATGAATCCAGCTCTCATTAGCTTGTCAATTTCCTCCTTGATAGCATGGGCGTGTTTTGGATTCATGGGGTTCGGTTCGCTGCTTGACCGGCGTTGCGTCCGATGTCATGGGTATATTGTGAGTCATAACACTCGGGTCTACCCCCCGTAGCTCTTCTAAGGACCAGGCAAATACGTCCATGTACTCCCGCAAGAGAGCGACAAGACTTAACTCTTCCTTACCAGTTAAGTCATCGGCAATGATCACTGGACGGGGTGTCTCCCCTTCCAGGGCTAGGTTAACCTTCTTGACCTTGGCTGGTTCTTCGATTGGTTCGCTTGTCTGCCCTTCACGCTTGGCACCTAGCAGAACCACTACCCTATCCCCTTTTTTGAATTTAGTGAATCGCTTAGGGAGGTCCTGCGGTTTCCGCTGCTCTTCTGATCGTGTATCTTTGGGGTACTTTGCCCTATCCTGGCGTGATCGTCTGCGTCTCAGGTGGATGGGTAAGTCCCTCTTGGTGCGTCTGGTCATGGGCGGCATAGGGATCTCTGGGTCGCTATCCGAAGTAACTTCTGATTCGGAGCCAAACCCTCCATCTTCGCTGGAAGAGGTGGTGTCTCCTGGTGGAAGTAATTCGGATGGCGATTCGGTTCTAAGTATTGATGTCGTTCTTGCTTGGGCTAGGCCTGCCTGCTCTAGGTCTATGGCCCCCATACATTTCAACCACGCACGATCACATTCCATGCGCATGACTCCGTGCTCCAGTCTGAGGGCCTGCCTTTTATGTGGCTTGGCGTCCGCTCGTATCTACTCAATTTCGCGTCCATCCGTGTTGTACTCTATGGTATCCACTTCACCCTTGCTCTCACCGCTGAAAGATTGGTAGTCTTCGTATTCATCGCATGAATCTTTGTCGTTCAACTGCCCATCGTCTCCTAGGGCTTGGAATGCCCCGTCTCGTTGGTCTCGAGTCAGGGCCCAGTTATACATGAGGTCCAGCTTGTGCACTCTGGTCCATTGCCACTTAGGATCCTCTAAGAGATCCTAGAGCAGTTTGAAGTTGGCAGCCGGGTTACTCGCTAGCTGGTCTGCTAGATATTCTAGTACCCCATGTAGTTCCCTTTTGTTGGATGGTACTTGGAAGGTGACAGGCTTAGGCCCTTCATGGAGGCTTGCTGCCATTATGTAGACGAGTGTAGAGAGTGTTTCGTTTGTCTTGCCAATTGTTTTGATAGCCTGCTCGTACGCCTCATGGTCTAAGAATGGCAGGTCAAGTGTAGCGAGAACGTGCATCCAATCCCACTCGTCCTCTGGGCATGGGGAGTGAATACTGCTAGCATATGCAACGTTGTAGGAGCAGGAAGAGATGTGATGCGGTCAAATACTTGGTGTGGTAAGTGTCATCAAGCAGGCCATTTAGCCACTGAATGTATACGAAAACCAACCATTCCTAGAGCCTTCTGTTCCTATTGTTTGCGGAAGAACCATACAGAGGATATTTGCTCTCTGAAGGAGATGCATGATAGGAGAAGGAAGGAAGAGATGCAAAACTGAAGCTAGTGATAACTCATTCCATTTTACAAGCACATGACACATGTAAGTCCGTGCCCTACTATTTCTTTTCGAACAACATCCTACGGTTGTTAACAACTTTTCCTCATGAATCATTACACGGAAGATATTGCCTAAAATGCGACATATGTCTATTCTTTCCATGTCTAGTCAAAAATGCACTGAATAATTTCAACCTTATAATGATGGGCAATAGGCGTTTTAGGCTCGTCACTTTGAAATTCATGACAAGGCAACATGCTATTAAGGACGTAAGATGGATAGATAATTTGCGTTCATCACATTGAAAATACCAATTTTTAACTTGTTGGAATCCAAAATGACAACACAGGATATTGGACCCAAGCCTAGAGAGTTTGGTCCTAATTTCGGACCTAGAAGATTTCCATCCCAAAGTTACAGAGGAAGACAGTCTGGCGGTGGTCAGAGATTAGAAGTGGAGTGTTACAGATGCGGAGAAAAGGGACACATTTCACCAAATTGTCCAAATCCCAGAAGATCAATGGATTATAAGCCCTTATGCAGTCGATGCAAAGGAGAAGGCCACACTGCAAAAGACTGTCCAAGCCCAGTCCCAGTGAAAAACAGTGCTACTGATAATCCGGCCAAGGCCCAAGAGCCTACCTCCAATTTAGTGGAATTGAAAGTTGCTGCCATCACGCGTGCAAAGAAGAAGGAACCACCTATCCAGAAAGAAAATAATCCTCCTGCCAGAACAGTGAAGTTCAATCTTCCACCAGAAGAACATAACAGAATAGAGCCTGACAGTGCCGTACAGAGCACTACAGTGCCACAGAGAGTTACAGAGACAGTTCCAGAGACAGGACTAGAGGTCCAGGAGATAGAAGAGGAGGAAGTGCCACAAGGGGCAGAAGAAGTTCCCATGATTCCTCTGTTGGAAGAAAGAGGGAAAATGAAAATGGGTGTTGCCCCATTTCGTAACCGGTTAGAGAAGCCAGTGGATCCTATTAAGGAATACGATCTGGTCAGAGACCTAGATACCTTTAAACCAAACCTCACATTCTGACAATTATTGATGTTGTCTCCCAGTTGCCAAAAAAGGTTCAAAAGTATACTGACAAGACGACGTGGCTTAAGGATTGCTCCCTCAACAGCAACAAAGTCCAATAAAGCTCCAGAGCCTGTCAAAGAAGTGGACGTAGCTAACGCCTTCCTAGATCCGGGTACCCCAGAGACTGGCGTGTGGATAGAAGGCTGCTTCATTGCAAATGCACTAATTGATGGTGGCTCATCAATGAACATTATGACGGATGTGACAATGAAGGATCTAGGCCTACAAGGTGTGCAATCAACCCAATGGCTCATCAGACTGGCGGATCAGAGCAGAATCAAGCCTTTGGGCATTCTCCCATATGTGAAGACTACAGTGGCTGGAAAAGATTATTGGCTAACCTATTTGGTAGTGAAGCCAAACTCTTATGGTACATCCTACCCTCTGTTACTGGGCAGACCATGGCTTTTTGAAGCCTGAGCAAGGACGGATTGGTTCAAAGGAACCTTGACCTTGGGTAGAGGACCCAACAAAGTGGTGCTGAAGCTCTATGGTTCTCAAAAAGGACGTGGATCCACCTCCTTGGAATTATCTTCTGACTCCCCTAATGAGGCTACAGATGAAACATCAGCAGACGAAGATGCTGTCAAACAGATCCTTCCCAAGAAAACAGTGGCACGTTCCTTAACAGTGGATACTGTAAGCCAACTCCCAAAAGATGCAAAGCCATTATCAATGGGTGAATACTTCCTGCCTGAACCAGGAACGATTTCCGAAATCACTTCTGACAGTGAGATAGAAGCATGGATGTACTGCTCTCCCTGTTACATGGCCATAGCAGAGCCAGAGACAGAGGCAGAAGATGAAACATAGAACCTGTTATTCTCTTACAGAGCTCCTACAGAGCCAGAGACAGAGACAGAGACAGAGACAGAGACAGAAACAGAGACAGAGACAGAGACAGAAGCAGAGACAGAGACAGAGACAGAAGCAGAGACAGAGACAGAGACAGAGACAGAGACAGAGACAGAGACAGAAGAGGATGAATATGATATGGACGAAGAAGGTTATGAAAGTGAGCCAGAAGAATCTATCCCACCTGAAGAGGATACATTTGAAGAAGAAGGTCCAGAAGCAGACGAGCTCATGCTATGGGACAGAATGGCGATGGTACCATTTGGTTTGGTAAACAGATCTTCTCATATGCAAAATCTTTATAAGAGATGGTTGAAGAAGAACAAGCAATCTTTTAGCAGTGGCTCTTGCTGCCCTCACCCACCTTTGCCAAAGGAAGATGATGATGATGCACCATGCCAACAAGCACCAGTCTCACAATTCCAACAGGCATCAGAGGGTCCCTGTTATGTGACGTTCCTGGATGTGTCATCGGAAGATGAGTCTTCAAGCCAAGAGGTAACTAATCTTGAAACCAAACCCGAAACGGCTCTAATCCCAATTCAACATCTCAAGGAGCAACCTAAGTCTCCACCAAAAGAAGAAGTTGGGTCTAGTGGGACATCACTCCCTTGAAGGAGTCGGATCTGTACCCAGAAGCAGTCCGCGGGACCTTCATCCATGAAGTAGAAGGTGAAAGGCAGTTCACTTTTGTGGATGCAGATGGCACTGAACGCCATTTGAAGGTGGGTAGCAGCCTCCCAGAAGAGGAGTTGTCAACTTTGTACAACTTGTTGAAAGAGAATTTGGACGTGTTTGCGTGGTCCTACAAAGACCTAAAGGGGATTGATCCCACAATATGTCAGCATCATATTGACTTGGAGCCTGATGCCAAGCCAGTACGGCAACGATAGAGGCGAATGAACCCGAATTATTCCACATTGGTAAAAACAGAGCTGCTGAAGCTTCTGGAAGCCGAGTTCATCTATCCAGTGGCAAATAGTGAATGGGTTTCACCCATCGTGGTTGTACCCAAGAAGAATGGCAAATTGTGAATATGTGTTGACTTCCGAAAGCTCAATTCCAAGACGAAGAAGGATCACTTTTCTATCCCTTTCACAGACCAATTGTTGGACATAGTGGCAGGACATGAGCTTTATTCCCTTCTGGATGGATTTAGCGGATACAACCAAGTCCAAATCGTAGAAGAGGACCAGTCTAAAACAACCTTCACCACAGAATGGGGGACCTACGCTTACCGAGTGATGCCGTTTGGGCTCTGCAATGGCCCTGCTACTTTCCAGCGAGTCATGATGGTTGCATTCCAAAATCATCTGCATGACTTTATTGAGGTATATTTGGATGACTTCTGTGTCTATAGTTTGATCCGTGAACACTGGGGATACCTGGAACAATGCTTTGACCGATGCCGGGAGTATGGGATTTCCCTCAACCCCGACAAATGCATCTTTGGGGTCTCTTCTGGAGTTCTGTTGGGCCACATTGTCTCTGCACAAGGGATATCAACAGACCCTCGAAAGATCGAAAAGATCGCAGCTCTGACAGTACCCACCAACCTGAAATAGTTGAGGGGATTCCTAGGCCATGTGGGTTACTACAGAAGGTTCATAGCTCATTTCGCAACAAAGGCAACCTCCTTGCACAAGCTTTTGAGGAAAGATGCAGAGTTTACTTGGACGAAAGAATGTGACAAAGCCTTCAACACTCTGAAGTAGTGTCTGATTGAGGCACCCATTCTGCAACCTCCTGATTGGACAAATGAGTTCCATGTACACACTGATGCATCAATTGAAGGCTTAGGCGCAGTTCTCTGCCAGAAGGGTTCCTCAAAGCTGGATCAACCCATCTATTATGCAAGCCGAAAAGTCACTGATAGGGAACGGAACTATACAGTGACAGAGCTGGAGTGCTTGGCAATGGTGTTTGCCCTAGAGAAGTTCCGCCACTACCTCCTATCTACCCGCTTTAAATTTTACGTGGATCATGAGGCCCTGTCCTTCCTAATGAACAAAGCGGATGTGAAAGGACGAATGATGAGATGGCTCCTTCTATTCCAGGAATTCGACTTTGAGGTAATTACCAAACCTGGTCGTTCCCATGTTCTAGCTGATCATCTGTCGCGTATCCCACAAACTGCAGACGAGGAGTAGGATGATCCAGACCTCCCTGATGCTTCCCTATTGCTGGTAGAAACTGTAACCCCCTGGTATGCAGATATTGCCAATCTGCTGGCAACCCAACAATACCCTCCTGGCATTTCTAGTCGGAAAAGGAAGAAGCTTATGCTAGAATCAGCCCCCTACACCCTGCTAGGCGGTGCACTGTACAAGAAAGGCAAAGATGAAGTGCTCAGAAGATGTGTTGCAGGAGATGAGATTGGGATTGTTTTGAAGGCTTGCCATGACGAGCCATATGGGGGCCACTTTGCAGGAGAAGCCACAGGCAGGAAGGCTCTGCTAGCAGGATACTGGTGGCCGATCCTCCATAAGGATGTCTATGATTACTGTAAAAGATATGATGCTTGTCAGAGAATGGGGAAACCCACCAAGACAAGTGCCATGCCACTGCAGCCTATTCTTCCTTTAAAGCCGTTTGAGAAGTGGGGCATCGACTTCATCGGCCCAATCGATCCTCCCACCAGAAGGAAGCAGAACCGATACATCCTCGTATGTACGGATTATGTCAAAAAGTGGTGTGAAGCTAAAGCCCTAAAGCGGGACGATGGTAACAGCATGGCCCTATTCATGTACGAGAATATCATCACCCGTTTTGGCAGTCCCTTAGAGCTGGTAAGTGACAGAGGCACTCATTTCATTAATAAAGTCATGGAAGAATTGACAGAGTTGTATAAGATCCGCCATCGCAAGTCCACTCCTTACTACCCCAGAGCCAACGGCCAAGTCGAAGTCACCAATCGCATCCTCTGCTCGATTCTGACAAGAACAATTGCCGCACATCATCGTGATTGGGATGATCGACTTACAGAGGCCCTCTAGGCGTACAGAACCTCCCATAAAGCAGCAACAGGACAGACATCCTTCCAGCTGGTGTACGGTACAGAAGCTGTTTTCCCTGTTGAACTGGAATTACCCTCTTTGAGAGTGGCTATCAAAGAGCGTTTGGGGGACGATGATTCACTGCAACGCCATCTCCTGCACTTGGAATGTTTGGACGAAACTCGCAGGATGGCTCTACAGTGCATGGAAGCCACGCAAGCTCGACGCAAGGCTTACCATGACAGCTTCATCAAGCATAAGGAGTTCAAAGAAGGTGATTTGGTCCTAGCCTATGATTCATGATTTGGCAAGTTTCTTGGCAAGCTTCAACAGCGGTGGATGGGTCCATATAAGGTACTTGGTGTCAACCCTAATGGCTCTGTCCAAGTGCAGACAGTTGATGCCTCTGATGATCCCTTCCTGATCAATGGATATCGCCTGAAGAAGTACTTCCCTCCTTGGGGATCCTGGCAATCATGGTCACCTGATCCTTTCCCTCGTTGGCGTGGCATGGTAACTCTTATGATGCTAATTTTGATAGCCTTTCTTCAACCACTTCTGATGAGGTGGATGCAACCCTCTGTTCCCTCAGCCCCACCTTCCAGCTCTAATCTTCTATCCTCTATTTTCCACCAGCGACAGTGGCGAGGTTGGTTCTGATACATGGTCTTTCTACCATTCCCTTGCTTAATTTGAAAAAAAAAAAACATATCGGTCATGGGAGAAAAGGACTTAGGTCCCTGTCATGCCGACCTATTCTTCGAGAAAAGGTGGAAACACCCTCGGGAGTAGGAGAACAAGAAAAAAAAAAAAAAAAACAAATCTGTTATGGGAGAAAAGGAAGCAATTCCCTGTCATAACAGGCCTCGTTCCAAGAAAAGGTGGTAAACACCCTTGGGCGAGAAGCTGGCTGTGGAAAAGGTGGCAACACCCAGCAGTCCAGAAAGTGGATTCATCAATTGATATCCCTAGGATCCAGTTCCAAAGCTACCTCCCTTGGTAAGCTGTGTCCTGGGCCTCTCTGCAGAACGTCTAACTGTCCTCTAGAAGACGACATGTCCTAACCAACACAACGTTTGATTTGATGGCTACCTCCCTGGGTATGCCTCTTCAACAACTGACGACGCGATCTTCATCGACAAACAATCGAGTGACGCGAGCTTTCATCCTAACCGGATGGGAAAGTGAGTATGGTTGCCCTCTGTATCCAACAAGTGTGAGACAAAGGGTGGGGCGAGAGACCAGTCTTTTCCCTTCAAATCAAATGAGAGGTGAGTAGTGTGAATGAAGTGTTGCACGCAGGGATGGGCCTCTCAATGCACAAAGCACGATTTGTTTCTGTGCACTGCACCATAAGGCTCCCTGGCCTTCCTTCTCGCACCGTATGCCGGCACAGGACGGGATGCACAGTTGCACCATCAAATGCGCACAAGGCATACAACTTTTGCACAAGTGACTGTGAGGATTACATCAATGGGTTTCAGGAAAGGGCTGCCCTCCTGTATCTATACAGCAGAGCATGAGACAGAGGGTGGGCTGAGTGTGACTGGAGTTTCTTCAATCAATTATTGAGAGGTGAGATTGAGGGACATTCCGACACTTGGAGTCAGGTATATTCCCGTTTCCCTATGCACCCACGGGATGGGTCTTTGCCATCAACACAAGACACATTACCCTGTTCTATACACTGCACTGTAAGGCTCCCTTGCCTTCCTCCTTGCACTTATGCCAGACGAGTTCGACGCACTAATGCACCATCAACTGTGCACCCTGGCATACTCTCTCTTTGCACCATTCCCCTATCGATTTCTAAACTGGGTATGCGATATGGGTTTCAATAATTCTTCCTCGAGTGATATTAGTCCTGGGGCGAGTGACAGTTCTTTCATTCCATTTGAGTGATTGTGAGTTGAGTGCAACATTCCTTATCATCGACGAATTTCCTGCGATTCTTTCAACCAGTTACCTCCTTGGGTGCTGCTGCGTGGTCCCTGGCATGAAGGATGTGTGTTGTAAAGATGCCTTGGTACCTCGAGCAGCCGACAACGACACAAGAAGTGCCATTGACAATCAACCTTGATTCCCGACAACATGGGCCAAGTTTTTCTAACCCTACCACTTTTGTTTCTCAGCGACGTTCATGTTTTAAGTGTGGGGACGTTAGTGGATGGTCTGTTGCGTGGTCTTAGGTCCATGTTGCTCGGTTAACCCTATCCGTTAAGGTCTTCAGTGTGGGGACGCGTCCCTGCGCGTCTATATTGCATACCCTTCTGCATATGCCTCAACCTGCTAATGCCTCTATGCCAAGCCTTGCTTTTACCCTAATGGGGTCCCTTCCCACCCATTCGTTCATTTTCCACCCACCCTTGGGGCTGTTCCCTTGCAGTTTTCCTTCATTCCCTAATTTTGTGGTCCTGCCATGTGAATACACCCTACGTTCACTGAAGTCCAAATCCAACCTTATGGCCATGTTCCTCCCTTTGAATAACCATTTTTCCTTTTTATCAACCCTTGTTCCGGTGCACGGTTTTCAAGTTATTAATTTTTGAAGCATTTTATGTAAATTAGTCGATTTTCCATGTGAACGTGCTTTGCTTGCTTCGGAACCATGATCTGACATCATAGCCCTGACAACCACTTTTTCCTTGACATTTTTCCTTTTTACTCCGAGTCATTCCGACGCACGGTTTGTCCAATATTAATTTTCCGATTTTTTACGACTTTTTCATGCGTCTTTTTGACATTTTTCCATGTGAACCTGCCTCGTTTGCATCGGAATTCCAATTTGATTTGACAGCCATGTCCCCCATGCCTTCCCCCACCTTTTTCCTTTTTTCTCCACCCTCTTTCGACTTTTGGATTTTTAATTATTAAAATTTCAATGTTTTTTCAGGCGTATTTTTGGTTTTTTTTGCATATGAACCCCTCCTACTTCCATCGGAACTGCGTTTTGACATGACAACCCTGTGCCACCCCTTCCTGCGGACATTTTTCCTTCTTACTGCATGTCATTCCGGTGAACGGTTCGTCCAATATTAATTTCCGATCCCATTTTTGGGTTTATTTTTTGGGTTTTTCCCATGTGAACGTGTCTTATCTTAGTCAAAACTATGTTTGGATGTGATAGGATTGTCGGGCACGTCTTTATGCACATTTTTCCTTTTTCTTGCACCTCGTTCCGATGCACGAATCTTTCAATGTTAATTTTTAATTGCGTTTTTTGATCCGTTTTTTGTTTTTTGCATGTGAACGCCCTGTCTTTCCCCCAGAACTCCCGTTGCACATTTTCCCTGTCTTCCCCCTGTCGTCTTGCCCACTTTTTGTTTTTATGCCATTTCGTTTTGATGTCCGAATTGGGGGATATTAATTTTTCTTTATTTTTATGTGTTTTCGCGTGCCCCGTTCCGCGCGTGAACGCGCTCCGTTTTCGATTTTACGCATCTTAATGCACTCCGGTTGCATCCGCGTGCCTTGTCCCAGCATCCGGGCGCCCTTTCAATCCCGTCATGGCAAATGTTTTTACCCCCTGCCCCGCGCACGTGCGCGGGACGGGCGTACGCCTCCTTTTTGGGTCCTAACACTACCCCTAACCCCTAGCCCTACCCCGCCCATAGCCCCTACCCACACATAACCCTACCCCACCCTACCCCTACCCTTTCCCGGGCACCCCCAACCCCTACCCCTACCCTGCCCATTGCCCCTTCCCACCCCTACCTTTCCCTATCCCCCCTCCCCTCTCACGACCCCTTCCCCTCCAACCGCCTCCCTCCCTCTCTCCCTCTCCCTTCTCCCTGTCGTGCCCCTATCTCCCTCCTCTTCTTCTTCATCCCTGCTCCTCTCCTCCCTCCCTCCTCTCCCACCTACCCTCCTCCTCCTCTTTCTCCCCTCCTCCCCTACCCACTCCACACCTGTCTGCCCGCCTTCGACAGTGCCGAGCCCGCCGTCGCCCCTGCCTCGCCGTGTCGCCCTCCAGGCCGCCTTCGATAGCGCCGAGCCCGCCGTCGCCCCTGCCTCGCCGCACCATCCTCGACATCGCCCCTGCCTCGCCGTGCCGCCCTCCAGGCCGCCTTCGATAGCGCTGAGCCCGCCGTCGCCCTTGCCTCGCTGCACCGTCCTCGACGTCGCCCCTGCCTCACCGTGCCGCCCTCCAGGCCGCCTTCGCCAGCACCCCCGCCCGAGTCGTGCAGGCCCTCCCGCCTCCCAACCTCCTTGCCACGTGCCCCTTCCATTACCCCCCACTAACCCCTCTTTCCCACCTTCCCACCATCCAACCCCCACTAACACACCCCCCCCTTCTAAACCCCCATTCCCCCCCATTACACAAATTCCCCTCCATTCCACAAATTCCCCCCTTTACACACCTGCACACCCCCTACCTTCTACAAACCCTTCCCCCCCTGCAACCAAACACCTCCCACACCCCTCCACACAAGCCCCCTTTTCCACCACATACAACCCACCCCTTTGTAAGCCCCCAGTCACACCACTCAAACACACACACAAAACCTAACCCCCACCTAAGCCTCCCATCACACATTTTACCCCCCTGTAAGCCCCCTATCCCCCCGCAGTAGCTTACCCCACCCCTTCCATACACCCCCGTCCCACCCGCCGACACCCTCGCGGTATCGACACACGCGTCGGTGTGTACGCACGTGTGGGAGCTGGAGATTGTTCGCACTTGATCGTGAGCGGGTGCGGGAGTTTGTTCATTGGTTGCTGACACGCAGCTGCCACGCAGCTTATTTTTGGGTATTTTCCCAGCTTTTTTTTAATTCAAACACCCGCAACCTTTAAAGAAAACACAAAAACAAAACCATTCAAATTTATTTAAAAAAAAACCATTAAACAATCCTTAAAATTCTAAAAAAATTCCAAAAAAATCTAGCAAAATTCCTACTATTTTTGCAACACATTGCTTTTTTTTAAAAAACCTTGTAAATTTCAAGAAAAAAAACTTCCAACCATTTTAAAATTTACAATTCTTTTAAACATACTAACAAAATGCTAAAAAAATTCATTAAAAATGCTAAAAATTTTCCAATTAATTTCCAAAAAATTCCTAACAATTCCATTAACATTTTTACTTATTTTTGGCATATTTTCCTAAGCTGTCACAATATTTCATTTCACACCTAAATTTCTTAAAAATACAAAAAAAAATCATAAAACAAAAACCTTTTTCATTCAAACACAAACTAAACATCTAGAAAAAAATCCAGATATTTCTAGATTGAGGAGAGCGCATTCTTTGCATTTACATATACCACTACCAGGTATTTTTCCTTTTATTTTCATTATTTTTTTCTTGCTACCCCAAAACTCACCATTAATTTTTACAATGACCCCTAACCACCACCATGGCACGCGCACTCGCGCTAAACACACCATTTTTTTAATAAAAATAAACCCGCCGTTCACTTAGCACGCGCTAAGTGCGCTAAATAGGCACTTTAATATTTTTAATTAAAATGAACCAGCCGTCACAAACGCACGCGCTGGCAAAAAAGCGCTCCACATCACCCTAATTTTTAAACAATGAACTTGCATTTAGAGACCCAGTCTGGGTATCGAAGTCCGGAATTCGAATTAAAGTACCGCTTTAACCTAATAATTGGTAATTAACTTTTTAAGAAGGAAACACCGTTTTCTTATTAAGGTTTATCACTTAATAAAACTTCACCCATTTCTTAATAATTTATTAAAATGAACCTTTCATTAAATTAATTCCCCCTCACTGCACTTAATTTCCCCTTTTTCATAAACCCGATTTCGTGGGATGGGTATGCGCAGTCTTTAGAGTTATTTCCATGGTCAAACACCAGTTTATCACAAGTTGTGGTCTTGATGTGTGTAGGTTGTGGTGATGTTTTGGTTTAGTGTCTTTGTTCCGGTTAAGGGTACGGTGTGTAGTTTTTTTTATTTATTGCCTGATACGGGGTTTTGGGTGTTTGTATGTTGCATAGCATGAAGCTTTCGGTCGCATATGTCTCGAGGTCATGTCAAATTTTTTCTAGGCTGTGGTTTGCTTGGGGATAGTTGGTCGAGTCACATTTTATCGTTTTGGTTGTTCTCTTATCCTTGGTTTTTTGTCTGTTGCTTTGCAGGCATTCTCCTTGATTGTCTGTGTTTGTGGTGTGTGTGTAACCATCTGAATGGCGCCTTCTCACGCTCCTCCCCCTATCCAGTATGTCCCACTAGTTAGTAGAAGGGATTACTCTTCCCTACTCACTTTTGAGCCTCTCACGAAGGCGGGACTCGCTGCTTTTGTGGCTACCTCCTTTCCATTGCTTCCAGAGGATCCATTGTTGTGTGACGAGTTTTTGGCCTCCTACAGCAAGAAGTCGGGACTGGTCCAGGGTATTTCTATGACTTTGACACCTCGAGGCCTAGGGAAGGCTCTGTCTCTTCCCTCAAAAGGTGAACCTTTTGTTACCACTCGCCAGCTTTTCTCTAATGAAGAGATTTTGAAGGTGTTACAAAAGCAGACAAGGGAATTGCTGGATGTTAAGAAGGTGATCAACTCTTCAGAAGTTTCCTTTTCCATGATCACTGATCCTGTGTGGAAGATGGTCTGTCAGTTTCTCCAGGACAGGTTTATGCCTGCAAAAACGCCATCCCATTACTTGTCCAAAGAGCTTTTCACAGCTTCAAGGATGGTGTTGAAAGGAGTTGCTATTGATTGGAGCACTTACCTATTCACTAAGATGGATCAACATTTCGTCAAAGTCACCAGGGGCAATGTTACCAATGTCACCTATGGATCGTACTTGTTTGCCTTCTTGACCTACTCAGGTTTACAGAAAAGTGTGCCTCCCCCTCCTCCATCAGATCCAGTACCTCCTCCTCCACCTTCAGATGAGTCAGAACCAATTGATATAGAGGATGATGATTCTCCACCTCCCCTGGTCATACAGCGCAAACCCTTGAAGCGGGTAGCGGATAAAGCTCCTTCAGTTCTTCCTTCAGTGCCCATTCCTGCTACCTCTGGCAGTGATCTCCTTGGGTATCTCACATGTAATAACCTGTTCAGAGCACATTGCGGAGGTTCGTTAGACATATCAGTTCCCTCACTGAACAGTCTAGTCTCGGGAGATGCAATTCCTTTCCTCTGTAAAGACATTCAGAGTTCCATTGAATTGTCAGTGACAGCATGTGTTCAGCTGTACGCTTCCTTTTATGACGAGCTGATGCAGCCTAAGGACCAGTTGCATAAGGCAACATCCGAGTTAGCCTCTGCTAAGGATACCCTAGCAGATTTGTTTAAGCAGATGGAGCAACAAACCCAACTGGTTGCAACCCAACGAGATGAGATCTCTTCTTTGAAGATCCAGTTACTAGAGGCTCAATCAGAGGTTAGTAGCCTTTCAGAGGAGAAGGAGAGGATGTCCAGAGAAGCGCACGAGTTCCAAACTCTTTTAGATGACAAACTTTCTACCTTATAGACTGCTAATGACACAGTGGAATCACAAGCCTCCCAAATCAAGCAGTTGCAAGCTCAACTGGCAAAGTCACGGTCTGTTCCTCCAAGCCCTAATGTTCCCTTGATTCCTTCTCTCTCACAACAGGACTTGGCTGCTCTTCAGAGACAGACTACCTTGTGTCCTCTATTCCAAGATAAAGTGGAACGATTGCAATCCAGAATGGATTTGTTATGGTCTACATTTGAGCAGTTTCAGGAATATGTTCCACCAGACCATTCTTTCTTTGTCCACTACCAATTACAGAAGTTGGCCTTCTACATGAAGCTTTCCACGATGGATTTACCTCTTCCAGAGGATGGCTGGAGTGGGGCTTGGTCTGCAGAGTTGCTGACAGAGGTGGTAAGGATGGTGTTTGAAGATTCTGTCACGACAAATACCATGTTGATGTCCTACATGTATCTACATGGAGACTTGTTGATTCCAGATGAGGTGGATATGGCATGGTATGTGGGAGACGTAGTTCTACAAGCTGTTTTGTATGTCAACCATTTGGAGTTTTGCATAGATGACATGTTTCAGAGTTACTCCTCCAAAGTGGCTAATTGCCCTGATAATTCCTGGCATACCATGATTGATTCTGTGGTCCTGAATCAAAGACAGAACACAACCCCTACCTATGCCCAGAGTACTAATCAACTGAGGGTGGATCTCTTAGCTTATCTTTCAAAACATAATCCGTTTGATTCTACCTTTTTTGATGCCTATCATAGAAGATCTCTCTTAGGACCTTCTGTTCCTATCCTTCTGTATTACCAACAAATGGCTCACCGATATCATATATATCTTTCCCTTTATCAATCTAATTCCACAACCATTTTACCCCTTCTTTTCCAACCTTCCTCTTTCCCTCAAATTTCCATTTTTACATACTGTTCTTTTATTGAGGATAGAGTATTTTCCCCTTCTCCACCATGTCCTTCTCCATCCATTCATGTACCTTCCATCTTTCCTATTTATTAGTTAACACCCTTCTTAAGTGATTCCCTACAAATTTCTGCCACTCCTTCTTTAAACTCTTCTTCCTTTTATGATTTTGCCTATCCCTTACTTCATCCACTTTTCCTTATTCCACTTCCCTCTCCTAACACTTCTATATCTCAACCACCTCAGTTGGTTAGTGACTATGACGGGTTTGATCATCAGATTTCCAGAAGAAGGGGATGGAGCTCGAATGATTCCCTTACAGGACCTCAGATAAACTGGCTAGTAATTCCAGGAGAATGGACAGCTGCCAATCAAGCATACCAGAACTATATTCATTTTGCGCAGTATTCACAGTCTGCAGATCCTTCAGTGCGATTAACTGCTCACTTTGCTTGGTATTTGGCGTATATGCATAGGCACTCTCATAATGATTCCAAGCCTATTCCAAAGTTGTGCATGAATGTCAATGTGAGTATTGATTCCCAGCAGCAGCTGGATATATTGTATTTTCATGCCCTTTGTTTGCCTAGCAGATACTTGGTCCTGTTGGAAAGGATGTGCTGTCTTCAGTTTTTTCAGAATCCTCCCAAAACATTTGTAGATGAATCCTTGTCTATGGATCGTTTCCGAAATCACCAATCTTTCAAGAGGAATCATCTTCATTGTTACCTTTCCAATGTATGGTGGATGCTTTTTAATGAAAATCTTTTTTTTTGGAGGAGTCATTCAGATGGTTGTGTTGTGTGTAGTGTTTGTGTTGTGGGTTAATTTATGTAAAAAGAACGTCGTGATTGCCTATTGGATTGGATTTCGTGCGAGCTACATTTTTGGAGACTTGTGGTGATGGGGTTGTGGTTGGAGAAGTTGATGCTGATGAAGAAGAAAACGAAGAAACCTCTTATATCCTTTATAAGTTTGCTGTGATTTCTAGTTTGATAAGAAGTGCTAATGTATAAAGGGTTTTCCTTTCGTTGTATTTTTATATCAGATACAGGTGATAAGTTGGGGTTGTGGTTGGATGGATTGTTTTTGAAGATATATTGAAGATCAAAGTTGAGCTTTTGAATGAACTTGTATTCTTTTTTTTTCCTGGGTCGCGAGGACGCTTCCTTATTAAGTGTGGGGATATGTTGAGTGTTGAAATGACTTGTTTTTTTGGCTGATTTTTTATTGTTTTTGAGAACTGAATGGTTGATTTTATGAGATGATTGATTGGTTTGGAAGTGGTTTGAGAGTGTTTTGGATGATATTGATTGTGTTTTGGAAGTTCATGATGTTTATTAGTGGAGATATGAGGTTCTGTGATGTTCTGATAGGTTCTGATTGGTTATGTATACCTTCCGTATAGCTTCTGTTTTGTTCTGTTTTGTTCTGATTGTCTTCTGTAAGGAGGGATGAATTGATGATTGATGAAGATTGAGATATTGTGAAAGCTTATTGAATGGTTTTTGAGAGTTTGGAATGGTTTGAGTATGAGTTATGTGGTTTTGATGACCTTCTGTAACCTTCTGTAGGCCTTCTGTAGAGCTTCTGTCTCTGTTCTGTTCTGTACTGTAGCTGTTCTGGTACTGTTATGTGACTGTTTTGTATGCTTCTATACGTGTTCTGATGGATGAGAGTGTAGCTTGGGAAAGTTTTATAGCCTTGGAAAGAGGTGAATACAAGTGCAAAAGAGCTGAAAGAAGTGAAAGAAGTAGCTGCTGAAGACTCAAGTGAAGACTGGAGTGAAGTGACAGTAGTGAGCTATGAAAAGATACTGTAGTGGCTCTGGTGACTCTTCATATCAGACATACCTCTTGGGAGGGGTATCCACACCTAAGAATGGTGCGCAGATCGGTCGCAAATAGCTCACGTGGTGAATCCTTGAAGGTCCCCAAGAACAATGAACTCTACCTTTTTGCACAAAAAACCATGTAAAAGCATGCACGACAAGAGGCAAGAGACAAATTGGGTTCAATCTCCCCCATGCCTTGTGTGAGCGCTTCACAAAGCATGTATTTTATGTATATTTCCAATCTTCATGCTCAATAATAGCCCAATTACAAAAATATGACAAGCTTTTAGCTTTTGAGTTTGCTTTCTACAAAAATAGGAAAATAAAGCTAATGGACGGTGCCCATAGAGTCTGGCACGCCCAATCTCAATGTCCAAATAGAAATAACATATCCGGGCGCATAAGCGCATACAAAATAATAATCAATAATCGATGTCTCAATAGACATAACAAAATATAGGCGTGGCGCCTATCAAAATATAGTCCAAATGTCGAATACCCGCTAGACTCCAATGCTTTCCTCCGCCACTGCTGCTATCTCTACACATCAACTGAAGTATTCACAATCGTTAGTAAAATAATACAATTAAACCGACAAAAGTGAATACCTAGCAGTCTTCAGCTACATGAATAAATCAACTGGTTAGAAATAAATCCTAACCTTAATTTATTACGAGTGCGCACTCTAAACTCATAAACGTTTATTAATTTAATATGCATTTTGCGGAATCACCCGCTATGGAATCACCCATGTACATACTAAATTAATGAAACGCCCGAAAAGGACAGGCGTCCCCATCAACTTCTCGCACAAAGAATCCTCTTTGTGTATGAGCCCCGGTCATCTAAGTTTACGGAATCCACCGTAAAACCTCACGGAATCCACCGTGGCACGGAATCCACCGTGGAATATGCCTCCTGGCATCATACCCCCGGGGTGGGATAGCAATTGACCTCAATTGCTATTAGCTCAATGTGGAGCTAACAGAGTGGGGAAAGCATTTAAGTCTCTAGCGTGCATCCATTGTGCTTCCTCTACAGGATGGTTCTTAAATTTTACTAGATATCTAGAATACCTTCGGCCAGTTCTAGTGGTCATGTAGTCAGTGTCTATGATGGCTTCTGGTTCAAGTATTTCAGTCTCTTCTTCTAGTAAAGGTGGGTTTTCATAAACAGGGTGGATAGGTAATTGGCCTCTAAATGGTCTCAATAAACTAATGTGAAATGTATTATGAATTTTCCAATGAGATGGAAGTTCTAATTTGAATGCATTATCATTAATCTTATGAATGATTCTAAATGGTCCATAGAATCTAGGAGCTAATTTGACAACTGGATGTCTATCTACACTTTGCAGTCTACGCTTTTCTATTCTAAGCCAAACATAATCATCAACTTTGAAATTCATGGCTTGTCTTTTCTTGTTGGCTTGTTTGGTATATGATTGTTGGGCTTTAGCAATCATATCCTTAACCTCATCAAAAATACCTTTTATGCATAGTAGCAATATCATCAGCACTCTGAATTCTATTAGACAAAGATGCAACAGGTGTAGATAATCTATATCCATAAATAACTTCAAAAGGTGCTTTCTTTGTAGATGTGTGCGGTGTATTGTTGTATGCAAACTGTAATAAATGCAAATGAGTATCCCATGTCTGAGGTTTAGAGATAGTATATGCACGTAAAAGATCTAAAATGGTGCTATTTGTGGCTTCTGTTTGTCCATTTGTTTTTGATGAAATGCAGATGAGAAATCAATCTTTGTGCCTAGATTTGCAAACAGTGTGATCCAAAAATTGTTACAAAATCTAGAGTCACGATCTGAAATAATCACTTTTGGCAATCCATGGTTAGTAAAAATAGTTTTTAAAAATAACTGTGCTGCTTGTGATGCTGTTAAAGTTTTCTTACATGGAATGAAATATGCTTGCTTACTAAATCTATCTACAATTGTCCAAATCATATCATGATTAGATTTAGTATTTGGTAAACCAGTAATGAAATCCATAGAAATATGTTCCCAAGGTTTAGATGGAATAGATAAAGGCATTAATAATCCATACTGTTTACCATGATGTCTCTTTATTCTTTGACAAATCAAACGTTCAGAAACGAAATTAGATACATCTGCATCCATATGCGGCCAATAAAAATCTTCAGTTAACATGCGTAATGTAGAAATGATACCTCTATGACCTTGATATGGGGGACAATGAATTTCATTTAAAACAAAAGATCGGAATGGAATAGTAACACATAGTCTCTTTTCAAAAAACACAAATCCATCATTATATGATAATGAATCAACAGGAATGAAATTATTTTGAACTAATTTTTGCCAATGAGAATGAAAAGTAATATCCTGGTGATATGTGTCTTTCATAGCAATCAAAGAATCAAAAGATATGATAGAAATATTATGAATTGCAGGTCTTCTACTCAATGCATCAGCAACTACATTTTCTTTTCCAGGTTGGTATTGAATGATAGGATGAAAACTTTGAATGAAGGAAGCCCATTTGATATGACGGTCAGAAATTTGGGGTTGGCTAAGTAGATGTCTAATGCTTTGCTGGTCGGTCTTTATCATGAATTCTGAACCCATTAAATAATGCTTCCATTGTTTTAATGCTTGTACAACTGCTAATAGTTCCTTGTCATAAGTGGAATATTTGAGCTCAGAGGGTTTCAGCTTAGAACTAGAATATGCTATTGGATGATTGTCTTGCATTAGTACGGCTCCTATTCCTGATCCGCTAGCATCGGTCACAACTAGAAAGAATGGTCTATTAAAGTCAGGCAATTGTAGAACAGGGGCATTAGTTAATGCACGTTTCAGTAAATCAAAGGATTTCTGCTGAGTTTCAGTCCATTGATAAACAATTCCTTTCTTAAGAAGTTTGGTTAATGGTAAAGCAAGTAATGAGAAATTACGTACAAACTTCCTATAGAAACTAGCAAGACCAAGGAATGAGCGTAGTTCATGTACATTTTTAGGAACAGGCCAATGCAATATTGCATCAATTTTCTTAGGATCAACTTTAATTCCTTCTTTTGATACAATATGACCTAAATATTCTATTTCTGCCTTAAAGAATTCACTCTTTTCAGGATTTGCAAACAATTGATTTTCTTTCAGTAATTGAAAAACTAATGATAAATGCTCATAATGCTCTTTTTCACTTTGACTGAACACCAAAATATCATCAAAGAAAACAATCACACAATACTGATATTTCAGAAAAATACTGTTCATCATTCTGCTGAAAGTAGCAGGTGCATTAGTTAATCCGAATGGCATGACTAAGAATTCGTAGTGGCCAAACTGTGTCCTGAATGCAGTCTTAAATATGTCGGATTTATCTAACCTCACCTGATGATATCCAGACTTAAGGTCAATTTTACTAAATATAGAAGATCCTTGCAGTTTGTCCATAAGGTCATCAACTCTAGGTATAGGATACCTATTCTTTACAGTGATCTTATTTAATGCTCGGTAGTCAATACACATACGATAAGTATTATTCTTTTTCTTGACTAGGAGTACAGGTGCACCGAATGGGGAACTGCTAGGTCGAATTAAGCCTCTATTTAGTAATTCTTCAACTTGACTCTGGATTTCTTTTTGCTCTATTTGATTGTGCCTATATGGTGCTTTGCAAGGTGGTTGTGTGCCAGGTATTAGATCAATCTTATGGTCTTCTGGACGTGAAGGTGGTAAACCTGGTGGTAGGTCTTCTGCAAAACAGTCCTTAAAATATGCAAGAAATTCCTTATGCCTAGGGTGCAGATGATTTTCCTTTGCGTGCAATTCATTCACCCAAATGAGATATGATTTAGTATTCTTGCGTAGTGCACGTTTTGCTTGAGTATGCGAAAGCAGTGGAAAAATATGAGATGCATGCATACCATATAATGTAATAGATTTTCCTTGAAAATTAATATTCATTGTGTGTGTGGAATAATCTATATTTGGATTATGCTGGTGTCTCCATGGCATTCCTAGAATAATGTCACTTGACTGTAATGGGACAACTAAGAAATTTCTTCTTTCAATATATGAACCAATTTGAATTTCTAAATCTTGTACTTCTTGTGTGCCATTGTACCTAGTGCCTAAAAATGCAGCTTTTATGCGATAATGCGTAGGTACAGTATGCAATTTCAATTCCTTTACCAATTTTGCTGAAATAAAGTCATGTGTACTACCATCGTCATGCAATATAGTTCTTTCTTTTCCATGCACCAAACATTTCATAGTCAACAATGAATGTGAAGTAGGCATACCTGGTAAAGTGTCGGAAGTAGTAGTAGGATCATCCTCATCTTCAGTGAAATCCGGCATATCCTCATGCTCGTCTTCATCCATGGCTCCAAGGTAGTTGATATATGCTGATGGCTTCTTTGAATGACAATTTGCTGCGAGATGCCCTGGCTGGTGACACTTATAGCATACTATTGGCTTGGCTTTGGTTACATTATTTGCAATGGCTGGAAGTCTGGGTACATTTGGATTTGCTTGTGGAATAGGCTTAGGATTTGGATTGACAGTGGATGGTAATACAGGTGGTTTAGGCCAATTCTTGCGGAAAGATGGTGATGAGAAACGACCTGGATTAAACCTTCTAAAATTGGAATTGAATTGTTTAGATCCATAATTACCATTGGCTTGGAATTGCTGTGGTCGTCTGTCTCTTCCGCGTAACTTATCTTCAGTGTCGTGAGCTAGTGAGATGGCGTCTTCAAGGGTAGCAGGCTTGAACATGTTCACTTCAGCATAGTAATGTCCAAGAAGTCCAGACATATACTTCCGCTTATGTGTCATCTCTGATACGTCTTCAAGCATGCGTAGTTGTAGGAGTGCATTCCAAAAAACGCTCTGTATACTGTGAAATAGGCTCACGATCCCGTTGTTGAAGTAAATCCCATTGCTTGATAGCCTTCTCATGAAATTGCGGTGGAAGGAAATTCTGCATGAACTTCTTCTTGAAATCTTCCCAAGTAGCAGGACATTCTATGCTCTTGCGTACTACAGTCCACCAAAGTGATGCTTTGTCTATCAGATGATTAGTAACACACTTGATTTTATCTTTTTCGGGATAAGTTTCCTCATGGAAATAGTCATCAAACTGGCTAATGAATGATAAAACAGTCTTTCCTTCTCGTATGCCATTGAAAGTGCGAAACTTGAAACTTCGTTTACTTATCTTGGATTCCTTGCGAATGGTTTGCGCTTCAAAAGTGGCATCGATGGTACGTCGAATCAAATCTTCAGCTTGAGGTTCTTCTTTGTCGGTGGATGCTCTTTGAAGTTTTGTCAATTGCGCTTGCAATGCTTGCCTAGCCCTTCGCTCTTCTTCCAATTGTAGCATGATTAGATCCAGCTTTTGTTCCATGGTAGGCTCAGGTAGGTCGTCTTCAGCCATAGGATCATCCATATGTGGGGTAGTCATCCTGTAAAACTCAACAAACCTTTCTCTCTCAAAATCAGGTTAGCGGGATGAGCGTAGCTCAAATTTGGGGTTACAAGGCTATGTATATTTGGGTATTTCTTCTTCAATTTTCAGAAATTCTGCAATATTTCTGTCTCCGTTTGCTGAAAGTACTTCAACGAACTTGTAGATAGGTAGAACAGCTTGCTGCGAACAACTTTCCAGTTCAGAGTTTTTGCATACGAACAAGTCTTCTAGGAGTTTTGAGCTCTAGTCAGTTCTGATTT
The DNA here is from genome assembly GCF_053477565.2 of Lygodium microphyllum. NCBI lineage: Eukaryota > Viridiplantae > Streptophyta > Polypodiopsida > Schizaeales > Lygodiaceae > Lygodium > Lygodium microphyllum. Next base: position 9,295,219 of record NC_141161.1, on the reverse strand, counting down.
AGTCTGACTTGCAGAGTTGCAGACTTAGCAGACTTGCAGAGTTGTTGACTTGCTGAACTTAGGCCGACTTGCAGAACTGGCAGAACTTGATTTCAATTGACTTGCTGAACTTGACTTCAGAAGTGCGAGACCTGGAGTTTGCCGACTTGTCTGCCCTGTGTGACTTGCAGTGGCTTAAGCTTAAGTGATTAAGCTTAAGCTTGATAAGCTTAATGGTGGACTAGCAGGCGGCGTCTGATTTCGTGGGGGAGGGGGGGCCGTTTTTTTCGCCGAAAATCACGGGATGAAGTCGTTTTGCCCACGATTTGAATATTAGAGCTCCCTAAGCTTAAGATTAAGCTTTGTTATGATAATTAACTTGATTATGAAGAGAGCTTATCTCTGTAACTCCACGACTTGATGATGGAGATGTATGCGTGGTCCTCCGCCTGCAGAGCCTGGTCCTTCGCGATCTGACAGTGGAAACAGGGGTTCTTGATCACCAGAAGTCTGCCTGTATCGATGGTTCGCGACGAGATTGACTGTAGAGCCCGATCGTTCCTGGAGCTCCGCCTTCGCCCGAGATTGGTAGCGATTGGAAGCTCTTGATCTCTGCTCTGCTCTGATACCACTGGTGCGCAGATCGGTCGCAGATAGCTCACGTGGTGAATCCCTGAAGGTCCCCAAGAACAATGAACTCTACCTTTTTGCACAAAAAACCATGTAAAAGCATGCACGACAAGAGGTAAGAGACAAATTGGGTTCAATCTCCCCCATGCCTTGTGTGAGCGCTTCACAAAGCATGTATTTTATGTATATTTCCAATCTTCATGCTCAATAATAGCCCAATTACAAAAATATGACAAGCTTTTAGCTTTTGAGTTTGCTTTCTACAAAAATAGGAAAATAAAGCTAATGGACGGTGCCCATAGAGTCTGGCACGCCCAATCTCAATGTCCAAATAGAAATAACATATCCGGGCGCATAAGCGCATACAAAATAATAATCAATAATCGATGTCTCAATAGACATAACAAAATATAGGCGTGGCGCCTATCAAAATATAGTCCAAATGTCGAATACCCGCTAGACTCCAATGCTTTCCTCCGCCACTGCTGCTATCTCTACACATCAACTGAAGCATTCATAATCGTTAGTAAAATAATACAATTAAACCGACAAAAGTGAATACCTAGCAGTCTTCAGCTACATAAATAAATCAATTGGTTAGAAATAAATCCTAACCTTAATTTATTACGAGTGCGCACTCTAAACTCATAAACGTTTATTAATTTAATATGCATTTTGCGGAATCACCCGCTATGAAATCACCCATGTACACACTAAATTAATGAAACGCCCGAAAAGGACAGGCGTCCCCATCAACTTCTCGCACAAAGAATCCTCTTTGTGTATGAGCCCCGGTCATCTAAGTTTACGGAATCCACCGTAAAACCTCACGGAATCCACCGTGGCACGGAATCCACCGTGGAATATGCCTCCTGGCATCAAAGGAGGATTATTGAGAGTTATTTTTGAGAGATTGTAGTGAGGATATGATGTATTATTGATAGAGAGAGAGAGAGAGTCAGAGATAGTCAATTCTATTAAAACAGAGTGATTGTATATGAGAGATTGAGAGAGAAGACTATGAAGGTATTGAAGATGAATACTATGTGATGTATTTCCATTCAAAGATGGTGTATTCCTTTTCTTTCTTTGTGACATTGATGGATTTTGTGAAGATATTGAAGAATATGGTTGATTCTATCAAATCTGTGGGAGATCTACATGATGCTGTATGAAGATTTGTTGTGCCTAGTGTTCTTTTCTTCATTGTGATCATATGAAACCTAATAAACAAGCTTGTTGATGTTACAAGATAGATTTTCTTGCAAGAGAATTCCCTTTTCCTTGGTGTTCCTCTTGGGGCTCCATTTCCTAGGTTTAGAGTTTCGAGTCTTATGAGGATGTGTGTGTCGACTCCTAGGCGGCGGTTGTGGCTGTTTAGGCTTCCATTGAAACCTAGGATGTTGGGCCTTAGCTTTTGCTACTATGAGCAGCGGTTCTTGAGAATTGGTGGGTGGTGGTCGAGCACTACCCCCCTCCTTAGATTTGGCTACTAATACTTCTACTAGTGGCCTTGCGGACTGTGATGAGGTCGCGCAGCCCTTGTTGAAAGCTGTAACAATGCGAATGTTGCCTATGGTGAGGTGGATGCGCTGCAACTCATAATCGACGTTGCAATGAGTTTGCTTTTTGAAGGTTTGCCCTAGTAGCAACTCCGTGCTTGCGTCTTTGGTGTTTGGCAACACGTAGAAGATCATTGGTACAGTCTTAGACTCGATAGAAACGACGGCTCTGCACTTGTCGAGAAGTGCATATGAGCAGCCGCCATATGGGCTTAATTTGGCATTAGTGGGCTGTAATGGTGGTTTGCCAAGTTGGGTCCAATGATCGTGAGTCAAGGCATTGAAGTCTGCTCCTTCGTCGATCAAGGCATTGAAGGCGCATGTTCGCTTGGCAGTGATCGTGATGTGCAGGTATACGGGGTCTACGGCTTCCTCATCCTCATCATCGATTTCAGTGATTGTGGCTACTCGTACTTTGACACAAGCGGTTCCAACATTGGTGGCTCATGCAAAGGATGCGTGGGAGGGTAGTACTTCTTGCCACGACTGCCATTGAAGAAGCCTATTCCTTCACTGTCTAGAGTCTCGAGCTCGACGTTACCCGTTCGGTTGATTGCACGAACTTTGAAAGGTCCAAGACCTCTAAAATTTATTTTTTTTCTTATGCCCCTTAATTGAGTATAGGAGTACTAGGTCACCTTATTCGAAGTCACACTGCTTGACGTGCTTGTCAAACCAGCTCTTGCGTCGTGCTTTCTCATATATATGAGCGCATGAGTGGCTAGAAGGCGAGTCTCCGAGAGGCATTCGAGTTCAACTAGGCATTGCGTCCATGCCTCCTTTCCTTCTCATCGTTCTTGAAGTGCGATTCTTAGGCTAGGCACGAAGAATTCTACAGGGAGAATTGCTTCGGTTCCACAGGTCAACCTAAAGGGGGTCTGGTTGACGCCATTTTATAAGCTGTGTGGTAAGCCCACAAGGCTGCCATCAGCTTGTTATCCCAGTCATTGCACGAGGCAGAGACTACCTTGGTTAAGACATTGACAAGAATCTTATTCGTGGATTCTGCCTGGCCTTTTGCTTGAGGGTAGTATGGAGAGGATTTTTGATGGATAATTAGGAAGGTGGATAGGAGATGCACTATCACTTCATTGATGAAGTGTGTGCCCTGGTCACTGACTAGTTTGATGGGGCAGTTGAATTGTGAGATTACCTGCTCCCACAAGAACTTGGCAGTCGTTCGAGCATCATTCTTTCATGTTGCTCTCGCCTCTGCCCATTTCGTTAGGTAGTCTGTGGCCACAATGATGTATTTGGCTTGCGAATATTGTGCAGCGGGGCTGATGGGTCCTATGAAGTTGATTTCCCATTTTTTGAAGGGTTGTCGTGCAATGATTGGGGTCAACTCCATTTGATCCTTGCAAATCGGGACCTTTGTCCGCTGACAGTTATCACAATGCTTAACAAATCGTGCTGCATCACGAAACAACATTGGCCATCATAGTTGAGAATGCAGCACCTTGCGGGCCGTCATGTCTCTGCTAATGTGTTCACCAGTAATTCCGTTGTGTGCCTCTGAGAGCATGTCGTGCATCTCATGCTCGCACACGCATCTGCGCAACAATCCGTCTTGCCCTAGGTGATACAGCTGGCCTGCTATCAACTGGTAGGGTTGGATCTTGAGAATGAGTCGCCTAAGTCTTGCCTTCTCTATCGGTCGCTCAGGTAGTTCGTGCTCAAGCACTTGGACTATGTCATCTGCCCAATATGGCATTAGATCGGCCTTGAATAAATCTCTCTCATTGGAAAGGTTAAAGAGATGGGCATATGGCAATTCATCGGCAATGCCTTCTCTAGTGGCTTCTCCTGTGGGGATGCGTGACATATGGTCAGCCATGCAGTGCCGTTTTCCCTTCCATACAACCACGGAGAAGTCAAACTCTAAAAGAAGGAGGAGCCACCGAGCTATGCGTCCTGTAGTGCAAGGTTTATTCACTAGATATATCAAGGCTTGATGGTCCACAAAAAAGGTAAAGGGTGTACCCAATAGATAATGCCGAAACTTCTTCACAGCAAACACCATGGCCAAGCCCTCTCTTTCTGTCATCGAGTAGTTCATTTCTGTCTCAGTGAGTTGTCTGCTAGCAAAGCTCACTAGATAGTCTAGGTTGTGCTCACTAGCTTGGCACAACATTGCCCCCACAACAAATTTAGAAGCATCGATATGCACGTGGAAGGATTGTCCATAAGGATTGTGTTGCCCTCGTCGTCGTGAGAGACATAAGGGTATAAGTAAGTCTTTGCCTCATTTGGCTCATTTGGCGGTCTAGATATTCCTGTAGCGTTTATGTTCATCCTAGGAATAGATGACTTAATGTCATTAGGCGCAGGAAGGGCCAATGGGACTCCCCTTCTGAAGAGTGGCTGCGGCCTATTCACTAGGTAAGGCTGGCCGTATGGTTGCGAGTATGGAAGTCTTCTCGGCAATCTGCAATGTGCGACGTTGTGACCAAACCTGCAACAATTAGCGCAAGGTCTCAACCTAGGGTCTTGACACTCGACTGGCAAGTGGTTTTCGCCATAGTACACGCATTGGACGTGTGGGCGCGTCGGTCGTCTCAACATGTCTTGCAGCTTGGCTATCTCCATCTTGACATCAGCCAAGTCTTGGTTTGTCTTAGTGGCTTTTCCCTTATCTTGGAATGATGGGATTGATCGTTCACCAGAGGCTGACGCTCTCTCTAAACTTTGTGAGTTGGTTCCTTCTGAGTTTGAGTTCCTGAAGCCCCGCTCTTTCAGCTGGTCGTCAACTCTGATGGCTTCGTAAAAAACCCTAGCTAGCACGTCTCACTGCAAGCTCGAGTTGCCTGCCAAAGCCTTATACAGTTCTTCATTTTGAATTCCGCTGATGAATACAATTGAAACAGCTCTTTCAGTCGGTTGTTTGCCTGTAGGGATTCTCTTGAAGAGACTCCTCACGTGTGGGTTACGTAATCACGAATGCCCTCCTTCTCTTTTACTTGACATTCATCAATTGTACTAGCAGATTGTCGGAGTATCTAGGCTCGGCAAATCTCTTGATGAAGAGATTCTTGAGGCCATTGAAATTAGCTCGCTCTGCGGCATCTAAGCTTGTATAGCAAGTCCTATCCTTGTCACCTAAGCATAGCCCAAACACTTGAGAATGCTGAGTCATGTCACTGAGGCCGTTGGCTTCGCAGACTTGCTCGAACTGCTCTACAAAGCTGTATAGATCGTCGTGGGGTTGGTACTTGTCGAGTTGCTTTGCAACTATTGGGATTTTAGAATGGCTCTTGGAGCCTTGGGTTGCTCCTAATCCTGCCAACAGTGATGTCGCCAATGCTGCGACACTTTGCTCTGTTGCGGTGTTGTCTAGCAATTTCTTCATGAGAAGCTCGCTTAGCATTAAGTCTCCTTCTAGGGCTCTCTCATGATTTGTTCGATTTCTACCGACTAAGTTCAGCACCCACTGCACCTCATGCAACTCCGTGCTTTGCCTTTGGCTCCTAGCCTGCTGGTCTCTATTGTATTCGACTATGCTTTGCAATGCCTTGTGGGCTAGCTTTCTTTCTTCTTCTAAGTTTGTGATGATAGCATCTGCTGTCTTGCCACGGTGCTCATACTGGGCGTGTGCATCGTAGCTACTGACCAGCTGCTGGATAGCCTCTGGGAAGACGCCTAAGTCAAGTTCCTCGTTAGACCTGTGGTCTAAGCTTTCTTTTGCCATATTCGAGTTCTCGTGCTCCATCAAGCTATCGATCATGTTGAGTAGGTTTGTCAAATCCACTTCGTTGGTGCCGCTTGCTTGGTCCTACTTCGCATGTTGATGGTTTGTCTACGTCTTTGGGTTCTCTCCTATTGGTGGGTTCCTTGAGTGGTTTATCTAGGTGAGTTCCTTGACTTATTAAATACAATCCTCAATTCATCTCTACTTAGTGTGTGTGTTCTTTCTCATGCACTTGTGCTCAATCAGGCTTTCAATTTTCCTTAAGTGTACTTCAAGTGCGGAAATTCAAGGTGAGTGCGGCAAATAATCTCTAAGCATCTTACGCACTCCTGCTTCGTTTTGGGCTTGATAGGCTTTGTTGATCAACTCTCTGGCCATCTTGATAGGGTTTAGGGTTCTTCTGTTACATTGCCTTGCTTGTTTTTTTTGGTCCAATCAGGGTTTTATGGCTTAGTGGGTTGCCTCAAGGTCTCGCGACTGCCTACTCAAGCTGCTAAGCGGTTGCGCAACACGATTTTGTCTATTCCATGCGCCAGAATCAAGTTCTGAGCGTCAAGAGGACTTGTGACAGTTTGCACTATTGAGCTCTAGCCGGATTAGGTCAAATTTCTGAAAATTTGAGACAAATTCACACTTGGCCCAACTGGTCCAAATTGCAAGAGCCGAGTGGGTGACTCGAATGGGCGAATCACACTGGTCCAAGGGCCGAACTTTTCTTGGGCTGAGGGTCGAGTTGGTTCTTGGGTCAAGGGCCGAGTCTGGTCTTGGGCCAAGGGCCGAACTGGTCAATGGGGCTGAGTGGACTTTGGGCTGATGGCCGATTAGGGTTTTCGGGCCAAGTCGGCCGAATGGCAAAGACAAAGGGTTGAATTTGGGGCTCGACCCAAAAACGGCCACTCGGACGGGTCGAACGCGGCGCGATGAATGCCGTGCTACGACGATTTTGATCAAATCTCACGATTTAGACAATCACTACCAGCACGAACTTCCAGATCCTAACTAGGGTGCCAAGGGAAGTGATTGGTATACTTGAGGTGAGCGGTAGGCTCTCTGATGGTGAGATTGAATCAAATCTTTGCGGGGGCTCTTTCTCTCTCTCTCTCTCTCTCACACACACACATACACACACACTGCAATGGTTGCAAATGAGCTTCCCGGGTAAGGTTTTGACGCTCCCAATCACTCACTTGCCGACATTAAGCATCCCAAGCAAGCTTTTTGCCATTTTTTGCATGATTTATGCCCTGTTTTGCCCTGTTTTGCAACAGTAAACCCTACCCTTTCCCGATTCGATTTCTTAATCCTATCCTACACTAAATGCAACAAGAATCGAAAGCAACAAACTGAAATGATTTCTCCACGTTTTCCAATCATCAAACAAACAAACTAACCCAAAATACTTACTTGTTTTGAAGATCAAAACACCCAAACTTCCTACCTATCTCAAGCTCCGTTTCGGGGATGAATCCCTTACTTCGATGCTTGATATGAGGCGTGCAAGTGCTCAAGCTTGAATCCATTGGTCCTGGCAAAACAAAACCAAAATGTGGGAGCTTTCGCTCAACCGCGAAGACCCATGGACCGCTTATTATTTCAAGAGTTCCAAGCCAAGCACTAATGGCTATCCCTCACCTAGCTGACACGCCGTCGATCCTACGAGTGTAGTGAGCTTACCTTGATGCCGATATGAGTTGCCTCCTCTCTCACACACACTAGTAGCTCCACGATTCTAGATGCTTGCTCAAGCATCCTCAAGTCTCCTCCATCTCCAAGCTCCATCCACCATAGCCGCATGCGCAAGAGAAGAGAAGGGATAAAGAGAAGAGGAGATGGTGAAGAGCTTCACCCTCTTGATCCCTCACTCCCACACACTCACTCTCTCACACTCTCACACTCCCTCTCTCAAGAGCACACACAAGCAAGGAGAAGAGAAGAAGAGAAGAAGAAGAGAACTCTTGTTAGCCACACACCAAAGAATGAGCTTCCATTCACTTTTTGAACTTTATATACAAGCCCTAAAATCCCATGGGCACCCATCCCTTTTTTTTACATGATCGGCCATTGTGGCAAGGTCATTTCTCTATTTCCTCTTCTAGCCTTATGTCTCTAGTCTACACCCGTCTAATATTTTACACTCGACACAGGAGGGAGCCTGGCGCTCTTTTACACAAGTTTTTGGAGTTTTTGAGGCGCCTTTCAATTAAAATTATGCTTTTGGCCCTAGCTTAGCTTTAGAGGCCGCCTACGTGTCTTTGCTCTTTTTCCATCATTTTTTCGCTTTTTCATTCATTTTTTCACCTTCTTGACTTGGGGTTAACAAGGCCTATGGCGTACACATAGCTCACAGTTACATCTTGACATATGTTCCTACCTATCACATAATAGCAAGGTCCTCACTATCTCTACTGGGCATTATTCCACTACCTTGGCTTAGGTAGCTAACCTTTCTAGTCAAACCTCTGAATCCATGTTGTTTGTCATCTTAGGTGCAATTTGGTTTATTGGTGCTGTTGGTTGCTATCTTCATTTTTCACCCTTGGATTATTCTAGCATTCCCTTGCCTCATGGCCCACCTTTTAACATATGTTGCATGACTTTACATTCCTGGGAGAATTAAAAACTCCCATATCCAACGACTATTTCTTTATTTTCTTCTCTAACATTTTTTTCAAAGTCATCTTATCATCTTTTTCTTTTCCTTTCTTCTTATCTTTAGAAGAACTCTTATTCTTCCTGGATTTTTTTAAATACCACATTTGCCTCCGTTTACTTTTGTCATAATCCAAGTCACTTGATGAGGTATTTGACTCAGAAATTGATGAGGAATCCTCTTCATTACTGATGTTCTCTGAATCAGAATCAAACTCTGAGAAATCCTTATTCTTCTTCTTCTTGGACCTGCTTTTGCCAAGTCTTTTCTCCACCTGTCGTGTTGCTTTAGCCAGCATATCTATGATGTTATTATTTTTGACTTCCACATTAGCAATTGCTCCTACAATAGCTTTATCCAATCCTAAAGTATGAACATTGTAAATCTATGGAAGGTCTATCATCTACATTCAACCTATTCAGTAATCTTGCACCAACATTGTATTTTGCTTGATTTGCTTCATCCTCTTTAACACATCTTATGTTCTCTAAGTCTACTTAGAAAAGTAGTTTTAAGGTTGTTAGATGTGGTAAAGTATCCAACATCATAAGTGATGTATCAATCCATGCCCTTACCTTTGAAGGTTGTCACAAACTGCTGGAGCTTAACCTAGTCCTCGAACACGTTGTTAAAACCACTAGCCATCCACCTTGTTTGGAATTGTGCAACATGGCAGTATGATTCCTCTTTCTTCTTGCTAGAGAACTTAGAAGCTCTGACCTTAGGATTGATTTAGTGAGTTGGGATTCATGGCTCTTCACTTCTTCTTCTTCAATGGAGATAGAGAGTCAAAATTAAAAGACTTCTTTGCAGTAACTACTCTACTTCTTAATAGTATTATGCTTCCTAGCACCAAATGTTGTAATCTTTCCACCACATGGTCAAGAGAAGGTGAGTGATCTCCCAAGTCAAGCACTTCATCCTCTATTTTAGAAGGACTCGGAGGAGATTTTGTAGATGTAGTAAGGGAATGATACATAGTAGTAGTACCAACAAAGGCAACCACATCCTGGAAGTCCTCTCAAAATGCTGGAAATTCCTCTTCATCTAGGGTGCCAATCGCTCCTGCTTAACCACCATCATTTCATAACAACCCCTATTGTTGTCTTGCTAATAACTCTCTTAACTCTCTGGATCTACTTCGGGTCAAGCTCACATTTGATGAATGTGGATAAATTTTCGACATATATATAGAAATGCAAAATTAGAACTTTAGATTGCATCATGCCACTTCGAGTTTTGATAAAAATTTTAGATTTTTGGTGTCGAATAGAGGTGTTTTTCATTAGGCTAAAAAAGTAGAGATACAGGAGGGTAGTAATGATAAACATGCATCATCTTGTTATATAAAATATATTGTTGCTTCATACAAGAAATTTGAATTTTTACCATTAAACAAGGTTTTTTTTATAAGTATTTAAAACTAGAGATACAAAGAAGTAATGAGAGGATACATATAAAAAATCCCTTTGAATTGCATACATCAAAATTTTTTTTGGTCCATAAAATAAAATCGTTTTTAAAAAAACTTCACACTAGAGGTTCAAGATGACAATGGTATGATCCCCAAAGTGTTTCAGTCCCAGATCTATGCAAAATGCATAATACGATTAAATTGCCTCATATAGGAATAGACTATACTGCTTTAGGTAAAGGAGAAAATACATAATGTTGTATCAGGAAATCAACTAGAAACGAAGACACAATGACATACAAATATAGATCCACACTCTACAATACTTATTATGATATACAAGTGATAGAAATCAGAATGTATGCTGGAAATAGATCAAAATATAGAGAAACCATGGTGTCAACTATCATATCTCATGTAAAATCAGGAAAATCCATCATACAATAGGTCATAATCATCAACAATGATAAAAAAACGTGAGATACCCATAACACCCCCTTTAGCTCATGCTTAAAAATTGCCTATGCAACTACACTTAATGAGGCATACAACTTTATGAGGCATTTTAAGTCTACTTCATACAAAAAATAGTAAGACTAAGGTTCTAACCATGCTAAGGGCAAACGTACTGCATCAAGCCACCATAGCTAACACTTCTTCCATAAAATTATTTGCACCACCATAAGTCAAAATAACATTGAAGTACACTTTCTTAGACAAAGATAGTATGATAGTAGACTTGCAAAACTCATCAAGCTCATCCCAATCATCTCTATCCTAATTTTTTGGTTTTATGTTCTTCGCTTTTATTGGCCTAATCTACTTCTTTTTCACCACCATCTGCCATATTTATGTTTTCCAATATTGGAAGTTGTTACCATCCTACTTTTTGATATTGAAAATAGCATTGATATTGGATGCATTTGAAGTACTTTCTGTTATGTCTACAAATGAACGCGAAGTACAAGAGGATGGACTACTGTAAGCACAACAAAATAGCTAAAAATTGAGGTAGAAGCAAGGGCAAGAAGTGGGGAATTGAAGAGTATATAGTTGTCCACAAAAGTAGGCAGTACAATAGTCAAACAAGGCATTTGCTATTAAATAAACATCTCATAAATAGATTTCAGCATTGTTGTCCATAAAACTACAGTAAATGACCATACATCTATAGGCAAATGACCAAAGGAGTAAGCTTCCACTATTAGGAATATTCGAGTACCAATCGGGATATATAATATGCAACTAGTAGTGTAGCAATCAAGTACTATGAACTGTCAAAACATATAGGGTATTAGGTACATAAATGCATATCAAATATATATCCAGGATTAATAACCCATTGATAATAAGTGGTACAAGGCACCCAAATCAAAGGAAAATCAACCCATAGTCATGAATCTTTGCAATGAATAGTGTAACATAAGCCAAAAGAGTAGAAATAGGTTTCAAAGAACCAAGCTTTGCAATATAAATACAAATGGTTCCCATTAGAAGCAAGACTAGAACGGCCAGAGCACAACAAAGCTCAATACATTAAGGACATAACATCCAAAAAGTCTAAATTCAACATATACATTCAATATGCCTTCAATCCACAAGTGAAGAATCATTGAAACAAATGGCCAACACCCAAATACATCCAACAAAGCTAGATCTAAGCTTCAAAGGTCACCATAAACATATGCAAGCATAAATATCAATGCCAAGCATCAACGTAAGCATATAGAAGACTCAAATAGCATGTAGGTATGAAATACATAAAGCTTTGAAACCTATAAGCTTGCTATCCAAACTAGAATTGTTCTATTCCATGTAAAATATAGAATTAAAAATTACACAGAATTAACTCTATAAGTAATATATATAGTTCTCATCACATTGTTTTACAAGTGATGATTAGAAACAAACATCTCACACAACCCGAAAATGAATTGGCAAGGAGTGTTGTTATTGATTTTACTTTGTCTAAATACAACACAAAATGAAAAATTGAAAGAGAGAGAGAGAGAGAGAGAGAGAGAGAGAGAGAGAGAGAGAGAGAGAGAGAGAGAGAGAGAGAGAGAGAGAGAGAGAGAGAGAGAGAGAGAGAGAGAGAGAGAGAGAGAGAGAGAGAGAGAGAGAGAGAGAGAGAGAGAGAGAGAGAGAGAGAGAGAGAGAGAGGTGTAACGCAGAGGCAAGCACTAGAACAAGTCCAAAGGTACGTGAGAGGAGAGAAGGCAAAAATCATGGTTGAGAGTGAGCCAGCAAGGGTAGAGACTCATCATTTGAGGGGGGGTGTTAAGAATAGCAAATGATGCATGGTATGTATACAAGCCAGTGAATGTAGTCCTGTTGCCCATCTTTAAAGGAGAGTACAATGAAGACCTTGATCTTCATGTAGTAGAGTTCATGGTAGCATGTGTGACTAACAATGTTAGAACCCTCGAGCATTGGTTGGTAATATTCCCCGCTACTTTCAAAGGTGCGACATTTCAATGATATGAGAGATAAGCAACAATAACTTTTGACACATGGGATTGGCCTTCCTCACTAAATTCAAGTGTGAAGGTTTTGAAGAGAAGATGCAAGAGGAGTTCATGAACCTAAGTCCTTTGGTGAACAAGTGGAAGCATATGTCTCTCAAATGGAATCCATACTAAAGAGATGGACCAACCATCACTTGCATGAAGGCATTCAAAAGGGAGTTTTTCTTCGAGGCCTACAGCTAAAAGTTCATAAGTTTGTAGAATTGAGAAGACCAGTCAATCTACAAGCTACAGTGGAAGGTGCAAGACTGTATGATGAAGTTGAAGCAAGACTGTCGATCACCTCAAGGGGAGGAGTCCTACCTCCTCCCATGCCAGGAATGATATACCCACCGAATGCAATCCCAGGGACACTTCTCTACTCTACCTGTAGATGCAAATAGTGCCACAGTACAGTGCAATGAATCCACAGTGGTAGTAGATGACAATACCTCAAATGATGGTTCGATGACAACAATAGTGGCCTCAAACATTTCCCCCAATGGCAACTCAACAACAACAACGGAACCCTATCAATTGGAATCAACAACCCCGAGTCTCAATAGGAGCTCTGAATTAGAACCATAACAGAGGACCCTCTAGATCAACCCAACTAGTTTATACAAAGATTACAAGTACTTTAGGAGGTGAAATTTTGAAGGATTACCTATCCAATTCAGTTGTAAGCATCAAGAAGGAGTTTATGGATGTGATTATAGAACAATTGCGGATGACACTAAAGGTGAATAACACCAACATATCCACTCTTGTAGGAGGTGAAAGAGATGTGATGCAATCTAATACATGGTGTGGAAAGTGCCATCAAGTGAGACATTTAGCCACTTAATGTACCCAAAAACCAACCATCCCTAGAGCCTTCTACTCGTATTATTTAAGGAAGAACCATACAGAGAATATCTACTCTCTGAAGGAGATGCATGAGAGAAGAAAGAAGGATGAAGAAGAAAGATTTACAACTTGTTGGAATCAAAGATGACAACTCAGGATATCAGACCAAAGCCTAGAGAGTTCGGTCCTAATTTTGGCCCAAGGAGGTTTCCCTCTCAAAGTTATAGAGGACAATAGTCTGGCGATGGCCAAAGATTAGAGGAGGTGGAGTGTTAAAGATGCTGAGAAAAGGGACATATCTCACCAAACTGTCCAAATCCTAGAAGGTCCATGGACTACAAACCCTTATGTAGTAGATGCAAACGAGAAGGCCACACTGTAAAAGATTGTCCTACTCCAGCTCCCGTGAAAGCTACCTTTGATACCCAATAGAAAACCCAAGAACTAGCCTCCAATTTGGTGGAATTGAAAGTTGCTGCAATAACAGGTGCTAAGAGAGGAGAACCTTCAGTTCCAAAAGAGAACATCTCCTCTGCCAAGTCGGTGAAGTTCAATCTTCCCAAGGAGAAATAGAACAATACAGAACACTACAGAGCCATAGAGAGCCTCAAAGATAGTTATAGAGATAGGACCAGATGTCCAGGAGATGGAGGATGTCGAAGTACCTCCTGTAGTAGAAGATGTGCAGATGTTGCCACTCCTGGAAGAGCAAGGAAAGATAAAAGTGGGTGTTGTCCCATTTTATAGCCGATTGGAAAAGCCCATGGATCCTATTAAAGAATATGACTTGGTCAAAGGCCTAGACTCCTTCAAACCAAACCAAACATTCCGACAATTACTGATGTTGTCTCCTAGTTGCCGAAAGAAATTCAAAAGCATACTGACAAGAAGAACATGCATAAGGATTCTTCCCTCAACAACAACCAAGTCCAATAAGACCCCAAAGCCTATGAAAGAGGTTGATGTGGCTAGTGCCTTCTTGGATCATGGTACCCCAGATATTAGCATGTGGATTGAGGGGTGCTTTATTGTAGATGCATTGATTGATGGAGGTTCATTAGTGAATACAATCAAGGATGTGACAATGAAGGATCTAGGCTTGCAAGGTATGCAACCTATACAACAGCGGCTTATTAGACTGGCAGACCAAAGTAGAATTAATCCTTTGGGCATTCTCCCATATGTGAAGACAACCCTCGCAAGAAGAGTTTATTGGTTGACCTATTTGGTGGTAAAACTAAATTCCTATGAAACCTCATACCCTCTGTTGGGAAGACCATGGCTTTTTGAAGCAAGGGTACAGACAAATTGGTTCAAAGGAACCCTAACCCTAGGCAGAGGACCCAAAAAGGCAGTGTTGAAGTTGTATGGATCACAAAAAGATAATGGATCCACTTCCATTGAAGTCTAAATAGACTCTTCCAATGAAGTAATAGATGGCACCTCAGGAGACGAAGAAGCCATCAGACAGATCTTTACCAAGAAAACAAAGACACACTGATAGTGGGCACTGTAAGCCAACTTCCAAAAGAAGCAAAGTCTTTGTCAATGGGTAAATACCCCTTTCCTAAACCCAAATTGACTTCTAAAATCACTTCTAACAGCGAGATATAAGCATGGATGTACTATTCTCCTTGTTACATGGCTATAATAGAGACAAAGACAGAAGCACGGCCAGAGACAGAGCTAGATACAGAGATGGAGGACAGACACAGAAGTAGAAGTAGAGGATATAACAGAGAGTCTATTCTTCTCTTACTGAGCCTCTATCGAGGTAGAAACAACATCTAAAGAGGACAAAGATGATAATGCATATGAAGACTATGAAAGCGAGCTGGAAGAATCTATCCTACCTGCAAAACCCACAGAAGGCGTAGATGAGAAAGAAGTTTCAAAGGCTATATAAGCAGAAGTCCCCATGCTGTTAGACAGAATGACTCTAGTACCCTTTGGACTGGCTAATGAGTCGCATCATATGAAAAATATCCACAAGAAATAGATTAAGCAGAGTAAGCCTTTCTTCAATAGTGGCTCTTGTCACCCTAATACACCCTTCTCAAGTGAGGATGATGACAATCCACCTTGCCAACAACCACCAGTGTTCGACAACCCAAACAAGACTCAGAAGGTTCCTGTTGCTATGTAACATACTTGGATGCATCCTCGAAAGATGAATCCTTGAGTCAAGAGATAACTAATCTTCAAATCACACCCAAAACAACTATGATACCATTTCAGCATCCCAAGGAGCGAGCTAAGTCTCCATTGATAGAAGAAGTTGGTTCTAGTGGAACCTTGGAAGAGGAGACTACTCCCTTGAAGGAGTCAATCTATACCTAGAAGAAATGGGACCTTTATCCAAGAAGTGGAAGGTAAAAAGCAATTAACGTTCATGAATGCAAATGGTATTGAACGGCACCTGAAGGTGGGTATCAGTCTTCCAAAAGAAGAACTATCAATCTTGGATGACCTCTTAAAAGAGAACTTGGATGTGTTTGCATGGTCATACAAAGATTTGAAGGGGATTGATCCTATGGTGTGTTAACATCACATCAACCTAGAGCTTGATGCCAAGCCTATGAGGTAAAGATAGAGGTGCATGAATCCAAATTACTGTGCACTCATGAAAGCTGAATTATTGAATCTCCTAGAAGCATATTTTATCTATCTAGTGGCCAATACTGAATGGATTTCACCCATCGTGGTAGTACCCAACAAGAATGGAAAGCTACAAATATGTATGGAATTTCGGAAACTGAATTCAAAGACTAAGAAGGATCATTTCCCTATTCCTTTCACAGACCAACTATTGGACACAATGGCATGCCATGAACTCTATTTCCTCTTGGATGGATTTGATGGATATTACCAAGTCTAGATCGTAGAGGAAGATCAATCCAAAACAACCTTCACCACAGAATGGGGAACCCATGCTTACAGAGTGATGCCATTTGGGCCCTCTGTAGTAACGCTCCTACATTCCAATGAGTGATGATGGCCGCATTTCAAAACAATCTATATGACTTTATTCAGGTATACCTAAATGACTTTTGTGTCCATAGCCTAATCTGTGAGCATTGGGGATACCTAGAGCAGTGCTTTGACATATGTTGAGAGTATGGAATCTCTCTCAACCCCGACAAATGCGTCTTGGGAGTCTCGTCGGGAGTTCTTCTAGGTCACATTGTCTCTGCAGAAGGGATTGCAATAGACCCTACCAAGATTGAGACGATTACAACTTTAACAGCACCAACCAACCTCAAATAGTTGAGGGGATTCCTTGGCCATGTGGGCTACTATAGAAGATTCATTGCACACTTTGCGACAAAGACAACCCCCTTTCATAAGCTCCTGAGGAAAGATGCAAAGTTTACATGGACTGCTGGTGAGTGTGATAAATGACGAAGCATTCAACACTCCAAAACAATGTTTAATTGAAGCACCCATTGTGCAACCTTCTAATTGGACAAAGGAATTCCATGTGCACATTGATGCATCAGTTGAAGGATTTAGCATGGTCTTATGCCAAAAAGGCTCCTCAAAGTTGGATCAACCTATCTATTATGAAAGCCAGAAAGTAACCAACAAAGAAAGGAACTACACAGTGACGAAGCTTAAGTGCTTGGCAATGGTGTTCACCCTGGAGAAGTTTCGACACTACCTACTGTTGACACACTTCAAATTCTATGTGGATCATGAGGCCTTGTCCTTCCTAATGAACAACATAGATGTGAAGAGAAGAATGATGAGATGGCTCCTTCTATTTCAAGAGTTTGACTTTGAAGTGGTTACTAAGCCCAGTCATTCCCATGTCCTAGTTGATCATCTGTCATGAATCCCTTAGAGCAACGATGAGGAGCAAGATGATCAAGACCTTCCATGTGCTTCCTTTTTTCTGGTTGAAACTATAACCCCATGGTACGTAGACATAGTCAACCTTTTGGCAACGCAATAGTATTCCCCTGGTATCTCTAGCCATGAGAAGAAGAAGCTTATGTTGGAATCAACCCCCTATACCCTATTAGGTGGTGCTCTATACAAGAAAGGCAAATACAAAGTACTACAAAGATGTGTATTGTAGGAGAGGAGATTGGAATCGCTTTGAAAGCATGCCACAATGAGCCCTATGAAGGACACTTTGCAAGAGAAGCGATAGTCAAAAAGGCCTTCTCGCAGGATATTGGTGGCTGACCCTCCAAAATGATGCTTTGACTACTGAAAATGTTGTGATGCTTGTCAACGAATAGGGAAGCCTGCCAAATGTAGCGCTATGCCACTGCAACCCATACTTTCTCTAAAGCTGTTTGAGAAGTGGTGATCGACTTTATGGGTCCCATTGATCTACCAACCAAAAGGAAGCAGAACATATACATCTTGGTTTGCACGGACTACATGACAAAGTGGTGTGAAGCCAAAGCTCAAGCCAATGCTCTCAAGCGGGATGATGGCAACAATGTGGCCCTATTCCTATATGAGAATAAAATCACTCATTTCGGAAGCCCTTAGAGCTCGTAAGTGACAGAGGTATTCATTAACTTAATAAGATTATGGAAGAATTGACTGAGTTGTACATAATCTACCATCGCAAGTCCACACCATATTACCCCAAAGCTAATGGCCAAGTCGAAGTTACCAATTGCATCCTCTATTCAATCCTAACAAGGATGATTGCTATACATCGCCGTGATTGGGATGATTGACTTACAGAGGCCCTCTGGGGATACAGAACCTCCTATAAGGATGCTATAGGACAAACCCCTTTCCAGTTGGTGTATGGTACAAAAGCCATCTTTCCTATTGAGTTAGAGCTACCCTCTTTACGTGTGGCTATCATAGAATGCTTAAGCGATGACGAGTCCTTGTAGTGCCATCTCTGTTGAGATATTTGCAATCACACCTACTTCAGTCCCTTTGTAAGGAGGAGTAAGGGCTCAGGACCAGAATCCCATATGCATAGTAGGAGAAGTACTACCATTCAATTTCTATAAAAGCATTGTACTTGCACTCTTTTCTAATGTAATGATAGTACTTTTGTCTTTACAGTAAAGTGTCCTTGTCATTGTCAATATACAAGATTGTATCTATGAGTCCAAGTCTCAATCTTGAAACCTGATTCACTTGTGTTAAAATTTGACTTGTCAGTATCAATGTCTTCATGAGTCTCTACTTTTCATTTCAACGTCCATGTTTATGTGTATGGCACTATAAGGCTCCTTGACCTTCTTCTCGTATCGTATACTAACACATGGCGGGATGCATTATTACACCATCAATTGCACATAAGGCATACAACCTTCACACAAGTGACAATAAAGATTCAATCAACGGGGTGTGAGAAACTCGATTGCCCTCCTGTATTCATCAATAGAGCATGAGTCAATGATGACCGAGAAATATGTGCAAATAAAGGCACTAAAATGTGCTCAACATGGAAAAATATTTTGCAAAAATACATTTTTCTTTTGTACTCTCTTGTCAAAAAAATCATTTATGAAGCAATGTAACAATGTGGGTCCTTAGGCTCACATCTTAAAATATGGAAAGGAAAAGGATGGTCAACACCTTTTGTCTCATTTCAAAAAATAAAATGTCTTTAGACTTAGCCAAAATGTATGCAATTCAATTTTATATATCAAGAAAAGAAAAGGAAGAGGCTTGTCAGGTGATTTGAGGAGGTGGGAGGTTGAGGTGGTTACACCCTCTCTCTTCCTTTATCTTCTCCTCTCACACTTCATTTTTCCCTCTGGCACAACACTTGCCTTCTTGTTCTTGCTTTCCTCTCTTGTGCTTTCATTGCAAGATCTCATGGAGAGTGAGGAAGAGAAAGAGGGTGATGATGGAAGAATTCCTCTCAATTTCTTGTGTGCCATTCACTTTTCTGTTTTGAAGCAATGATTCTTGGTGAGGAAGAAAGGTTTCTTGCAGGTTTTTGTGGCCAGTAATGTATTTGCAGCCTCTACCTAGCCAGTTTGTAGTTTGATTTGTGCCGTGGTAGGGTGCTCTTCATTTGGTGCACCGGTTGGAAAGAGGTGGCTATGGAGCATGTGAGAGTGCTCAACATGGGAACATCTTTTGCAAAAATACATTTTTCTTTTGTACTCTCTTGTCAAAAAAATAATTTATGAAGCAATGTAACAATGTGGGTCCTTAGGCTCACATCTTAAAATATGGAAAGGAAAAGGATGGTCAACACCTTTTGTCTCATTTCAAAAAATAAAGGGTCTTTAGACCTTAGCCAAAATGTATGCAATTCAATTTTATATATCAAGAAAAGAAAAGAAAGAGGCTTGTCAGGTGATTTGAGGAGGTGGGAGATTGAGGTGGTTACACCCTCTCTCTTCCTTTATCTTCTCCTCTCACGCTTCATTTTTCGCTCTCCCATTTTGGCACAACACTTGCCTTCTTATTCTTGCTTTCCTCTCTTGTGCTTTCATTGTAAGATCTCATGGAGAGTGAGGAAGAGGAAGAGAGTGAAGATGGAAGAATTTCTCTCAATTTCTTGTGTGCCATTCACTTGTGTGTTTTGGAGCAATGGTTCTTGGTGAGGAAGAAAGTTTTTTTGCAGGTTTTTGTGGCTACCAATGTATTTGCAGTCTCTACCTAGCCGGTTTGTGGTTTGATTTGTGCCGTGGCAGGGTGCTCTTCATTTGGTGCATTGGTCGGAAAAGAGGTGGCACATGATCACCCTATTATTTTTGGACCCCAAATGATAAACTTTTAATCTAAATTCATAAAAATTGATTTAAATTCAAAAAACAGGCTGCCATATTACAAAAAAAAAAATACAGATCCATTGTTGAAGCTTGATGGTTTCATTCTCAATTAGGTTTGATTGATACCCTAATGAATCAAACATTTAAAAAAAACAAAAAAACACCTAAATTATAATTAAAATAATAATAATAATATCACCCAAATACTAATCAACATTACCTAAACCAAATGTAATCCCACTAACATTGCCTTGATATTTATTTTGTTTTTTTTTTAAAATAATAAGGTGTTTTATTTTTTCAAGTCAGTGGTTTTTACTTTTTTGTTGGATTCCTTGCATTTGGGACTACTCAGTGCGCCCTCAGTCTCTCGCATACACACCCCTACCACGTATCTATCTTTTGTGCTTGATTTATTTTTGGTCATCCCTTAACCACAGCCAATTGTTAAAATGAACTTTATTCACCCACTTTTTCACGTGCGCTCGCGCTAAACACACTTTTTTCTAGTAACTTAAAATCAACCCGCTGTTCACTTTGCACGCGCTGTGTGCGCTTCAGAGGCACTTTAATTTTAAATAAAAATGAACCAGCCTTCACAAAAATGCACGCGCTAAAAAAGAAGAGCGCTTTAGACACATTACATTTTTAATCAATGAATATGCATTTAGAGACCTGAGTCTGGGTATCGAAGTCCGGGCTTCGTTAAAAGCACCGTTTTGCATTAATAAATTGTAACTAAAAATTTAAAAATGAACCATCGTTTTCTTATTAAGGTTTATAACTTAATAAAATTTCAACCATTGTTAATAATTTATTAAAGTGAACCCTTCACTAAAATCATTCCCCTCACTGCACTTTTTTCCCTTTTTAATAAATATGCTTTGTGGAATAGGCATGTATAGTCCTTTAAGCTGACATTGTTTATTAAAGTCCTGGTTATGTCCTGATTAGGTTATTGAGGTATTATGGTTTGATTGTGTGATACGATTATAGGTGTGGTCTATAGTTTTCTTTTTTGCCTGATACGGGGTCTTGGATGCCTGCTTGTTGCATAGCATGAAGCTTTCGGTTGCATATTTGTAGGGGTTATGCCAAATTTTTTCTAGGAGGTGGGTTGTTTGGGGTGGTCAGTTGGTTAGTTACGCCTGTGTGTCTTTATTTTGATCGATTTCTTTTTGATGTCTATATTATTTTGCAGGCATTCACAGTGATTATTTGTGTTTGTGGTGTGTGTGTATATTCCATTTGAATGTCGCCTCAAGCTCCTCCTCCTGTTCAGTATGTCCCATTGATCAGTAGGGATTATTCTTCCCTACTGACTTTTGAGCCTATTGCGAAAGCTGGTCTTGCATCTTTCGTGGCTGCTTCACTCCCTTTGATTCCTCCAGTCCTTCATGATGAGTTTCTTGTGTCATATAGTAAGAAATCAGGCTTGGTGCGTGGTATTTCCATGGTCCTGACGCCTAGAGGGTTAGGGAAGGCTTTGTCTCTTCCCTACAAAGGAGTGAGAGGTAGCCATTAGTGCTTGGCTTGGAATGCTTGAACAATAAGCGGTCCGTGGATCTTGGTGGTTGATCACCTCTATATTTTGGTTCCATTGCCGGGACCATGGATTCAAGCCTTGAGCACTTGCGCGCTTCGAATCGAGCATTGAAGTAGGGTTTTCCCCGAACTAGTGCTTGAGGTAGATAGATAGGAAGCGAGGGAGTTTGAAGAGGTATTTGATCTCCTTAGCAAGTAGGTTTTTGGTTTTTTGGATTTGAAAAAGCAGGTTGGATTAGTATAGGTGTTTCTTTGTGATTTGGATGCATTAGGGTAGGAAAAAACAAAAGAAAAGAAATAAAAACAAGCATTGGGTTTTCTACTATCATAAGAGGGCAAGAGGGTTTGATTTGCTTGCCGATTTGTATTTTGGAGTTTATTTGCTATTCTAGGTATATACAATCCTTCATTAGGGTCTATACTTATGTTCTGGAAGTTTGTGTGACCCCTCATAACCAAAATTGTAAGAATCGAGTTAATTTTTGTCATCCCTGAAACTCGTTCATAGGACTCCGACATTGTTACCAGAGTCCAATTCCCAAAATCGGACATGGACATGGTCCAATTCCTAGAATCGGCCCGATATTCAGACTTGGACCAACCCATCCTATCCGATCGGACATATCCTGTTTGATTTTGAAAATTGGACATCTCAGAATCGGACTCAAAAATCGAACATTCTAGAATCGAACGCTCAAAATCAAACTACCTAGAATCGGACACTCCAAAATCAGACACTTGTCAAATCGGACGTCCAATTCCCAAAATTGGACACACAAAAATTGGACCAACCATAGGACTTGGACCCAACTACCAATCGGACCACTCTTTGGAATCGAACCCAGTCCAGTCGGATCGTCCAACTTTGAAAGTCGGACCACCTAGAATTGAAGCAACAAACTAGAATAAGAAAATATAGACCACAGACCATATAGAGCCAAAAGCACATTATAGATCTATCACTAGGCTGAAATATAGAGCAAGTGGTTCAAAACTTGGCTACAAACGATCCTAGCTCTACCCCCTTTGTACCTCCCCCAAGTAGGTTGGAGAGAAAACACGTGCCGTGACAGGTCATCCAAATTAGATCCTAGTTTAGTAAGGGCTCTACACAAGCATAGATCCTCACTTGCAAAATAGCAACCAAAAGCCCATATCCAAAAAAGACAAACAGAGACCCTAGAACCTCAATGGGCCAATCTAGCCAGCAAGGGCAAAAAGGCCATACCACAAAAACATGTATAGGTTGCATCCGGACTACATCTAGTCAAAGCAGAATACAACAACATCAAGCTACAACTACGAGGATAACTAGACATGACAGTCCTGACGATAGATGCACCTTGAATGGCACTACACAGATGACCCAAGACATTAGTGGAGAATCCACATCTGGTTGTGCAGTTCAGGACTCAAAGGTATGCATCAGAAGGCTTAAATCTATAAGCCAAAACCCGAAAGATGAGGACATAATACCACCTGCTCATCTTAGGGTCAAACTCACTGCAAAAGGAGAGCACAGTCTCGATGCTCTCATCAATGAAGGAGCATATTTTAATATCTTGACCTATGAAACATGGACTCTACTAGGTCAACCAGAGCTTACATCGACTGATGCAACTCTTAATCCTTATGGGGGATACCCATAAGCCCTTATACAGAAGTGCAAAATCCTTGTAACTATTGAAACGGAAAGCTTGCCTATCCTATTCCATGTTCCTCCAAATAGTGCAAATTGTGGAAAGGAAACCCTCTTAGGAAGACCCTTCAAAAGGGCGACAAAGTGTGAGACCGACTATGTAGCACAGAGGATACACTTGACACTACTGGGTGTGAGGATAATCACAACCTTTAGTAAGGGTGACCTCATCAAGCCTCAAGGAAAAGACAATGAACATTCTAATATGCCAAGCAAGCTTAGTGATGAGAGCAAGGACTTATTGAAAGAGTTGATACAAGTGCATGTTGAGCAGAGAGAACTAGTGAGTGAGGCCATGCTTGACATAAGAAGGTTAGAAGACAATGCCAAGGACATGCTTTGGACTTACAAATATCATAGAAGACTACAAAAGAAACCCAAGCCTTACAAACAAAGGTATCGATGGAGAGCCAGCACAACGCCATGATGGATATCCAAAGCGTTGCTACATGCTTAAGGGTATTACACAGGTAATCGATGGATTTGGGTGCCAAAACCCCCTGCTAAACTACCTGTGTTAGCTAAAGGCCAGATTGTATCAAAAGCAAAGAAGAAAAGGAGGAAATATAAACGAAAATCCAAGCCTTGAGTCAACAACATTGGAGTGACTGAGCCCCTCACGATTGAAATCAAGAAACCAAACATGACTTCTCAAAAGGTAGATCCTCAGCCTAGCATGCTTAACAAGCAAATATCAGACGTAATCGTCGAGTCTGCACAAAGGCCACAAGTGCCCAAGAAGCCTTTGACTTCCCATGAGGATAAGGAGCACCGCATGCACAATGGTGCTCATGATAAGGATGATTGCTCAACGAAGCTGTTAACCTCAAACACGACAAGAGCAAAAGAAGGCAGAGAAGACACAGGGCAAAGGCGATAAGAAGGTAGCCGACGGGAGGAAAAGAAGGAGAAAAGCCCAAAAAGCGCAAGAACAACTGTTAAAGACCAAGGTAACCATAAAAAGGGAAAGGCGCACAAAAAACGCACTCTAAAATCTTGTAAAAGAGTGCCGGGCTCTCACCCGTGCTATTTGTACAGACAAAAGGGTAGTGGAAAGAAAGCAAGGAAGAGAAAAGAACAATGGGAAACAGGGTCTGGGCTCTGACCGGCCATGTAAAAGAAGGAAAAAGGGAATGACCGCCCAAAAAGGGAAGTAGGGTTTTGTATAAAAAGTGGAAAAGTGAATGAAGAGCTCATTCTTTGGTGTGGCAAACTAGTCTTCTCTCTTCCTCTCTTCTTCTTTTCTTCTTCTTGCTTGTGTGTGCTCTTGAGAGAGGGAGTGTGAGAGATTGAGGGAGTGAGCACATGAGAGAGTGAGGAATCAAGAGGGTGAAGCTCTCTACCATCTCCTCCTCCCTTCTCCTCTTCTTCTTCCTTCTCTTCTCTTGCGCGGGCGGCTATGGAGGATGAAGCTTGGACAAGGAGGAGGCTTGAGGATGCTTGAGCTAGCATCAAGAATCGTGGAGCTACCTAAGTGTGAGAGAGAGGAGGGCACTCGATCGAGCATCAAGGTAAGTTCACTGCATTCATAGGATCGGCGGCGTGACGGCTAGGTGAGAGATAGCCATGAGGGCTTGCTTGGAACGCTTGATCAATAAGCGGTCCGTGGGTCTTGGCGGTTGAGCGAAAGCTCCCACATTTTGATTCCGTTGTCGGGACCACGGATTCAAGCTCGAGCACTCGCGCGCCCCATATCGAGCACCGAAGTAGGGCATTCACCCTGAAACGGAGGTTGAGATAGGTAGGAAGTCTGGTGTTTTGATCTTCAGAACAGGTAAGTGTTTTTGAACAATCTGGTTAATAATGACTGGACAACATGGAGGAATTGGTTCAGTTTTTTGCTTTCGATTCAGGATGTGTTTAGGATAGATTAGCAGTAGGAAATCATACACGGAGAGGCAGAGGGCTGCTGCTGTGAAACAAGGGAGAGATCACAGGAACAAAGGGAAAAAATGGAGTAGATGCAAGGTAACGGCATAAGGAACACCAGGGACAGAACCTGGAGGGTGTAGGGCAGGAATATAAAACTCTGAGGGGGGGCAGGAGGACCCCATTTTCAACCAACAGAGAGCGAAAGAGACAGAGAGGGAGAGAGTGAGCGAGCTGGGCGGCTGTCCGATCGTCTGGAGCTAGGAGGACATTGCATCCGGCGACTTCAGGTAATCGATCTTGTCTACCCCACTCCAACTCTGTCGAGGGGTATTCGCACGACCAATAGGATAATACACCTAGTGGAAATCGAGCGAGTCGGCGTGCGCGACCATCGGACTGGCGGAATCGGACCGCTGGCCCAGTGTCCGATTCCTAGAATCGGACACTCGGACAATCGTCCGATCGGACCTCCCACTCAATCACTAGCTCGGACTAACTGGTTCGATCGGACGTGCCAAGTGGCACGCGGACCGACCAGACCCTTTTGTTAAAATCGGACGCTCGGACCAACTCGTCCGATCCAACCACTCGGACGCCCCGACTCGGACCCACCGGCCCGATCGGACGGAGTAATACACGTCATCAATCGGACCCCCTAGAATCGGACCCCTAGAATCGGACTCCTAGAATCGGACCCCTAGAATCGGACTTCCTAGAATCGGACCGATAGAATCGGACCGATTCCTCGCACACCCGCCCGTCCGATTCTTGAGAATTGGACACGCGGACCCTAAGACCCCCACTTCGCCCTGACATACCTGGTCCGATCCCCGCAATCGGACCACTGGTAAATCGGACGTCCGATTCCCAGAGTCAACCCAGAACTAAACCTGACCCAGTTAGGAGCACACTAGGGCACTCCCCCGGTGGTCAACCCCCCACGTGCACAACAGGAAGCAGCAGGAGGCCCTGCGACCCATGAGGCGGCTAGGAATAGAGTAGTAAAGCCTGTTGGGCCCAAAACGAACAAGAGTGAGCAAGACTCAGGGGAGCACTCACAACACTTTGATCGAATTTCCGCACTTGAAGGACACTTAGGAAAGTCGAAAGCCTGGTTGAGCACGAGTGCACAAGGATAACACAATTACAAGTGGCCCTAAGTTGAGCGCTGCATTCAAAAATTAAAAAGAACTCACTCAGATAAATTGCCGGAAAAAAAAAAACCCTACCCCTAGGAGAAGACCCAAGCGGGACAGACGCACAGAGCGCAGGGTAGGATCAAGCAAGGAGTAACAACAACAAGGATTTGACGGACAACCAGGCGTAAGGATTTCACCATGACAGAGGGAGTTCCAGATCATCGGTTTGCGGGGGAGCTAGATGTTAGCACGTTTTCGGAAGCCATACAACAAATGGTGAGCAATTACGACGCACAAGCCCGGTACGAACACCATGGCAGGACAGCAGAGGCAATTATTGCAGACCTAGAGGAGGAGAGGAGGCTAGCCCGCAAGGCACTGCAGGGCATAGCAGACTATAATAGGGACCAACAAGCCAGGAGCCTAAGGCAAAGCATGGAGCTGCAGCGAGTACTGAACCTGGCTGGCCGAGCCCGAACAGACCAGGAGAGAGCACTCGAGGGAGACCTGACGCTAGGCGAGCTCCTCATGAAACGGCTATTCGATAACACCGCGACGGAGCAAAATGCCGCTGCGCTAGCAACCTCGCTACTTGCAGGGCTAGGGGCAACCCAGGGCTCAAAGAGCCAGGCCAAAATACCTATTGTCGCTAAGCAACTCGACAAGTACCAACCACTGGACGACCCGTATAGCTTCGTCAAGCAGTTCGAGCAGGTCTGCGAAGCAAATGGCCTCAATGACCAAACCCAGTGTTCACAAGCGTTCGGACTTTGCTTAAGCGATAAGGGTAGGACGTGGTATACAAGTCTAGATAATGTAGAACGGGCCAATTTCAATAACCTCAAGGATCTCTTCGTTAAGAGATTTGCCGAACCCAGATACTCTGACAACCTGCTAGTGCGTCTAATGAACGTCAAGCAGAAGGAGAAGGAGGGCATCCGCGACTACGTCACCCACGTTAGAAGCCTCCTCAAGAGAATCCCCTTGGGCGAAAGACCGACTGACAGGGCGGTGTCAACCGTGTTCATCAGCGGGATTCGGGATGAAGAGTTGTACAAAGCACTAGCGGGCAACTCGAGCTTGCAAAGGGACATGGTGGCTAGAGTGTTCGAGGAGGCCATTAGGGTCGATGACCAGCTGAGGGAGCGGAGCTCCAGGAGCTCGAACCTGGAAGAACTCAACCCACGGAGTTTAGAACGAACTCCAACCTCTAACGAATGGCCCAACATGTCATCCCACGATAAAGGGAAGTCCGCCGAGGCAGACCACGGCTTGGCCGAGGTGAAGACAGAACTGGCCAAAATACAGGACATGTTACGTCGACCTGCGCGTCAGCATACCCAATGCGTGTACTGCGGAGGAAACCACCTGCCGTCAGAATGTCAGGACCCTAGGTCGAGACCCTGCACCAACTGTGGAAGGTTCGGCCATGATGCCGCACACTGCAGATTACCACGACGACTGCCGTACACGCAGCCCTACGGCCAGCTCTATCCGGCTAACAGGCCACAGCCATTCTACGGAAGGGGAGCTCCTCTCGCCCTACCAGCACCTAACGATGCGAAGCCAGCGGTCCCTAGGATGGACATCAACCCTACCGGCATCCCTAGGCCGCCTAGTCCCTATGTGACCCACCCGGCAAGTGATGCCCCTGTGCATTACGTAGAGGAGCCCAGTGACGAAGAAACCTACATGTACCTGTACATCTCGCACGACGACGAGGGCAATGCAATCCTCATGGACTATCGACCAGTACCGGTGATGGCACTAGGACGAGGACGGGGTAGAGGCCTGGGAGGGCAGCCATCGGATCCAGTCACTTGTTGGACATGTGGGCATCCCGGCCACGTCTCGTCAAGGTGCCCAGAGAGAGAGCAGCAAAATAGGGACAAAGCCGACCAAAGGTGTGCGGAGTGCGGAATCATTCATCTTTTCATAGATTGCCCAAAGCGGAAGCCGCCTTCTAGGACAGCCAATTTGCCGTCCGTCCCTCTGGGACTGTTTGGGGTTGAAAACCCCGATGGGGAGGCCACACCTATCCCTCTACGAGTGATGACCCGAGCACAAACGAGGCAGGCCTGCGTCTCTCTGCCAGGACCTAGCAATCTCGACGCTGCCTCTGTAGGAAAGAAAAGCCGAAGGCGGAAAAAGAAGAGGCCAGAGGCTAAGGTCGCAGTAAAAACCGACAGCGTCACGACCTTGCCCCCCGGCAAGAAGGTCTCAGACGCAGAGGCAGAAACTTCAGCCCCTAGAACTGCGCAACCGGAGAGCGCTAAGGTGGGGGAATACCCACATCCCAGGCGGCAGTTGGAAGCCATAGAAAAGGTAAAGGAATGGGTGAGGGAGGCTCAACAGCACCTCAAGGACGTCGAGCCTATTACGGAGGATGAGATTGAGGACCTCTCCAGCATGAGTGCACCATCATTGCTACCCCACCCTAAGTCTGTCGAGGCGACTACGCCACTAGCAGTACCAACAAGGGCAAGGCCAGGCCTAGACGTAACAGAACCACAGGACAGCCCTGGCCGTTGGCCCGGACAGTCTGAACATAGACCAGGACAGGGGGTTAGCAATCTCCTAACCTCATTAGTAGCCACCCCTGTAACGGTTGCGCTGGGAGAGCTGCTCAGGCAATACTCGACCCTGTGGTAGGATCTCAAGCGGTGGATCGACAGACCGCACGAGCAAGCGCCAGGAAATGCTCAAGACCAGGAGGCAGAAACACATTTGCCAAGCTTGACGCTGCACTCAAGCCCTAAGTCCTTGCACATCAACGCCTTCTGGGAGGGCTCAGAAATGCACGCAGTCCTGCCAATCCTAGCGCTAGGGGACACAACGAGAAGGGGGATCGTGGACACAGGCATAGGGGTCAGTGTGCTCAACCATGCAGTGCTACAGAAGTGGGGAAACCCACCCGTCGAAACTGCCCGGTTTAATGTCACACTAGCAAATGGCATGTGAGTGAGACCATTCGGGGTCTTGAAAAATTGGCCAGTGAAGATTGCAGGAATTCAGTTCTCTGTCGACTTCATCGTCATGAAGGGAGTAGACTATGACATTTTATTGGGTCGACCCTGGATGCGCAATGCCAGGGTTATCGAAGACTGGGGTAACAACCTGATCTTCTTGGGCAACCGAGCGGACGCTATGAGAATAGAGATGGACACTTGGAAGACCTCACCAGTCGACCTAGATACCATCTCCACTCTACTCAAAGGCACCGACCAGAACAAGGAATCCCACAGGTTCTTGACGAGGTATATCCCTTGCCCAGAGGACGAGCGGGATTGGATGCACGTTCTCGCTACGCTCGATTTGCCATTCTCGGATCAGGAAGCGTACGAGCAGACTGCCCAAACAGTTGGCAAGCCAAGAGAAACACAACCCGCGCCAGTCTACATGATGGCAGCGAGCCCCCATGACAGACCTAAACCTGTCGCCTTCCAAGTGCCAACCAATAGGAGACAACTTCAAGGGATATTGGGACACCTAACGAACTGACTGGAGCTCAACGCAGCCGCCAATCTCAAGCCGCTCCAAGACCTCTTGGAACGACCCGAATGGAAGTGGACCAGAGTACACGAACTAAATCTCAGATACAACTGGGCATTGGTCTCCGACCAACAAAATGAGGCAAAACAGGCCCTGGAGATCGTCGACGCGCAGTCCAGCGAGGCGGACTCTAGCGACGAATACGAAGATTGCCAACCCTTCGATGAAGAAAGCGACGGTGAGATGGACACGATAGAATATGATACCGAAGGGCGAGAGATCGAACAAATCCGAGCGGATGCAAAACCGCAGCCGAGGCCGGCCATTTGGAAGGACCAAGGGGTCATGTGTGTGAAATGCGATCGTGCGTGGTTGGAACAAATGGGGGCTGTGGATGTTAAGCAGGCCGGCCTGACCCAACCAAGAGCGGCAGCCCTGTTTAGAACCGAGTCGCCCTCCGAACTGAGGCCGCCAGGAGAGACCACCTCCCCTAGTGAAGATGAGGAATTCGACTCTGAATCTGAAGTTACCTCGGAGGATGACCCGGAAATCCCTAGGCCACCCACGGCCAGACGCACCAGGGGAGATCTGCCCATCCACCTGAGGCACCGACGACTCCGATAGAATAACATAGAGCGCTCCAACGGCGTGTGATCGGAAGAACAACGAAAGCCGCGGGACCTCCCCAAGCGCTTTTCGAAGTTCAAAAAAGGGGATAGGGTGGTGGTTCTGCTAAGCGCCAAACGCCAAGGGCAAATCCGCGAACCCATCGAAGGGCCAGCCAAGGTCAAGGAGATAAACCTTGCCCTGGAACGGGAAACACCCCGACCGGTGTTCATTGTCGAGGACCTGACCACGGAGGAGGAATCCAACCTCATCACTCTTTTGCGGGAGTATCGGGATGTGTTTGCTTGGTCCCTAGACGAGCTACGAGGACTGGACCCGAGTGTTGTGACTCACAGCATACCCATGACGACGGACGCAATGCCGGTCAAGCAGCGACCATACCCCATGAATCCCAAGCATGCCCATGCTGTCAAGGAGGAAATTGACAAGTTAATGCGAGCTAGGTTCATTTACGAAATTGAGCACACGGACTGGGTATCACCCATAGTCATTGTGATGAAGAAAAACGGCAAGATTCGAGTGTGCGTCAATTATAAGAAAGTAAACGCAGCGACAAAGAGAGACAACTACCCCTTACCATACACTGAACACATGCTGGAGAGGGTGGCAGGTGAGGAAGCCTACAGTTTCCTGGATGGCTTCTCAGGATACAATCAGGTGCAAGTGCACCCTGCAGATAGGCACAAGACCGCCTTCGCCACTGAGTGGGGCGTCTTTGCCTATGTGGTCATGCCATTCGGGCTAACCAATGCCCCCGCCACCTTTCAGCGCCTCATGTGCACCATATTCAAGGATATGCTTCGCAAGGAGTTGGAGGTCTTCGTCAATGACCTGTGTGTCCATTCAGCTTGGAACCAGCATCTCGAAAAACTCTGTACGGTCTTTGAACGGTGCCGTTTATACCATCTCTCCCTCAACCCCCTGAAATGTCAATTTTGGGTAAAGCACGGTTGCATCCTAGGACATGTGGTGTCCAAGAACGGCATTGCCACGGACTTCTCAAAGGTCAAGGTTATTGTGGACCTCCCACCCCCAAGCAATTATAGGGGGGTTCAATGCTTCTTAGGTCACACAGGATACTACAGGCGGTTCGTACTGAACTACGCACTCATCGCTAGGCCCTTGTACAAACTGCTAGTGGCCTTCGAGTGGACCGAGGCCTGCCAGCAAGCCTACGAGGAACTGAAAAAAGCCCTAACGACAGCACCTATCCTGCGACCCCCAGATTGGACCGTGCCATTCCATGTACACATCGATGCTTCTAAGTTCGCCGTGGGGGCGGTGCTGTGCCAACCAGGCGAGCATAACTTAGATTACCCGGTAAGTTTTGCAAGTAGGCAGCTTACTGAAAAACAGAGATGAACTATTCAACAACGGAAAGAGAAGGGCTAGCTATGGTGTTCGCAGTGAAAAAGTTCCGGCATTACCTGCTTGCCACCCCCTTCACCTTCTTTGTCGACCATCAAGCCCTACTCTACTTAGTCAACAAACCTTGCGCTACCGGGCGTATAGCACGATGGCTTCTCCTGCTCCTAGAGTTCGACTTCTCAGTGGTAGTACGGAAGGGGAAACAACACTATATGGCTGACCATCTGTCCCGAATACCCACAGGAGAAGCCGCGGGACAAGGCATAGTGGACGAATTACCAGACAGCCACTTATTCCGCATGACCAGCGAAAAAGACCTATTCAGAGCCGACCTAACACCATATTGGGCGGACGACATAGTCCAAGTACTCGAGCATGGGCTGCCCGAACGACCAATGGAACGAGCACGACTCAGGCGGTTACTCCTGAAGATCCAGCCTTATCAGTTGATTGCAGGCCAGCTCTATAGGCTGGGGCAAGACGGTCTGCTACGTAGATGCGTATGTGAGCATGAGATGCACGATGTGCTCTCAGAGGCGCACAACGGCATTGCAGGAGGACACTTTAGCGGGGATACAACAGCTCGGAAAGTTTTGCAGTCCCAGCTATGGTGGCCCACGCTCTTCCGGGACGCCTCACAATTTGTCAAACACTGCGATGCGTGCCAACGAACGAGGGTCCCAATCCGTAAAGATCAGATGGAGTTAACCCCGGTCATCGCTCGCCAACCTTTCGAAAAGTGGGGTATTGACTTCATAGGACCCATCAGCCCTGCGGCACAATATTCACAGGCTAGATATATCGTGGTAGCCACCGACTACCTCACCAAATGGGCGGAGGCGAGAGCCACGCGGAAAAATGACGCTAGGACAACT
This sequence comes from Lygodium microphyllum, assembly GCF_053477565.2. NCBI lineage: Eukaryota > Viridiplantae > Streptophyta > Polypodiopsida > Schizaeales > Lygodiaceae > Lygodium > Lygodium microphyllum. The sequence goes on along the minus strand of NC_141161.1, from coordinate 9,262,610 downwards.
GCCAAGTTTTTATGGGAACAAGTGATCTCACGTTTTGGGTGCCCCATCGAATTGGTCAGCGACTAGGGAACGCACTTCATCAACGAAGTGATAGCCCATCTCCTATCCACATTCCTCATCATCCATCGCAAATCCTCACCATACTACCCTCAAGCTAACGGCCAGGCTGAGTCAACCAACAAAACTCTCATCGCCGTCCTGACCAAAGTTGTCTCAACCTCACGAAGTGACTGGGATAACAAGTTGACGGCGGCCCTGTGGGCCTACCGAACAGCTTATAAGACGGCCGTCGGGCAAACGCCTTTCAGGCTAACCTATGGGACCGAAGCTATTCTCCCCCTAGAATTCTTTGTCCCCAGCCTGCGGATAGCACTACAAGAACGATGGGAGGGGAGGGAGGCATGGACGCAACGCTTAGTCAAGCTAGAACGCCTGTCGGAGGTATGTCTGCTAGCCACCCATGCGCTTATTTGTGAGAAAGCTAGACGCAAAACCTGGTTTGACAGGCACGTCAAGCAACGAGAGTTTGAGCAGGGCGACCTAGTACTCCTCTATTCAGTTAAAGGACACAAACAGAAGATGAAATTCAGAGGTCTTGGGCCCTTTAAGGTCCGCGCAATCAGTCGTACTGGTAATGTCGAGCTCGAAACCCTGGATGGAGAGGGCATCGTCTTCTTTAACGGCAGTCGAATCAAAAAGTATTACCCGCCCACGCACCCACTGCATGAACAACCAATGGTGGAACCGCTTGTTAAAATACGAGTAGCCACACTTACAGAAATCGAAGAAGATAAGGACGAGCTTGTCGAACCCGCCTACCTCCGCATCACAATCACGGCCAAGCAAACGTGCTCCATCAACGCCCTGATCGACGAGGGGGCGGATTTTAACATCTTGGCACACGAGACTTGGACCCAACTGGGTGCTCCAACACTTCACCCTACAGCAGCCAGATTGAACCCATATGGGGCCCAATCCTACCCTCTCCTTGGCACGTGCAGGGTTGCAGTTTCTATCGAGACTGAAACTATCCCCATGTTGTTCTACGTCCTACCCGATGCCAGGGAGACAGGCGCAGAGTCACTGCTCAGGCGGACTTTTAAAAAGCAGACCCGCTGCAATGTTGATTATGCGTTACAACGCATCCACCTAACAATCGGGAATGTGACAATTACCACGACCTCCAACCAGCGCCCCGTAACCCCAACCATGCTCAACGAACCACCATTAGAAATAGTTGCACAAAGGACCAAGAAAGAAGGCCGTACATATCTACTACCCTCAGATCCCCATGCACCGCAACCCACCAGACCTAAGGCAAAACCCCAACAGACTCGCTTACGCTGGGTGCCGAAAAAGCCGCGGGATCAGTCTACTACTAGACGTGTGGATCTGCGAAACACATACAAACCTAAACCTAGAAGACCAAGATGCCATCATCACAAGCGCCGCGTGGTCAAGAAAATATGGGTCCCTAAAACCCTGTTGCAGGCACAAGGCTACTATGAAGGGAATGCCTTGCTATGGATTCCCAAGAAGGTCCCCACTGACACAGGTCCAACTCCTACGTCAATCGCAACGTCCGGTCCTCGGACACTTCAAGACCACGAACCGCGCAATCAATCCCAGTCATCCGACTTCCTTGATAGGCATTCCACAGGCGTCATACACGCCCAACTGCCCAAGCACCGGCCACTACTGCCGGCGGTCTCACCCAACCACCCTGGCCCGCAACCCAGCAGCCCTGCCGACCGCCCGAGCACGGTCCCTCAGACCAACCTCGACCCGTCCCTTCAACCGTTGGCCGAGCCGCTGACTCAAACAGGCCCCCACCGGCAGCCCTGTGCCGACCGAACTTCTAGCCCCAACAAACCTCAACCACCCGACGGCCTTAAGCCTTCCTATGAACGGAAGTCATTCCTAATGCTGGTCGCGGACCTCGCCGAGGACACAGGGATTGACGTTGTGGACTACATCAAACAACTCGACGCCACTTTTGTGGCACTGGCCCTTAGCTATGACCGCCTAGACTTGGGACTGTTAGCAGAACCCCTTGCAACGGACGTATGCACAATGCCTTGCTCGTGGGAGACTTTCGAATTCGCCTTCGCACAAGCTTCACGCTCCGCCGCTGAGCTACTCGCTCGCGAGGTCTCCGAGGAGCAAGCCATTAGGCAACGCCTCATCCCATCGTTTGACCCGCGCACGGTGTCCAGCCTCACCAACCAAGAAATAGCAAGGTTGTCCCACCTCGCAGACACCGAATCTCCCTTCTTGAAGCAATGGTACACTCTTCGATTAAGGTGGGCAACAGAAGGATGCCGCAAAATGACCAACGCCGAACAACGCCGAGCCATCAAGACGGCCGAGTATGATCCCACGTACGTCGCGCCCACCTCGTATCGAGTGTTAACCACTCTTCGAGGTCGAACCATGGACGATCATATCTTAGGACACCCCTATCTCGATCGTGTCCTGACCGAGGAAGAGCTCCATATCGCAAGTCGGACCAACTCCGGAGATTTCCTTACCGATGTCCTCACATACATCACCCACGTAGGCATCCGACCCTGTGACGTAGACCACACTGCACACCTCGAATATAACCCCAACTTCTACGATTGGCTCCTTCTTAAAACAACCTGACCACCTGCAGCCCACACCCCAATCCGGGGATGGATTTTTCTTTTCTCCAGGGAAAGGGCAGGAAATAGTGGGGCAGTAAATCAGTAAATCTAAACAATGGGGCAGTAAATCTAAAAAGCAAACCAAGCATGAAAGTTAAAAAAGTGAACCATGCATGAAAAAGCTCCAAATTAAAATGACATGCAGGAGCAGGTGATAGAAGTTGAAAAATAATAATAATTTTTGATTATAAAATGATGAAATCTGTTATGGTTGTCTCACAAATTGGTTGCCAAAATACTAAGGGGCGAGTTGACTGGATGTACAGGTAGTGACCATGGCAGGCCAAGACAAGGTGAGCAAACTCCCTTTTTCGGAGGAGGAACAGGCGCGGTACGGCCTCACGGTGGAAACCAGAGCATTCAATCAGCTGAAGTTCCGCCATATATTCAATTTGGAGGATGTAGTTATTGAGGAGCCAGCAGTGCGACGAATCATGGAGCAATGCCACTTGCAAGGGTACCTGGAAGCAGTAGGCCAGAGAATAGACTATGCCCTGTGTGCAGAGTTCCTACGCACCTTCAACAAAAACAGAGGCACCATCACAGTACGGGACGCAGGAGCCACCAAACAGGTGCAGGTTGAGCTAACCCCGGAACTGGTAGAACGAGCTCTGGAACTTCCAAACAAGGTGGAGAAAAAGCCGAAAAGGGATGTCTACGCTATGTTGGGAATGGACAAGGTGAAAGTCCACACCAACGATGGGGTCAACTTGGCAGACATCCCTGATCCAGAGATCCAACTGCAGGCAAAAATGATGCATGCCCTATTTTCTAGCCAACGCTACAATAGCATCATGTCCAGGATAAATGTGCCCTTACTCGAAAGCATCGCAGCTTAGGCACTGGATGAGGTAAACCTCAATGGCTTCGTGAGAAGGACGATCGAGGCCTCAGCAAAGGCCCTGGCAACGGCAGGAAGGGCCGGGGCAGGAGAATCCCTCTCGCCTCGATCGACCCGCAAGGCCTCGTCCTCCAAGGCCTCCACCGTAGGGTTTGGAGGCGTCCTCACTGCAATCCTCCACGAGGCAATAGGGCAGGGACGTGCTGAAGAGGACAAACAGGGAGGCGGCGGAAAAGGAGGCGAATCACCGTCGCAATCCCAGCCCCGGCCGGATGAACAGTCGGATGAAACAGAGACGGACACCGACAAGGAGGAGGAGCACCAGGCGGCACCAGAAAGGGAAGCGGAGCAACGAACCAAAGCCCTGCATGGAAAGAGAGAGGAGGAGAGAAGGAGGAAAGAGTGGGAGGAGCTCGAATGGGCCCGAAGAGAGTCGGTGAGAGAAGAAGAGGAAAGAAGAAAAAGAGCTGAGGAGGAGAGAAGAAGAAGAATTGGAGCTGGCAACGCGTCGCTCCATTGAGGAACAACGTAGGAAAGAAATAGAAGGAGCGGGCAGGGCATACAAACCCGACTCTGAAGCGCCAGGCCCCAGCACTCGTGCACCGGAACCCGTGCCGCTGCCTCCTACAGAAGGGAAGGGAAAAGAACCGATCAGACCCTCCCCCCTTCCCCCGCACCAGCCACACAAGCCACTCCCCTCAAGATGACGCCCCCTGACACGACCACCCTGGTGCACATCGCAAAGGTAGATGAAAGCAATATAGTTACCTGGCTACAATTCCTGGTAGAACGAGAATTAGCAAGGGACGCAGCCAAGGCCACCCCAGTCTCAGGGGCCAAAAGGGCAGCAATGACCGAGCTAGAGCAGGAGCCAGACGAGAAAAAACAAAAGGTGGAGGAGACCGCCACTACTACAATCCGGCCCCACTCTCCACCCCCAGCTGGCCACTATGATGATTATGTGAAGGAGCTGCTCGCGCAGTTGCAAACAGCCAGGCGGGAAAGGCGGGTGGCAGTGGAAGAGCTGGCAGCGGAGCGTGAATCGCAAGCGGTCCTCCAACTAGATAGAGTAAGACAAATAACAGAATATCAAAAGGAAATTGCTGCGCTTAAGGAGGAAGCCAGCACCAAGGAGGTGGAGGAGCTGAAAGCCCTGAAGGAGCGTGATGCTACTTGGGAAGGACGAAGGAAAATTCTCATGGACCGTCTCACCACAGAAAGGGAGACAAATGCCCACCTTCAGCGCAGAAATGACTAGCTATCTGCAACTAACTTGGAAGCACAGAGCCAACTCGAGAAAATCAGAGAAGACGCTGCAGAGCTGGATCAATTGCGAGCAGAACAGGTGCGCCGGTTACAGGCGACGCGGGACCAACTCAACGAGCAGATTGCAGAACAACAACGAGAGCAGTCCCGTTTACACCAGGAGCTCAAAGCCCAACAACAGCAGCTCAGGGCAATGACCCTCCGAGAAGGAGAGAGCCTGGAGGACATGGAAAAGCGGGCAGAGGAGTGGGCAATTCACAACGAGCAGAGAGTGCGAGACCTAGCGCGCCGGCTGGCCAAGGCTGAAGGTGACAAAGTGATGGCGGAAAACCAAGCAGAGGCAGCTCAACTTGCTATGATGGCTCAGCAGCACACTTTCATCAGCACGCTACTCCACACCACCCACTCAGAAACAGGAGAGACCAATGATCAGTTGTAGAAAAAGCTAACCACTGCATGCCAGGCCCTTATGGTAGGCCTGCACGTACCACTGCAACTGGGAGGTCCTCCGCAGAGCCTGGAGGAACAAAGGAAATGCCTGGCACAAGCAGGACTCACGACACAGGAAATGGATGATCTGGGGTTCACGGAAGAAAAAACACAGGAGGAGGAGCAAGCGGAAGGGGGTGAGCACGAGCTTGAATTAGGGCCTCAGGACGAGGAATATGCCCCGCCACCCCCTCAACCCCAACAAACCGAAGTGCCACCCCATGATGCAACCGCCGAACGAAGAGCGGCCCACACCACTCGAAGGAAGGAACTAGTGGAGAAGGCAAGAAGAAAACTCAAGGCCAGACCCGCCGTGAAACAGCCCGTCCCGTTCCCGCTGCGCACCCAAGACTCACCCGCTGAGTACCGTGCGGAGATGATCATCTGGGAGCAGCAGGAGTATAGCCGGGTCCCCTTCGACCTACGCTTCGAATTGCCCACCGCTCTGAATAGGGTGCTGCCCATTCACTTGGTGGAGAACGTCATCGCCATGGGGCCCGGCTCAAAGCTAGATGGTTAGAAGAGCGTGAGGCCCACCCAACTGCTTGGGGGACCGAGGACCATGAATTTTGGCAGGACAAAGTCCTCCAGGTACCCCGCACCGTGGAAGGATATAGTTCCCAACCTACCTGGAGGCAGCGCATTTTTGACGTCAACCTGGAGGCGTGGATGGCGTTTTGCAACACCCTCCCTTCGGAAAGGAACGACCCCACCTATATGCCGTTTCCTCGAAGGGTAGGCGTGGATTTTAACCCGTCCATCCACGGCAGGTTTGACTTTCCCATTATTTACAATGCCAACTCCACGTCCCATAGAAGCACCCTTCTCTTCACCCTACCCGATTTGTACAGCTCCATAAATAAATTCCTTACTGAATTCTCTTCTTGTCCTGACCCAGCCTTCATCACCACCTGTAACTACCTCAGATTAATTAGAATACTAGTACACCACGAACCTGCGCCCCAAGAGCGCCATCTTCCGCCCCTTTACTTTGATCCCAACGCCATAGATAGCACCATCATGACCCGTTTCATGATGCGTGCTGCCCTTTTGCCATCTTTTTGTGTTGCACTGCTGGAGGACATGAACGACAGCAAGTTCACACAGTGCAATCACCCCTTCCTCTCCACCACCACCCTTAAAACCCGCCTCCATACTAAAGGCTACTTACTAAGCCGGAAGTTCCTCAACAAGGCCCCCCGGCCTCCACCCACACTCCCCCCTGATTCGGATGATGAGGGGTGAACTCCCATTATCCCTTGTATTGCTGCTCCCATGTAACCATGGCACAAAAAAAAAAAAAAAAAAGAGGTGCACTTTATCTCCCCATTACCACCCTCCTGCTCCACGCAGCCCCCGTCGCCCAGTCGCCTAACTACGTAATAATTAAGTATGCACACGCACGACACTCATATAATACCTACACAGAATTAATTCACAGTTTGGGTCCTCAAGTGTAGGACAACACTCTCAGCTTGCTCAGAGTTCGACCTGTCTCCCAAACTACGTCTTGCGCACAATACAGAGACTAGCACCCCCCCCTTAGGGAGAGACCACCTGACAGGGTTTTCAATTGCAGGTATCGACAACCACGACCCAAAATGGCATGCATTCTTCATCAACCTCCCATGCTAATTGCCCACCCGGCATCCAGCGAGCTGACAAACTCAACCAACGCGACAACCAACCAACCCCCGCATACCCAGTCGCCACTGCAAACCCCAAGCCCCGGTCACCCCGAAGTCCTCAGCGCCTACCACCACTTGCTCCCTCCGCCAGTAAGTGCCATGGGACTGGCACTCGTCTAGGAGGGGGGCAATGTTAACCTCAAACACGACAAGAGCGAAAGAAGGCAGAGAAGACGCAGGGCAAAGGAGATAAGAAGGTAGCCGACGGGAGGAAAAGAAGGAGAAAAGCCCAAAAAGGGCAAGAACAACTGTTAAAGACCAAGGCAACCATAAAAAGGGAAAGGTGCACAAAAAACGCACTCTAAAATCTTGTAAAAGAGTGCCAGGCTCTCACCCGTGCTATTTGTAAAGACAAAAGGGTAGTGGAAAGAAAGCAAGGAAGAGAAAAGAACAATGGGAAACAGGGCCTGGGCTCTGACCGGCCATGTAAAAGAAGGAAAAAGGGAATGACCGCCCAAAAAGGGAAGTAGGGTTTTGTATAAAAAGTGGAAAAGTGAATGAAGAGCTCATTCTTTGGTGTGGCAAACTAGTCTTCTCTCTTCCTCTCTTCTTCTTTTCTTCTTCTTGCTTGTGTGTGCTCTTGAGAGAGGGAGTGTGAGAGATTGAGGGAGTGAGCACATGAGAGAGTGAGGAATCAAGAGGGTGAAGCTCTCTACCATCTCCTCCTCCCTTCTCCTCTTCTTCTTCCTTCTCTTCTCTTGCGCGGGCGGCTATGGAGGATGAAGCTTGGACAAGGAGGAGGCTTGAGGATGCTTGAGCTAGCATTAAGAATCGTGGAGCTACCTAAGTGTGAGAGAGAGGAGGGCACTCGATCGAGCATCAAGGTAAGTTCACTGCATTCATAGGATCGGCGGCGTGACGGCTAGGTGAGAGATAGCCATGAGGGCTTGCTTGGAACGCTTGATCAATAAGCGGTCCGTGGGTCTTGGCGGTTGAGCGAAAGCTCCCACAGAAGCAAATGGCAGAATCATCTAATAGCCACGAGCAAGTCTTCTAGCCAGTGCCAAGTCCACCTAGGAGTCCTAAACATCCTACACCCTCTTTCCCTAGATGGACACAGGAAGCACAACAGTAGTCGTCAAGTGTAGTTGCTCAATCCTAATCTCTATCTCCATCCAAGCTTCCAAATGTCCAAGATGCGGGACATGACACCACCCTTAGCTCTCAGCCTAAGGATATGCATGTGCAATCCATTATGGCTAGCTCAATCGATCTGCACAAGTGAATGCTCAAAGGGCAAAAAAAGACATGACCACTTCCAATCTGCTTAAGGACTTGACACTACAGTCGATTAATAGTAGCCAAAGGCTGTGACTACTTTTAATTAGTAATTACAGTAGTCACAGCCTTTGGCTATGAAAATGCCCCTTGTGGAATGCGTCCTTAGCAATTCACATGCGGAAGAGGTGTCACAACCAACATCCTCGACACCTCCAACACTTCCGAGGCACCTAAAACCTAGGCCCGAAGAGAAATCTCTCAAAGATTTGTCCAAGGAGATGGTGCATCTGACCAATGAACCAAAGCTGAAGTGCATGATGAAGCTTGATCAAGTTATAGCTAGAGAATTGTGCTTGAAACCCTCACTCTATACTGCTCAATGTGAGACAAACAAGGAAAAGTTCAAAGAAATTAAAAAAAAAAGGAAAGGACAAGGAAACTTTGTGTAGAAATGGTATTCCAACCAGAGTTTGGCAGCCAGAATTGACCACCAACTAATGACACTTGCTGAGCAAAGGAAAGCCCTTTGGACATCAAGACATGATTCTACGTATGTTGCCTTGACCCTGACTTCTTCAGTTGGTTCCATCCAAGCCTACATGACAAGAACCCTAAACCATCTCTTGTTAGAGTCACCCAAACCTCCAGAGCAAGAGAAAAAAAGCTCTAAGCACAACACCTGCTCTGATAAGAAGTAATGGAGGCATGTTCCAATGGGTAAGGATAAGAGTCTAGAGCAAATGCCCGACTAGGAGCAACTGCTAATGCAATTGGATGAGAGCTAAAAGGAGAGCAATTAGGTAAAGAGCTAGACTCCAAAAAGAGAGGCAGTTGTATGCTCACAACCTAGCGAGGCTGTTCAGCAGGCCGCAACTATGTCCCATTAGGACACACTAGAAACAGAGAATGTGAAGGCCTGACTAAGCACATCAACAACCGACCTAGTTCAAGGTCCCGATTCTTCAAGGGATACACCTTAATTTTCCAAGAAAAAGAGGAGGAAACAATGAAAACAACGGCGGTTGCAAGTGGTTGTAGACTCTAGGAAGATTGAGACCAAGAGTGCTGAAGAGCTGAGGAATAAAGCATCGAGTCCACCGGCAAATGAACCCACTACCATCTCTCCTAATACCAGTGAGACCTCAGACACATCCATGTGTTCCAATAAGTTAAAGCAATCATTACTATCAACAGTTGCTTGCAACACTCAATCCACCGATAATAGAACTTGCATTGACCAATCAAGAGTGGATACAACACTATCACAATAGGTTGACAAAACTATACCAATCACATCCGAGGAGAACTGTGACACAATAACAACAAAGTCTCTAGAGAAACATGAAAATCCCAAGGACATAAGCAACCCTAGCATTGACCAATCTTGCTCATCTAGGCTTGAGTCCTTATCTATGTTAAAGCCTAGGGAAACTCTTAGAACCTTGCATGAGATAGCAATCGAGCAAGCCTTCATAGAACATAGAAGTGTCACAGAGTGCTTGACTGAGTTGGATGCTAAACTCAAATTATTCGCACATGTCTACATCCTTGTAGACACAGGCATGCTCCCTAGGGAGCAACTTGAGGAATACTTGCCATATTAGCTATCCTGGGAAGAGCAAGAATATCTTAACGAGCACTATGGCAAGCTCCTATATGAACGCATGCAACTCATCTCTGATACTTCTTGATCAGGCTATAGGAGTCCTCGCCTAGTAGGAACTCCTAGTTGTGTTGTCCTTAGTTAGGTACGTAGTTCAGACCACCATTTAGGGCAACCTCTTTGATAGTTCTTTTTAGTTTGGCCATGTTGGAGCAGTTGGTTAGTGACTAGCTTCGGATCTTCTCTCAGATCATGCTAGGCCTACTCCTTGTGGATGTCATGCCTTGGTTTTGTCAGGGGGTAGGGTGAGCATTGTGCTGAGTTTTATTATATATTTGTTTTGTATCAGCTTGATGCTTCCTTTGGTTGTTTTTGTGCAGATCTGGTGTGGGATTCGATGGGCTGAGTCGCCCTATCCCTCTTCCCAACATAACATGACATCCCCCCCGTCCCCCCTCATGACACGACGCGATTCGCCAATGAGAGCGGAATTTTGGTGCCGAGAAGTGCTTAAAAATAGCTAAAAATTATGAATATCAAGGGAAAAATATTCAACGTCGAAGGCGGCGGATTGATCTAGGACGATTTTAAGCGCCAAAGTGCTTTAAAGGTGCCCGAGCGACACTTGTTGATTTTTCATAATTTTTTAGATAGTCGTGCGGGTTGACACAAGTTACCGGCCAATGCGGGATGCCAAGCCGGACGCCCAGGATTTTTCAGAGCTCAATTCCGAGTCCGGACGGGGAAATGGCCACAAAGTGGACAAGATTTGAAGGGGTGGACATTAGAGAGGCCAAATGAGATGTGCCTTTTGGAGGTTGGGGCCCAAAAATCTTATGTAACATCAAAATGTGAAATGGTGGAGAGAGAGAGGTTGAAGAAATGGCGCCTGCATCACGCCGAAAATCACGCCATGGGATGGGGAGAGAAAACTTGCCTGCTACACACAACCCATGCAAATGATCATTGGCCTTGTCTACCTTCTCCCTGCTGATCATATCGCCGCCTCTCGCTCGAGAAATGGTGGTCTCTGTGAAGAATTCTGATTTCAGTCTTTCTCTCTCCTCCCTCTCTCTCCCCTAAAGGCAGATTCATGTGGTGAAGAAGAAGAAGAAGAATGGATGAGGGACGCTTGTCCAATGAAGACCGGATTGCTCCGTGGTTCAAGAGGAAGGAAGATTGCTGATTGTGGACTGTCATAAGCATTAATGGTGGCTGGAAATCAGTCCCGAGATATGGCAAATAAAAACCCGCAACCCGCAAAGAACGGTAATCTCATTTTTACAAAGGAAAATGGTGTTTTTATGCAATTTGCTTCATGAATACTTGTTCCCATGGGATGATTATGCATTATAATGTTGTTTGCAATGTCTTCCAACTATTTATGATCAGAAAATCAGAAAATCATAAGTGTTGTGGATGAAATTAATAGTGTAAAACCTGTAAAATATGAAAATATGGGGAGATTGGGTGTTTTTGGTATATAAATGGAAAATATAATAAGACACACCAACTAAATTTGTGTTTTTGCTGCAAATAAACCTAAGGGCCACAGCCCATAACTCATTTTGAATTTTTAGTCATTTAATATTGCAAAAAATACAAGAAAAATAGAAAAAATGAGAAAAAATAGGGAAAAAATGGATTTTGAGTGCCGAAAATTAAGGAAAAATAAGATTCATGTTTGTGGATGTATGGGGGGTCTGAAGTATGAGGTTTGGCCTCAGTTCAGCCCTACCTTTATGTTTTAGTGAGTTTTTATTGCTTTTTATACCATAAAAACATGAAAATGAACCCTAAACCTATGCACCATGCACAACCTAAACGGGTGAGGGGGTAGAGTGTATGAAAAGTATTTAAATGTTGAATGAAATGATGAAAAGCTTGATGGTTTTTATGCATACCATTTAGGTTGGTCGATAATTAAACATTAAGGACCTAGTAGCACGAGGGTTTCTCGATGCTAGGTTCATGCAACGCTGTATACGAGCAATAGTCAAAATCATTGAAAGAAATGTTTTCCATATGTGCACCAATGCTGATTTTCTTAATTGTTTGAGCACATGGACATTCACAATTTTCATGAAGCATGAAATTTAAAAAGTATCAGGCAATACCTCCTAGATGCATGGCAATTGCTTTCTAGAGGAATATGACCAACGTTGAGTAAGTAAGGTTGTCCAAGCTGTAGGCTAGGCGTTGGGTCTAGGGGAAAGAAAGTGAGGTATGGTACATACCTGGATACGATCAATTGGTACCTTTAGTGGAAATATGTGCGATATTGTGTTATATATGTTTAGCGACGCATCGAGGGGCCAATCCCCAATGTGTAGGAGAGTCGCATTGAGGTAGCGGCAGTCAACAATGGGAGGACCTTCTATGTGTGTACTTCGTGCTATTTGGCAATGTGTTGGGACTCCGTCTGAGGAGTGTTAGTTGGGTTAGAGTTGGACTACGAGACGTGATACAAACGCAATATGTTTAGGAAGATGATGTATGTGTCATCCACGCTCCTGGTCCGTGAGGCCGTGGGGTTGTTGAGCGCATGATAGAGGTCCGGCTAGTGCATGAGCCAGTGTCGGCCCGGTTTAGGTCCCATCATATGCTTACTATTGTGTGCTTCCTTTTACATTTAAAGATTTTTCCTACATTTCATATCTTTAGATTTTTTTCTAACTGTGCCTTTCTCTTTTGTTTTTCTCTTGCCTTGGGACTATCCTCCATTTTTTATTTTTTAGCTTTTCTGTCTTGGTCTTCCAAGGGTGTAATATTACCCCCCACCTAGCTAGGTGCCAATCCCATGGAACCTAATGGTACGAGCTGAGTATGTAGAGGGTTGATGAGAAATGGTTCTTGGATTTGTTAGGAAGGTGGGTCATTTTGTGCATGCTCGATGAAGTGAGTTTAGGAGGGTACTGATGGCGAAGATAGATGATTAGTCGAAGAAGGCCTCTGTAGGTGTGGGTTTTTTTGCATCGTCATACAATGTTCCTGAAAAGAAAAAGAGTGCACTCCCTAGGGGGTTGTGTCTACCTTATTTTGCACTACACTGTGCAAGTGATGGTGGAACTAGGAGATGGATCGAAGCCTAACGTGTTGTCCCATACTTGAGGACCCAGTTCTTGAAAATGGGGGTACTGTGAGTGACTTAGGGAGACAGGTCTATCAATCATGTCTTGCCCTTGATGTGCCCTAAGTTGTGATGTGGGGGAGGGGCTAGGGTGGTTCCTAGGTGTAGTGCTTGTGACATTCGTAGAGTATAGATGGATTGATTTCATTGTTGTGCTCCTTTTCTTCCCACTTCTTTTTCTTCTTGTCCTTTTTCTTCTTCCTTATTTTCTATTTTTTTTTTTTTTTGAATTATAAATGGAGCACACTAAGAAGCATCTCGTTTACAAGCAGGAGCCATGCTACATGGCGGCTTAAGGGCTTCTCTTAGGAAGGCCTTGCTCTACAACACAACATACACCCCGTTAAGTTAGCTCTTACATTGAGTGGAGCAGATGACAAAAATGGGTGGTTACACCCAGTGAATCTACTATCACTCATGTCTTCTAAGAGATTCATACAAAATGCTAACAACAGGGCGGCTCTCATCATGAGGCACACCATTGCACAACTATCTATTCTGGCATTGATATCAAAAAAGATGGACGGAAACCGCTCTTCCTCTATAGTAGGTTTTTATTTTAATAATATTCACAACAGACAGAGACAGTTACATGTGGTGATGAAGGTGGGATCAAGGCATGAGGAGAAGTCTTTAAGGAAACCTACTATGGATGGACGGAGGTCCCTTTTGATGAACACCGGGCTTTTTTCAAGGGTTGAGGCATTTACATTGTAGATTAGAGGAATGCCATACCTACCATGCACCTCCCGGTTGAAGTCAACTCCAATCATCCTCGAGTAGGGCATGTAGGTAGAATCATCCTATTCATGTGGTAGGGTGCTATAGATAGCCATCTAAACATCTAAGTTAGAGTCCCATATATTTTTGTGCCACCTAGGCTGAGCCTCATATCCCTCCACCCTCCAAGATACCTCCAATGACTTATCTTCCTAGTAATCTGTAGGTTCCTATTGCCACTTCATGGGGATGTCTCATTCATTCCTTTAGCCATCTCCTTCCTAGCCTTGTTGAAAGCTTAAGGACATCCTCCACCACCCTTAGAGATATTACTCTATCCAATGTATGAGGGAAGGTGAAGGAGAACTCGAAAGGGTGACTGCAGTTTTTCCATTGCTCCCATACTGTAAGTTCCTAGCCTTAGTTTGCATGGTTGCACTCCTCTCTTTGAGGGGTGCCCACTTGTGGAACTTGTAGTGTGTCGTCTTGGAGCTTTCTCTAGGAAAGTTCCATCTGTTCTCTGCATTTGTGCCTCATCTCTACCATCTAATTAGATGCCATGGTTTTCGCCCGTTTCTCTTTTATGGTTGCATGTTCTTGCACTTGTTCTTCCTCTTGTTGATCTTATTCAAAATCGGGCCCTTCTTCTTAGACTAACTCCATTAGCTCTTGTTGAGTAGTTGCATTTGTTGCTATGGCTTCCTAAGCCGAGAGAGTTCATATGAGGTTAAGCTAGCTGAGATTGCTAGTTTTAGTTTTCTTTTTACTTCTTTCAGTGTCTATTCTCCACCTGATTGCATGACATTCAGCATTGTGCTCAAAAAAGCATATTGTTGCTCCAACATTCCTATCTCAACAACCATGGCATTGGTCTCCTCCAAGAGACGTTCACTCTCGGAATGGGATAGCCTATAAGCTAAGTCTTTGACTCTATCTTCGTTCTTGGCTACCCATTACTCTATTTTCTCTTTCATCTACTCTAGACCTTGATTCTAGTATTGGGATAAGGTGGTGATCACCTACTCTCCTATTCCCATCATAATGCGTGCATTTGTTGCTGCTCCTATTTTTTGCATTCTACTTGTTCCCTTAGTATGGCTTGCTCATGGAGAGTTGCCTAAAGTTGGTTGTGCAGCTCTGCCAGCTTCTTCGTGGTCCCCTCATATCTTTGGGTCGTAAAAATCATTTAAGCTCTCTTCTCCTTCCCTTGCCTTTAAGGCCTCTTTCAGTGCAATCATTTCCATGTTTAAGATGGTCATTACCCTTGTTCTTTCTACCTTGTGTAGGTTGCAAAGGAAATCTTTGGAAGTGCAGTCTTTTTCTCCTCCATCATCTTGTCAAGTTGGTTTTGAAGTTCTTTTACAAATTCATCATAATCTTTAGTGTTGCACATGGTTGAAGGCACAAAAGTAGTTGATATTTCTAAATAGGGTACCTTTGGCCCTTGGCGTGATTCTGCATTGGTAGCATTTTTGACCTCTTTGTTTCTCCAAGGGGAGCTCCTTCACTAGGTGCAGGTGCAATTTCTTGCACTTTGCTCACTAAGTACTACACCGAGGCCATGATGTTACTTTCATCGACCATCCCTTTGACAATTCCTTGTGTTGGGGTAATTGTGGGGTAGCCATGAAATGATTGGTGGGATTCCATGTAGGGGGGACTTTACCCTTGCCTTCCACCATTGGTCTTGGTCCTACCTCTTCTACTATTGTGCTTGTGCTTGGCATGTCATCTCGTGATGGGCTCATCATCACTAATTCTTGAGATCAGGAGGGCTACTCCACAGATCTCCGAATGGACAGAGCTATCTCCTCTTCCTCCTTTTTCGTTAGTTTCTTTTCCTCCTCTTCCTATTTTTCCATGTGCTCTTCTTCAAGCCTTTTTGATTCCTCCTTCACCCTTTGCAGTTCATTGTTTTCTCGGAGGTGGATCGATTTCTTCTTATGGGGATTTTAAGAGTGATCTTTTTTCTCTCCCCTAGCTTGACAACTCTAAGCCTTGTTGCTCACTAACTGTCCTCTCGCTCAAGGTTTCTTACTATTGAGAGGGTCGTTTAGTCTCCTTTTCATTAGTAGCTCTTTTTGTATTGTCCTACTATTCCTTGTGGAATTTGTTCTCCCCCTATTCTCCTGCTCAAAGTCAGATAGTCGGGTGGCTTGCTGGGGTGGGGGAGCGATGGTCCACTTGGATAGATGAGAGCTCTGGGGTCTCCTCTACTACGTATCTTTCTGCCTCCCCCAAAGCTTCTTGAATTATGGCCATTAGTACTCCTCCAAAGCATATGGTTGAAGCCTTGGAGGCAGGTTTTTTCCTCTCTGACTCCATTGTGGTAGCCGGAGACTCCCCTCTTGCTGCCCTTGATCATGTGGCTAGTACCTTAGCTAACACTTGGTGGATTGTTTTCTGGATGTAGACATTCCAATTTACCAAATCCAAGGTGTTTGCTGCAAGAATATCTAGCAATGGTATGCCTACTCTCTTCATGAGAGCATTTATCTTTGGCTTGAGAAGAGGGTATGGATCATTTTTTCCTACCTAGATGGTGGGTTTAGGAATGTTAGCTAGGCTGATCCCATCAATTGTGTAGAACTCCTTTTTGTCCATCCCCAACATCTCATATGTGTCCCTCTTTGGCCTCTTCATTGGCTTATCTACTAATCCCAAGGCCTTCCTCACAATTTCTGGATTAAGGGCAACTTCCACTCTTCAAAGATGTCTCCTTGTTGGATGGTTACCATGCTGTTGTTCCTTTAGACATTAAAAGTTCTTGAAAATTTTATACATTTTCTCTGGTCGATGTCTTGCCCCACCTTTTCTAGGTACTTGGCAAGATTACATCATTCTATTATCTGTTACCACTCCTTTCAAACTATGGATGTTGTAGTATTTCAATTGGTTGAATTCTCATATCTCCATGGCTAATCCATCTCTTATGCTCCTCCTCTAGGAAGGGGAGCATGTTGGCTTCATCCTGTTGACCTACCATTTAGGTTTCTATTGCTACACGATAACCCACAATTAGTTCTCTTTAAAGGGAATCTCTTGCATTGAAGGTAAAGAGATTAGAAAGATTAGTGTTCGATGCTGAAGGATATAGCCCACAAAATGAGAATTCTCACATTAATCAATCCACACATTTTTACACATCCATTCTTCCCTTTAAAATTCAATTCCTATTTTGAGTTTTTATCCATTTTCCACTTTTACTTGCTCCCCCTTGAAAAGGATAAAAATCCTTCCAAGGATTGTGGAAGTCAAGGTGTATTGGGCATTTAGTGCATCTATGGTGTCCCTTACTTTCTTAAGAGCTAGCCATAGAACTTGGAGTTATACTCTAGAGTCGCATAACAATCCATATCTGTTGAGTGTGGAAATGATTTGTTTTTTGGGCTAATTTTTTGTTATTTTTATTGCTGAATGGTTGTTTTTGGTGATTTATTGTTTGAATTTGAAGATGTTTTGAAATTTTTGGAATGGTTTGAGTATGTTTGAAGGGTTTATGTTGGTTTTTTATGAAGATATATTGTTCTAAAGGGTTCTACGATTCTCTCTATTTAGTTCTATAAGGTCTGATTTTCTTCTGTTTTGTTATGTTGTGTTTCTGTTTTGGTAGTTGAGATGGTTGAATGGATGTTTTGAGAGATGGTTGAGGTCGTCTTAAAAGGTTTATGAAATATTGAATTGATTTTGGTTTGGGTTTTGTAGTTTTTATGGTCTTTGTTGATCTTCTATAAGGTTCTGTAGCTTCTATAATTTTGTTCTTCTGTTGTCCTGTTATTTTATGGTCAGTTCTGTTTGTTTTTGTTGAGTGTTATGTTGGATGTATGGATGTTTGGGAAAGTGTCCTTGTCTTAGAAAATGATGAATGGAAGCTCTATTCAAGCTAATTGAAGTGAAGAAGTAGTTGATGAATATTCACAGAAGGTTACAGAAGAACAATGACAGAAGCCAGATCTCACATGACACTATGATGTCTCTAGTGCCTCTTTGCATCTAGCACACCTTTTGGGAGGTGTATCCACGACCTAAGAAGGATTATTATGAGTGATTATTGAGTATTTAGTGAGGTTTTTGATGTACTATTGAGAGTGTACTATTGTGAGAGAGATCATATGCAAGAGAGCCAATTCTATGCAAAACAATGTATCTGTCTACGAGAGGTTGAGAGAGAGAACTATGAAGACTATGAAGATGAATCATATGTGATTATTTCCATTCAAAAGTGGTGTATTCTTTTGTGTTCTTGTTAGTTTTTATGGATTCTATGAAGATGTTAAATATTATGATTGATTCTATCAAATCTGTGGGAGATATCTACTATGATGTTGCGTGAAGATTTCTTGCTAGTGACGTTCTTTTCCTTGTTGTGGTTCTCTAAAGAATGAAATAAAAGCTTGTTAATGTTACAAGATATATTTTCTTGCAATAGAAACCCCTATTCCTTGGTGTCTCTTTTGGAGCTTCATGTTTTTGGTGCATGGCTGAGGAAAACTGCAATCAACAAGCACAAACAGAGGCTGAAAATGGAAGAAGTGGCACTATTGAAGAGAAACAAAAGCAATGGAGAGTAAAGTTCCAGTCATATTGAAGAATTGGAAGTTTTCCTTGCCAAGGCCACATTCTACAAAAGATTTATCCCCCTATGGAGAAAGTAGAATGGCATTCTGATGCAGTCCCTTTGTGATGGTTTGTGTTCAGTACCTTTTGAAGTTGCAAAAACTTGCATCATAGTAGCAAAGATCCTCCCACAAAACTGAAAAGTAAAATAGAGAGAATGACCATCCATGGAAGATTTGGCATTCATTGAGAAGCCTCCAGACATCATCAAATGGGAGATTGTGAAGAAGCTTCAAGAGTCGTGGTCAGTGGAGATTCACGAAAACAAGAAAGAAAGAAGTTGGAATTTGTTCATAGATGTTCAACATCAGGACACGTGGGATGTCTGGTGCACTGACAATCTCCTGTTTGTCAAATTAGCAACCCACTGGAAGTTGGTAGACAGAGTGTTCTTCATAATATACACTATTGAAACCATTAGAAGCTGGCATTATTATGATGATGGCACAACAACGATTCTTAGAAGAATGAGTTTTGATATCTTCAGGACAAAATATCTCCCCCTCTGTAGTGGTTTGAAGGCTGAATTCAGAGATTTAGAAAAGAAGTAGAAGAGGCATTGGCCATAGAATCAAGAGGCAAGAACTAGAACGAGTCCAGAGGTACGTGAGAAGAGAGAAGTAAAAATCAAGGCCGAGAATGAGCTTGCAGCAGAAGCCTCCTTTGACGTCCTAAAAGCACTCTTTACAAAAGTCCCCATGGTGACTCAAGGTCCCCTTCCTAGTCAGATTCATCTTGGAAATATTGATGACAGGCCAACAAATGTAGTCCCATTGCCCATTTTTAAGGGAGAGTACAATGAAGACCCTAACCTTCATGTAGCAGAGTTTATGGTAGCATGTGTGGCTAACAATGCTAGAACCCCCGAGCATTGGTTAGCAATATTTCCCGCCACTTTCAAGGGTGCGGCATTTCAATGGTATGAAAGACAAGCAACATGAACATTTGGCACATGGGACGACCTGAAGTTGGCCTTCCTCACTAAATTTAGGTGTGAAGGTTTTGAAGAGCGAATGCAAGAGGAGTTCATGAACCTAAGTCAATCCCCTAGAGAAAGAGTAGAAGCTTATGTCTCGTGAATGGAATCCATCCTGAAGAGATGGACCAATCATCATTTGGATTAAGGCATCCAGAAAGGAGTATTCCTCAGAGGCCTACGACCAGAAGTTTGCAAGTTTGTGGAATTGAGAAGACTAGTCAATCTGCAAGCTCAGTGGAAGGTGCTAGACCGTATGATGAAGTAGAGGCAAGATTGTCAATGACCCTAGGAAAAGGAGTTCTACTTCCTACAATGTAGGGAATGGTGTATCTGCCAAATATAGTCCCAGCAACTATTACCTACCCCTACCAACAGATGCCTACAATGACTCAGTATAGTGTACCAACTCCACAATGGCAATAGACAGTGTCCCCCATGATGGCTCCACAACTACCCCAATGGCCTCAAACAGTCCCTCAAATGGTGAATTAGCCTCAACACTGGAATCCTACCAACTGAAATCAATAGCAGCTAACAATCTAGACAGGAGCCCTGAATTAGAACCAAAACAGAGGACCCTCTGCATCAAGTCAACCAGTCTATGCAGTGATAACAGAAACGCCTCAAAACTCCACTACCAACGTGGCAGGAGATGAAAGCTTGAAGAAATACTTATCTAACTCAGTTGCAAATATCAAGAAGGAACTCATGGATGTGTTGACATAGCAGCTGCAGACTCTGAAGCTAAATACTGCCAGTGTGTCTAATCCCTCAGGAGTGGCACGAGACGCCCTCATATCCAATACATGGCATGGAAAATGCCATCAATCAGGACATTTAGCCACTGAATGTACCCACAAACCTACTATCCCAGGAGCTTTCTGTTCATATGGCTTGAGGAAGAACCATACAGAAGATATTTGCTCTCTAAAAGAGATGCATGACAGACGGAAGAGAGATGAAGACGCAAGGTTCAATATGCTGAGAGTCAAAGATGACAACCCAGGATATCTAGCCAAAGCTTAGGGAGTTTGGATCTAATTTTGGACCAGGGAGTTTCCCATCCCAGAGCTACAGAGGAAGACAGTCTGGCAGTGGCCAGAGATCAAAAGTTGAATGCTATAGATGCGGAGAAAAGGGGCACACTTCACCTAATTGTTCAAACCCTAGAAGGTCAATGGACTAGCAGATGTAAAGGAGAAGGCCACATTGCAAAGGAATGTCCCAATCCAATCCCTGCCAAGGCCAATACCACTGATAGCCAACAGAAGACACATGAGCCTGCCTCTAATCTAGTGGAGTTGGAAGTTTTCAGTATTACACGTGCCAAGAAGAAGGAACCACTTGTCCAAAAAAAGAACAATCCTCTTGCCAAGACTGTGAAGTTCAACTTGCCAACAAAAGGGCAGGGCAGACTAGTACAGAACAAAAAGATGTAGTACAGAGCACTACAGTGCCACAGAAGGTACCAGAGATAGTTCCAGAAATAGAACTAGAGGTCCAGGAGATAGACGATACAGAAATACCTCAAGAAACAGAAGAAGTGATGAGCTGCCATTGTTGGAAGAAAAAGAAAAGATGAAAATGGGTGTAGCCCGATTTCCTAGTAGGCTGGAGAAGCGCATGGATCCCATCAAAGAATATGACTTGGTAAAAGATCTAGACACTTTTAAACTGAATTTAACATTTCGACAATTGCTGATGTTGTCTCCTAGCTGTCGAAAGAATTTCAAAAGCATCTTGACTTGAAGACGTGGATTAAGGATTGCTCCTTCAACAACCAAGACCAATAAGGCTCCAGATCCTATAAAGGAAGTGGATGTAGCCAACACCTTCATAGATCTCGGTACTTCAGAGACTAGCATGTGGATTGAAGGTTGTTTCATTGCAAATGCACTGATTGATGGAGGCTCATTAGTAAACATCATGACAGATGTTACAATGAAGGATCTATCCCTACAAGGTATGCAACCTACGCAGTGGCTTATTAGACTTGCAGACCAGAGCAAAATCAAGCCTTTGGGTATTCTCCCATACGTGAAGACAACCCTGGCAGGAAGAGACTATTGGTTGATGTATCTAGTGGTGAAACCAAATTCTTATGGGATCTCATACCCTCTACCGCTAGGGATACCATGGCTTTTTGAAGCGAGAGTGGACGGATTGGTTCAAAGGAAAACCACTCCCTTGAAGGAGTCAACTCTCTATCCAGAAGCAGTCCATGGGACCTTTATTCGTGAAGTAAGGTGAAAGACAATTGACTTTTATGGATGCTGATGACTCTGAACACCACCTAAAGGTGGGTAGTAGCCTGCCAGAAGAGGAGTTGTCGGTCCTATATACCTTACTGAAAGAGAATTTGGACGTGTTTGCATGGTCTTATAAAGATTTGAAGGGGATTCATCCCACAATATGTCAGCATCACATTGATCTCGAGCCTGATGCCAAGCTTGTACGGCAGCGACAAAGGCGAATGAACCCAAACTACTGTACCTTAGTAAAAGCAGAGCTGCTGAAGCTTCTGGAAGACGAGTTCATATATCCAGTGGGCCAACAGTGAATGAATCTCACTCATTGTGGTCGTACCCAAGAAGAATGGCAAATTGTGAATATGTGTGGATTTTCGTAAGTTGAATTCAAAGACAAAGAAGGATCACTTTCCTATCCCTTTCATTGACCAACTGTTGGATAGGGTGGTAGGCCATGAGCTTTACTCCCTCTTGGATGGATTCAGTGGTTATAACCAAGTGTAGATAGCAGAAGAAGATCAGTCCAAGACAAACTTCACAACAAAGTGGGGGACCTATGTCTACAAAGTGATGCCGTTTGGGATCTTCAATGCCCCTGCTACCTTCCAACGAGTCATGATGGCTGCATTTCAAAATCATTTGCACGACTTCATTGAGGTATACTTGGATGGTTTTTGTGTTTTATAATTTGATCCTTAAACATTGGGGACATTTGGAGCAATGCTTTGATCGATGCGGGGAGTATGGGATCTCCCTCAACCCTGACAAATGCATGTTTGGAGTCTCTTCTGGAGTCCTTTTGGGCCACATTGTCTCTACACAAGGGATATCAACAGACCCTACAACGATTGAGAAGATTGCGGCCTTGATAGCACCAACCAACCTCAAATAGTTGAGGGGATTTCTAGGCCATGTGGGCTACTACAGAAGGTTCATAGCCCATTTTGCAACAAAGGCAACCCCCTATATAAGCTTCTAAGGATGTGGAGTTCATTTGGATAGAGGATTGTGATCAAGCCTTCAACACTTTGAAACAGTGCCTGGTTGAGGCATCTATCCTGCAACCTCCTAATTGGTGGACGAAGGAGTTCCATGTGCACATTGATGCATCCATTGCAGGCTTAGTTGTAGTCTTATGCCAGAAAGGCTCCTCGAAGTTGCATCAACCCATCTACTATGTAAGCTGAAAAGTCACTTATAGAGAGCATAACTATACAATGACAAAGCTAGAGTGTTTGGCAATGGTGTTTGCCCTAGAGAAGTTTCGCCACTACCTGATGTCAACTCACTTAAAATTTTATGTGGATCATAAGGCCATGTCCTTCCTGATGAACAAGTCTGATGTGAAGGGCTTCTTCTATTCCAAGAGTTTGACTTTGAGGTAATCACCAAACCTGGTCATTCCCATGTTTTGGCTGATCATCTATCGTGTATCCCGTAGAATGCAGAAGAGGAGCAAGATGATCCAAACCTCCCAGATGCGTCCTTGTTTCTGGTCGACACTGTAACCCCCTAGTATGCAAACATCGCCAACCTATTAACAATCCAACAAAATCCTCCTGCCATCTCTAGTCGGGAAAGGAAGAAGCTTCTATTAGAATCAGCCCCCTACACCATGTTAGGTGGTGCACTGTACAAGAAGGACAAAGATAAAGTGCTCAGACGATGTGTTGTAGGAGATGAGATTGGGATTGTCCTGAAGGCTTGCAATGATGAGCCATGTGGAGGCCACTTTGTAGGAGAAGCCACATCCAAGAAGGCTCTGCTCACAAGATACTGGTGGCCGACCCTCCATAAGGATGCCTATGACTATTGTAAGCAATGCGATGCATGTCAACGGATGGGAAAACTCACCAAGACCAATGCCATGCCACTGCAACAACCTATCCTTCCCTTGAAGTCATTTGAGAAGTGGGGCATCGACTTCGTAGGTCCAATCAATCCCCCCACCAGATGAAAGCAGAATAAATACATCCTGATATGTACAGATTATGTCACCAAGTAATGTGAAGCTAAAGCTTTGAAGCGGGATGATGGTAATAGCGTAGCCTTGTTCCTGTACATGATGCCAGGAGGCATATTCCACGGTGGATTCCGTGAGGTTTTACGGTGGATTCCGTAAACTTAGATGACCGGGGCTCATACGCAAAGAGGATTCTTTGTGCGAGAAGTTGATGGGGACGCCTGTCCTTTTCGGGTGTTTCATTAATTTAGTGTGTACATGGGTGATTCCATAGCGGGTGATTCCGCAAAATGCATATTAAATTAATAAACGTTTATGAGTTTAGAGTGCGCACTCGTAATAAATTAAGGTTAGGATTTATTTCTAACCAGTTGATTTATTTATGTAGCTGAAGACTGCTAGGTATTCACTTTTGTCGGTTTAATTGTGTTATTTTACTAACGATTGTGAATGCTTCAGTTGATGTGTAGAGATAGCAGCAGTGGCGGAGGAAAGCATTGGAGTCTAGCGGGTTTTCGACCTTTGGATTATATTTTGATAGGCGCCACGCCTATATTTTGATTATGTCTATAGAGACATCGATTATTTATTATTATTTTGTATGCGCTTATGCGCCTGGATATGTTATTTTTATTTGGACATTGAGATTGGGCGTGCCAGACTCTTTGGGCACCGTCCATTAGCTTTATTTTCCTATTTTTGGTAGAAAGCAAACTCAAAAGCTAAAAGCTTGTCATATTTTTGTAATTGGGCTATTTTTGAGCAAAAAGATTGAAAATATATATTAAATACATGCTTTGTGAAGCGCACACACAAGGCATGGGGGAGATTCAACCCAATTTGTCTTTTGTCTCATGTCGTGCTTGCTTTTACATTGGTCTTTGTGCTAAAAAGTAGAGTGCTTTGTTCTTGGGGACCTTTGGGAATTCACTACGTGAGCTACCTGCGTCCGATCTGCGCACCAGTGGTATCAGAGCGGAGCAGAGACCAAGGGCTTCCAATCGCTACCAATCTCGGGCGAAGGCGGAGCTCCAGGAACAAACGGCCTCTACAGTCAATCTCGTCGCGAACCGTCGATACAGGCAGACTTCTGGCGATCAAGAACCCCTGTTTCCACTCTCAGATCGCGAAGGACCACTCTCTGTCGGCGGAGGACCACTCCCTCAACTCCATGAACAAGTCGTGATCAACCAGTGAGAAATTTCTTATCTATTTCATCAAAAAGCTTAGTTTTAAGCTTAAGAAGCTTATTAGCTTCATAATCTTCAAATCGTGATCAACAAGAGAAGCTCCTAAATTTTCGGCGGAATCAAAAAACGGCCCCCCCCCCCCACGATCAGAAAAACGGCGGCCTTCTTATTATTATTAAGCTTTAAGCTTAACTAATTAAGCTTAAATCCTACTCTACTCTGCAAGTTCTACTGGGCAGACAAGTCTGTAAACTCTCGGTCACGCACTCCAGAAGACAAGTTTCGCAAGTCGACACTAATCAAGTACTGCAAGTTCTGCAAATCGGCTAAGTCCAGCAAGTCAACAACCCTGCAAGTCTGTTAAGTCTGCAACTCTGCAAGTCAGACTAAATCAGAACTGACTAACGCTCGAAACTCCTAGAAGACTTGTTCGTTTGCAAAAACTCAGAACTGGAAAGTTGTTCGCAGCAAGCTGTTTTACCTATCTGCAAGTTCGTTGAAGTACTTTCAGCAAACAGAGACAGAAATATTTCAGAATTTCTGAAAATTGAAGAAGAAAATACCCAAAATACATAGCCTTGTAACCCCAAATTTGAGCTACGCTCATCCCGCTAACTGATTTTGAGTGAAAAAGGTTTGTTGAGTTTTACAGGATGACTACCCCACATATGGATGATCCTATGGCTGAAGACGACCTACCCGAGCCTACCATGGAGCAAAAGCTGGATCTTATCATGTTGCAATTAGACGAAGAGCGAAGAGCTAGGCAAGCCTTGCAAGCGCAATTGACAAAGCTACAAGGAGCGTCCACTGATAAAGAAGAACCTCAAGCTGAAGATTTGATACGCCGTACCATCGACGCCACTCTTGAAGCACAAACCATTCGCAAGGAATCCAAGATAAGTAAACGAAGTTTCAAGTTTCGCACTTTCAATGGCATAAGAGAGGGAAAGACTGTTTTATCATTCATTAGCCAGTTTGATGACTATTTCCATGAGGAAACTTATCCTGAGAAAGATAAAATCAAGTGTGTTACTAATCATCTGATAGATAGAGCATCACTTTGGTGGACTGTCGTCCGCAAGAGCATAGAATGTCCTGCTACATGGGAAGATTTCAAGAAGAAGTTCATGCAAAATTTCCTACCACCGCAATTTCATGAGAAGGCAATCAAGCAATGGGATTTACTTCAACAACGCGACCGTGAGCCTATTCCACAGTATACAGAGCGTTTTTGGAATGCACTTCTACAGCTACGCATGCTTGAAGACGTACCAGAGACGACCCATAAGCGGAAGTACATGTCTGGACTTCTTGGACATTACTACGCTGAGGTGAATATGTTCAAGCCTGCTACCCTTGAAGATGCTATCTCCTTAGCTCACGACACTGAAGATAAGTTACGTGGAAGAGATCGACGACCACAGCCATTCCAAGCAAACGGTAATTATGGATCTAAACAATTCAATTCAAATTTCAGAAGGTTTAATCCAGGTCGTTTTTCATCACCATCTTTCCGCAAGAATTGGCCTAAACCACCCGCATTACCATCCACTGTCAATCCAAATCCTAAGCCTATCCAACAAGCAAATCCAAATATACCCAGACTCCCAGCCATTGCAAATAATGTGACCAAAGCCAAGCCCATCGTATGTTACAAGTGTCACCAGCCAGGCCATCTCGCAGCAAATTGTCATTCAAAGAAGCCATCAGCACATATCAACTACCTTGGAGCTATGGATGAGGACGAGCATGAGGATATGCCGGACTTCACTGAAGAAGAAGATGATCCTACTACTACTTCCGACACTTTACCAGGTATGCCTACTTTACATTCATTGTTGACTATGAAATGTATGGTGCATGGAAAAGAAAGAACTGTATTGCATGATGACGGTAGTACGCATGACTTTATTTCAGCAAAATTGGTAAAGGAATTGAAATTGCATACTGTACCTACGCACTATCGCATAAAAGCTGCATTTTTAGGCACTAGGTACAATGGCACACAAGAAGTTCAAAATTTAGAAATTCAAATTGGTCCATATATTGAAAGAAGAAATTTCTTAGTTGTCCCATTACAATCTAGCGACATTATCCTAGGAATGCCATGGAGACACCAACATAATCCCAATATAGATTATTCCACACACACAATGAATATTAATTTTCAAGGAAAATCTATTACATTATTTGGTATGCATGCATCTCATATGTTTCCACTGCTTTCGCATACTCAAGCAAAACGTGCACTACGCAAGAATACTAAATCATATCTCATTTGGGTGAATGAATTGCACGCAAAAGAAACTCATATGCACCCTAGGCATAAGGAATTTCTTGCATATTTTAAGGACTGTTTTGCAGAAGATCTACCACCAGGTTTACCTCCATCACGTCCAGAAGACCATAAGATTGACCTAATACCTGGCACACAACCACCTTGCAAAGCCCCATATAGGCACAACCAAATAGAACAAAAAGAAATTCAGAGTCAAGTAGAAGAATTACTAAATAGAGGCTTAATTCGACCTAGCAGTTCCCCATTCGGTGCACCTGTGCTCCTAGTCAAGAAAAAGAATAATACTTATCGGATGTGTATTGACTACCGAGCATTAAACAAGATCACTGTAAAGAATAGGTATCCTATACCTAGAGTTGATGACCTTATGGATAAACTGCAAGGATCTTCTATATTTAGTAAAATCGACCTTAAATCTGGATATCATCAGGTGAGGCTAGATAGATCCGACATATTTAAGACTGCATTCAGGACACAGTTTGGCCATTACGAATTCTTAGTTATGCCATTCGGATTAACTAATGCACCTGCCACTTTCAGTAGAATGATGAACCGTATTTTTCTAAAATATCAATATTGTGTGATTGTTTTCTTTGATGATATTTTAGTATTCAGTCAAAGTGAAAAAGAGCATTATGAGCATTTATCATTAGTTTTTCAATTACTGAAAGAAAATCAATTGTTTGCAAATCCTGACAAGAGTGAATTCTTTAAGACAGAAATAGAATATCTAGGTCATATTGTATCAGAAGAAGGAATAAAAGTTGATCCTAAGAAAATTGACGCAATATTGCATTGGCCTATTCCTAAAAATGTACATGAACTACGCTCATTCCTTGGTCTTGCTAGTTTCTATAGGAAGTTTGTACGTAATTTCTCATTACTTGCTTTACCATTGACCAAACTTCTTAAGAAAGGCATTGTTTATCAATGGACTGAAAACCAGCAGAAATCCTTTGATTTACTTAAACGTGCATTGACCAATGCCCCTGTTCTACAATTGCCTGACTTTAACCGACCATTCTTTTTAGTTGTGACTGATGCTAGCGGATCAGGAATAGGAGCTGTGCTAATGCAAGACAACCATCCAATAGCATATTCTAGTTCTAAGCTGAAACCCTCTGAGCTCAAATATTCCACTTATGACAAGGAACTCTTAGCAGTTGTCCAAGCATTGAAACAATGGAAGCATTATTTAATGGGTTCAGAATTCATGATAAAGACCGACCAGCAAAGCATTAGACATCTACTTAGCCAACCCCAAATTTCTGACCGCCATATCAAATGGGCTTCATTCATTCAAAGTTTCCATCCTATCATTCAATACCAACCTGGAAAAGAAAATGTAGTTGCCGATGCATTAAGTAGAAGACCTGCAATTTATAACATTTCTATCATATCTTTTGATTCTTTGATTGCTATGAAAGACACATATCACCAGGATATTACTTTTCATTCTGATTGGCAAAAATTAGTTCAAAATAATTTCATTCCTGTTGATTCATTGTCATATAATGATGGATTCATGTTCTTTGAAAAGAGATTGTGTGTTACTATTCCATTCCGATCTTTTGTTTTAAATGAAATTCATTGTCCCCCATATCAAGGTCATAGAGGTATCATTTCTACATTACGCATGTTAACTGAAGATTTTTATTGGCCGCATATGGATGCAGATGTGTCTAATTTTGTTTCTGAATGTCTGATTTGTCAAAGAATAAAGAGACATCATGGTAAACAGTATGGGTTATTAATGCCTTTATCTATTCCATCTAAACCTTGGGAACATATATCTATGGATTTCATTACTGGCTTACCAAATACTAAATCTAACCATGACATGATTTGGACAATTGTAGATAGATTTAGTAAGCAAGCATATTTCATTGCATGTAAGAAAACTTTAACAGCATCACAAGCAGCACAGTTATTTTTGAAAACTGTTTTTACTAACCATGGATTGCCGAAAGTGATTATTTCAGATAGAGATTCTAGATTTTGTAATAATTTCTGGATTACACTGTTTGCAAATCTAGGCACAAAGATTGATTTCTCATCTGCATTTCATCCAGAAACAAATGGACAAACAGAAGCCACAAATAGCACTATTTTAGATCTTTTACGTGCATACACTATCTCTAAACCTCAAACATGGGATACTCATTTAAATTTATTACAGTTTGCATATAATAATACACCGCACACATCTACAAAGAAAGCACCTTTTGAAGTTATTTATGGATATAGATTATCTACACCTGTTGCATCTTTGTCTAATAGAATACAAAGTGCCGATGATATTGCTGTTATGCATAACACTATTTTTGATGAGGTCAAGGATATGATTGCTAAAGCCCAACAATCATATACCAAACAAGCCAACAAGAAAAGACAAGCCATGAATTTCAAAGTTGATGATTATGTTTGGCTTAGAATAGAAAAGCGTAGACTGCAAAGTATAGATAGACATCCAGTTGTCAAATTAGCCCCTAGATTCTACGGACCATTTAGAATCATTCATAAGATTAATGACAATGCATTCAAGTTAGAATTGCCATCTCATTGGAAAATTCATAATACCTTTCATATTAGTTTATTGAGACCATTTAGAGGACAATTACCTATCCACCCTGTCTATGAAAACCCACCTTTACTAGAAGAAGAGACTGAAATCCTTGAACCAGAAGCCATCATAGACACTGATTACATGACCACTAGAACTGGCCGAAGGTACTCTAGATATCTCGTGAAATTTAAGAATCATCCTGTAGAAGAAGCACAATGGATGCACGCTAGAGACCTAAATGCTTTCCCCACTCTGTTAGCTCCACATTGAGCTAATAGCAATTGAGGTCAATTGCTATCCCACCCCGGGGGTATGATGCCAGGAGGCATATTCCACGGTGGATTCCGTGAGGTTTTACGGTGGATTCCGTAAACTTAGATGACCGGGGCTCATACGCAAAGAGGATTCTTTGTGCGAGAAGTTGATGGGGACGCCTGTCCTTTTCGGGTGTTTCATTAATTTAGTGTGTACATGGGTGATTCCATAGCGGGTGATTCCGCAAAATGCATATTAAATTAATAAACGTTTATGAGTTTAGAGTGCGCACTCGTAATAAATTAAGGTTAGGATTTATTTCTAACCAGTTGATTTATTTATGTAGCTGAAGACTGCTAGGTATTCACTTTTGTCGGTTTAATTGTGTTATTTTACTAACGATTGTGAATGCTTCAGTTGATGTGTAGAGATAGCAGCAGTGGCGGAGGAAAGCATTGGAGTCTAGCGGGTTTTCGACCTTTGGATTATATTTTGATAGGCGCCACGCCTATATTTTGATTATGTCTATAGAGACATCGATTATTTATTATTATTTTGTATGCGCTTATGCGCCTGGATATGTTATTTTTATTTGGACATTGAGATTGGGCGTGCCAGACTCTTTGGGCACCGTCCATTAGCTTTATTTTCCTATTTTTGGTAGAAAGCAAACTCAAAAGCTAAAAGCTTGTCATATTTTTGTAATTGGGCTATTTTTGAGCAAAAAGATTGAAAATATATATTAAATACATGCTTTGTGAAGCGCACACACAAGGCATGGGGGAGATTCAACCCAATTTGTCTTTTGTCTCATGTCGTGCTTGCTTTTACATTGGTCTTTGTGCTAAAAAGTAGAGTGCTTTGTTCTTGGGGACCTTTGGGAATTCACTACGTGAGCTACCTGCGTCCGATCTGCGCACCAGTACAAGAATATCACCACCAGTTTTGGCAGTCCCCTAGAGCTTGTCAGTGGACAGAGGTACCCACTTCCTTAACAAAATCATGGAAGAATCAACAGAACTGTATAAGATCCACCATCGCAAGTCCACTCACTACTATCTTAGAGCCAACGACTAAGTTGAAGTCCCCACTCGCATCCTTTGCTCGATTTTGACATGGGCGATTATCACACATAGCCATGATTGGGATGATCGACTTATAGAGGCTCTCTGGGTATATAGAACCTCCCATAAGGCAACTACAGGACAGACACCCTTCCAACTAGTGTATGGTACAGAAGTCGTCTTTCCTATTGAACTTGAGCTACCCTCTCTGTGCATGGCCATGAGATGCTAAGTCCCTACAACATTGTCTCTTGCACTTGGAGTGTCTTGATGAGATCCACAGGATGGCCCTATAGTGCATGAAAGCCACACAAGCTCATAGAAAGGTCTATCATGACAGCTTCATCAAGCAGAAGGAGTTCAAAGAAGGTGATCTCGTCCTGGCCTATGACTCAAGATTTGGAAAGTTTCCATGCAAGCTTCAACAATGATAGATGAGTCCTTATAAGGTACTTGCCGTCAATCCAAATGGCTCATCAAAGGCAGTGGATGCCTCTGATGATCCCTTCTTGATCAATGGCTATCGTGCCTGAAGAAGTACTTCTCTCCCTAGGGATCTTGACAATCACAATCAACCCACCCTTTCCCTTTTGGGTGTCGCATTGTCTTTCTCCTTGTGTTACTGATAGCCATTATGCTCTTCTTTATGAGGCGGCCTCCTTTTGCTAGCCCCTCACAGACACCTCCCATCCTTACTTTGTTTTCCTCTCGTCTAATCCAGTAGTGGTGGCAAGGATGGTTCTGACATATGGTATTTCTACCATTCTCTTTCTTCAGTTATATATATATATATATATATAACAGTCATGGGAGAAAAGGACTTCGGTCCCTATCATACCGACCTATTCTTTGAGAAAAGGTGGAAACACCCTCGGGTGTAGGGTAAAAGAAAAGAAAAGAAAAACAATTTAAAAAAAATGTTATGGGAGAAAAGGAAGCAATTCCTTGTCATAGCAGGCCTCGTTCCGAGCAAAGGTGGAAACACCCTTGGACAGGAAGCTAGCTGTGGAGAAGGTGGTAATACCCCGCAGTCCAAGATAGCGAGTCACCAACAAACACTTTTCCAG
This sequence comes from Lygodium microphyllum, assembly GCF_053477565.2. Lineage (NCBI taxonomy): Eukaryota > Viridiplantae > Streptophyta > Polypodiopsida > Schizaeales > Lygodiaceae > Lygodium > Lygodium microphyllum. The sequence continues at coordinate 9,230,713 of NC_141161.1, read as the reverse complement.
AAGAAATTCCAAAGCCACCTCCCTTGGTGTGTTGTCTCTGTACTCCCCACAAAACATGTGATTCCCTAACACAGACGACATGATATCCAGAAAACCTACATTACCATATATATGGGCTACCTCCCTGGGTATGCCTCGTCATCAACTCTCTGATGCTACCAACAGACGAAGTGATCTTTATCGACAAACAAGTGAGTGATGTGAGCTTTCATCCTAACAGGATGGGCTGAGTATGGGCTGCCCTCTCCATTTCTCAACAGAGCGTGAGATAGAGGGTGGGGTGAGTGACTAGTCCTTGCCCTTCAATTCAAATGAGAGGTGAGCTATGTGGAATGGAGGGTTGCACGCATGGGCTGGGCCTCTCAATGCACAACACACGATCTGTTCATGTGCACTGCACTATAAGGCTCCCTGGCCTTCCTTCTTGCAACGTATGCCAGCACAGGGCAAGATACACTACTGCATTATCAAACGTGCACAAGGCATACAACCTTTGCACACTTGATTGTGAGGACAACGTCAATGGGTTTTAGGAACGAGCTGCCCTCATGTATCTATCAACAAAGTGTGAGACAGAGCAGGGTTGAGTGTGACTAGTGTTTCCTAAATCAATTATTGAGAGGTGAGGATTGAGGGATATTACGACAATTGGAGTTAGGTACATTCTCATTTCCCTATGCACACATAGGATTGGTCTATGCTATCACCACAAAACATGTCATTCTCTTTTGTACACTACACAACAAGGGTCCCTGGCCTTCCTGCTTGCACCTATGCCAGACGAGGTTAGACGCACTAATGCACCATCAACTGTGCACCCTGGCATACTCCCTCTACACCATCCCCCTTGTCGATTCCTAAACCGAGTGTGAGATCTGGATTTCCATCAATATTACCTCGAGTGATGTAAGTTAAGGGGCGAGTGACTGTTCTCTTATCCCCTCTGAGTGTCCGTGAGCTGAGTGTCTATCCTTCGTTAACAACACTTACCCCAGCATGCTTTATCAACCAGCTATATCCCTGGTGTTGCTGCATGGTCCATGCCACGCTGGCTAAATGCTAGAGCAATCCGTGGTACCTCTTACAGTCGACTCCAACCCTTCTGTAGTAGCGGTGGCAGTTCCTTCGACCATACGCAAAATGGGCCAAGTTTTTCTAATCCTATCCTTATAATTGCAAGTGTATGCTATGTGTTAAGTGTGGGGACATCAAAGTCTAGTGGTTGACGAGTCCTAGGTTGTGTTGATGCATCCAACCCTGTCCGTTAAGGTTTTAAGTGTGGGGACGTGTCCCTGCGCGTCTATGATGCATACCCCTTGCATATGCCTCAATTTGATCATGTATCTATGCCATGACCTGATTTTACCTTGATGGGGTCCCTTCCCCACCCACCCATCCACTTTCAACCCACCCTTGGGGCCATTCCTTCTCTATTTCCCTTTGTTCTTTGTTTTGAGGTTTTTTTATGTGAACGCACCTTACATCCACCGGAACTCAAATCCAACCTTCCTATCCTATTTTTCCCTTTGAACTGACCATTTTTCCTTTTTAGCAACTCCTATTCCGCTAGACGGTTTTTGAGTTCTTAAAATTTTACCCATTTTCCGTCAATCGACGTGTTTCCATGTGAACACATTTTTCTTTCTTCGAAACAACAATCTAACATGACAGCCTACCCTACACCTTTCCTTTGACATTTTTCCTCTTTACCACCCGTCATTCTAATGCACGGTTCATCAATTATAAAATTTTGCAAGTTTTCGGGACATTTTCGTGTATATTTTTTACCTTTTTTCATGTGCCGATGTTCTATTTTCACCAGACTTCCAGTTCAATTTGACAACCGTATCCATCCAATCTTTCCGCGCAATTTTTCTTTTTTCTCCACCCTATTTTGCCCGCTGGATTTTTAGTTATTAATTTTTCAATGTGTTTTCAAGAGTCTTTTTTGTGTTTTTCGCATGTGAACCCCTCCTCATTCCCCCGAACATGAGTTTTGATATGAGAGCCCTGCAAATCTCCTTCCTCTGAACATTTTTCCTTTTTACTACCCTTCATTCCGGTACTCGGTTATTCCCATATTAAATTTTGAGTCCATTTTTTTGTATGTTTTTTGGGTTTTTTCCATGTGAACACATCTTATCTTGGTCAAAACCGTGTTTTGATGTGATAGGTTTGTCATGCACATTATTTTGCGCATTTTTCCTTCTTTCTATCCTGCGTTTCGATGAGTGGATTTTTAAATATTAATCCACGTATGTATTTTCAGGCTCGATTTTTGCCTTTTTCCCATGTGAATGCCCTATATTCTCCCAGACCCCCAGTTGCATTTCTCCATTGTCTTCCCCTTGCCTTCCGACACATTTTTTGTTTTGAGGGCATTTCATTCCAATGCACAGTTTGGGTTTTATTAAAATTTTCATGTTTTTACATGTACGCGCCTCCCGCATTGCGCATAAACATCCGCATTTTTTAATTTACTAGTCCTATGTTGCGTCCGTCGCACCGTTTGCCCCCGTGACAGTGTCCCGGCCGTCTACGGGTCCCACCACTGCAAATTTTTATACCCCTTCCCTATGCCTATGCGCAGGACGAGGGGGGGCTCCCTTGTTATTATTATTATTATTATTATTATTATTATTATTTATCCTTATTTTTTAAAAATCAACTCAAAAAATTAAATCCCTCCCCCTTCCCAATGGTTCCCTGCTCCCCCCTCTCCTTCCTCCCTCTTCTCTCTCCTCTTCTTTCTATCTCTTTCTTTCTTCTGCTCTCTCCCTGACCCCTCCCTCCCTCTCTCCCCTCTTTCCATGCTTCTGCTCTCCCTCTCTCTTTCCTCCTCCTCCTCCTCCTCCTTCCTCCCCTCCTTCTTCTACGTCTTTTTCCCTCTCCTTTTCCTCTTCCTCCCATTGCCACTGCTACCGCCACCTAGTTTGACACTTCCGCCTGCTCCGCCGCCACCTCCTTGGCCCTCCTTTCCTCCCCCTCCCACCCCCCTCCTAACCCCCATTCCCACCCTTCCCACTACACTCCCCACACCCCCTCCTAAACCCCCCTTCCGCCCCCATAACACCCACCCTTTCCACACCCCCTACTAAGCCTCCCTTCCCTCCCCTAAACCCACCTCCTCCTAAAACCCCCCTTTCCACCTTTCCCCCATTCACCCTCGTAGACATCCCCCCTCTACCCACACCTCAATTCCAACCGTTCGTGCGTGTTCCTATGCTTTTAGGATTTTGTAGCGACTGTTCACACGCAGTTGTGCGTGGTTTCCAGCATGATCGATATGTTCATAGTCTTCTTGGGTGTTCACGCTCAAGAACGCGCATCAAACTCGTTCGTGGGCGTGCAAGGTCATTGCTATTCACATGCGTGTACCTGGGTATTCATTTTTTAAAATCCCGAAAATGCCTTCCAAATCGTAAATTGCACAAAAAAATATTTAAATGTTTTAAAAAATCTTAAACAATTTCAAAAAAGTACAAATTTTTTTGAAACATTTTCCCACATTTTGAAAATTTTTCTTCATGAAAAAATCCATTAAATAATTTTTAAAAATTTAAAATTGGCCAAAGTCATTGATAAAATGATGAAAATTCATAAAATTTAAAAAAAAAATAAAAATAAAAAAATAATAAAAAATCTTAAAAATCACATTTATATTCTTTCACATTTTGGACAAATTTTTGGAAATGCAAATATCAACATATTTTTTGGGACATAATTCTTTCATGGAAAAATCTTCTAAAAATGCACTGATCATGGAAAATCCTTTGAAAACTCCAAAGTATGATCGAAAAATTTCCACAAATTTGAAATAAAATGGTTTTCAACCTTCGTGGTGGGAACAATCCGCTTCTTGGTTTTTTGAAAAAAAAACACAAAACAAATCAAACAAAAAGAAACAACCATTCCATCATACTTCTCCAGATTCTTTCCATTTAATGTTGAAAAAACAAAACAAAACATCTCCATACTATACCGTCATGGTATGAAAAAAAAAACCACAAAACCACAAAACCAAACAAATAAAACCACACAAAGCAAAATCCAAACCACAACAAACCCAAAATGTTGCTCATATATCTTTTTATCACACTCCACATTCCACATCATTTACAAGAAGAAAAAAACAAACAAACTCCCCCTTAATCAATCAAAATTTTCTCCTTCACATCCATATTATATTTATTTTGGTCATTTGTTGCCTCCGACCATTTGTTGCCCTCACATTCCCGCATGTGGATGAGAAGCTTTGTTACTCCTTCTTGGCTTCTTATAAAAACCAGTCTAGTCTGGTTTATAACCGCACCTTCTGTTTAGCTACAACTAACATTAATGAAGCACTATGCTTGCCCAATTTTACTTCATTTGTGCCCAACGGTAACCAATTATTTATTGCTGAAGAGATTGCCACACTCTTGAAGAAGGAAACTTCTACCCCGTTGCTTCTCAAGCAACTTATTAATAGTTCAGGGGTATCTGTTGCCCATATCTCTTCTCCGGTATGGAAGCAGCTATGTCGGGCAAGCCTGCATCTAAGTATCTATCCAAGGAACTATTCACAGCTTCTATGAAGATTCTAGAGGGTGCTAAGTTCAATTGGGCAGGCTTTCTACTGTCCAAAATGGATCAACAATTTCAGCGATGAGTACAGAAGGGTCAACTCAGTAATGTCTCCTATGGTACCTTCTTACAGTGCATTATCACTTTTGCACCTCCTCCTGGTGGTGTACCAGTGCTGCCTGATCCTGCTCCTTTGCCGATGCAGCCTCCACCTTCAGTCCCTTCTCCTCCGTCCATGCAACCTAATTCAGAAGATGAAGAGTCCCATGTTGTTTGTTTTCAACTGAAACACCTTCATATGAAGGGTCCTTCCAATCCTTTTGTACTAGATTCCCCTGTACAAGCATCTAATCCTACTGTTTTTGGTAGTGCCCTTCCTTCATTCCTCTCTTGTACCAATTTATTTGCAGCACAAAGGGAAGGACAGCTAGATTCGCAGATCCCTTCATCTTTACAAACCATATTATCTGGACCCATGCTTCCCTAGATGGTTTCAAGTGTCTAGTCTACTCTGGAAACCTCCCTCACTTCTTGTCTTTTGTAATATTTTCGCAACGAAATATTGAAGGCCCGAGATCTTGCGCAAAAGCGATTCAAAGTAACTTCCCACAACAACAGAAAAACCTTGGGCAAAGTGCTCCACCCACGTGCATTAACAAACACCAGCCCCACGTCATGTATAGGAAGCCATGGCTCAAAATCCGTAGTTCACCGCGGGAACACCCCTTCACAGGAAAAGAAAAGGGATAATTTTTGCAATTTTTTAAATGAATAAACTCCCTCCCCTTCAGCCGTTGCATGGCGGGGAGAAGGAGTATGTGTGGAGCTTGAGTGGTGGAGGGGCATGGGGAGGAGGCATGCAGCCCGCCGCTTGTGTGGCTACCCCCCCCCCCCCCCCTCCCCCCCCTTCAACGTATATGAAACCCCCCCTCCCAAGCTTGAGGGGGAGGAGAGGAAGGAATCGTGGTGCTGCTGCCTGCCGCCCTGTGGAAGCTGCCCGCCGCCGTCTTTGCCTAGCTGCCGCCATGCCTCCAGGCTGCTGCCGCCTCTGCCCCCATCATCATCATCACCATCTTCATCATCATTGTCGTCATCCTCTCCATCATCATCTCCACCCAACCATCTCCCCACCCACGTCATCTTTGTTACAGAAGCTTAGAAGCTTCTATTGGAAGCTTCTAACTAAAGCTTCCATAGGCCTAGTTCACCCCATGCCTCCAATTTTTTCAAAACCGTGTCTACAAGCCCCAAATTCCTGTGTGGAAGAGGAGAATCTCGAATAGTGGTAACCTCGAAGTGCGTAAGGAAGCCAAGGAAGTTTGCTGAATCGAAATCTGTCGTGTCAATGGCTCCTAAGAAAAAGGCAAGAGGAGCACACGTGGGAGCTTCCACCCAAAGTACGAGGGTGGACAACGCCCCGATTTCAAATGCCCAGGTTCTGAGAAATATTTTCGCATGGAAAGGATGCATTAAGCATGTTTTAATTCTCGTAGG